>NW_027467782.1:46959679-47140666 GCF_004210375.1 Tachypleus tridentatus | reverse complement strand
ATAACTATCATGCCTACAACCGACTAGGAACAGTTATAATTAATAATGATTCTACATAACTACCATGCCTACAACCGACAGGAACAGTTATAATTAATAACGATTCTACATAACTATCATGCACTACAACCGACAAGGAACAGTTATAATTAATAACGATTCTACATAACTACCATGCCTGCAACCGACTAGGAACAGTTATAATTAATAACGATTCTACATAACTATCATGCCTACAACCGACTAGGAACAGTTATAATTAATAATGATTCTACATAACTACCATGCCTACAACCGACAAGGAACAGTTATAATTAATAACGATTCTACATAACTACCATGCCTACAACCGACTAAGGAACAGTTATAATTAATAACGATTCTACATAACTACCATGCCTACAACCGACTAGGAACAGTTATAATTAATAATGATTCTACATAACTATCATGCCTACAACCGACTAGGAACAGTTATAATTAATAATGATTCTACATAACTACTATGCCTACAACTGACAAAGAACAGAACAGTTATAATTAATAACGATTCTACATAACTACCATGCCTACAACCGACAAGGAACAGTTATAATTAATAACGATTCTACATAACTACCATGCCTACAACCGACTAAAAACAGTTATAATTAATAATGATTCTACATAACTACCATGCCTACAACTGATGAGGAACAGTTATAATTAATAACGATTCTACATAACTACCATGCCTACAACCGACTAGAAACAGTTATAATTAATAATGATTCTACATAACTACCATGCCTACAACCGACTAGGAACAGTTATATTAATAATAAAATTCTACATAACTACCATGCCTATAATTGACAAGGAACAGATATAATTAATAACGATTCTACATAACTATCATGCCTACAACCGACTAGGAACAGTTATAATTAATAACGATTCTACATAACTACCATGCCTACAACCGACTAGGAACAGTTATAATTAATAACGATTCTACATAACTACCATGCCTGCAACCGACTAGGAACAGTTATAATTAATAACGATTCTACATAACTACTATGCCTACAACCGACTAGGAACAGTTATAATTAATAAAGATTCTACATAACTACCATGCCTACAACCGACTAGGAACAGTTATAATTAATAATGATTCTACATAACTACCATGCCTACAACCGACTAGGAACAGTTATATTAATAACGATTCTACATAACTACCATGCCTACAACCGACTAGGAACAGTTATAATTAATAACGATTCTACATAACTACCATGCCTACAACCGACTGGAACAGTTATAATTAATAACGATTCTACATAACTACCATGCCTACAACCGACTAGGAACAGTTATAATTAATAACGATTCTACATAACTACCATGCCTACAACCGACTAGGAACAGTTATAATTAATAATGATTCTACATAACTATCATGCCTACAACCGACAAGGAACAGTTATAATTAATAACGATTCTACATAACTACCATGCCTGCAACCGACTAGGAACAGTTATAATTAATAACGATTCTACATAACTATCATGCCTACAACCGACTAGGAACAGTTATAATTAATAATGATTCTACATAACTACCATGCCTGCAACCGACAAGGAACAGTTATAATTAATAACGATTCTACATAACTATCATGCCTACAACCGACAAGGAACAGTTATAATTAATAACGATTCTACATAACTACCATGCCTGCAAACCGACTAGGAACAGTTATAATTAATAACGATTCTACATAACTATCTTGACTACAACCGACTAGGAACAGTTATAATTAATAATGATCCTACATAACTACCATGACAACAACCGACAAGGAACAGTTATAATTAATAATGATTCTACATAACTACCATGTCTACAACTGACAAGGAACAGTTATAATTAATAAATATTCTACATAACTACCATGCCTACAACCGACTAGGAACAGTTATAATTAATAATGATTCTACATAACTACCATGCCTACAACTGACAAGGAACAGTTATAATTAATAATGATTCTACATAACTACCATGCCTGCAACCGACAAGGAACAGTTATAATTAATAACGATTCTACATAACTACTATGCCTGCAACCGACTAGGAACAGTTATAATTAATAACGATTCTACATAACTACCATGACAACAACCGACTAGGAACAGTTATAATTAATAATGATTCTACATAACTATCATGCCTACAACCGACTAGGAACAGTTATAATTAATAATGATTCTACATAACTATTATGCCTACAACCGACAAAGAACAGTTATAATTAATAACGATTCTACATAACTACCATGCCTATAACCGACAAGGAACAGTTATAATTAATAAAATTCTACATAACTACTATGCCTACAACCGACTAGGAACAGTTATAATTAATAATGATTCTACATAACTACCATGCCTACAACTGATGAGGAACAGTTATAATTAATAACGATTCTACATAACTACCATGCCTACAACCGACTAGGAACAGTTATAATTAATAATGATTCTACATAACTACCATGCCTACAACCGACTAGGAACAGTTATAAGTAATAAATATTCTACATAACTACCATGCCTACAACCGACTAGGAACAGTTATAATTAATAATGATTCTACATAACTACCATGCCTACAACCGACAAGGAACAGTTATAATTAATAATGATTCTACATAACTACCATGCCTGCAACCGACAAGGAACAGTTATAATTAATAACGATTCTACATAACTACTATGCCTGCAACCGACTAGGAACAGTTATAATTAATAACGATTCTACATAACTACCATGCCAACAACCGATAGGAACAGTTATAATTAATAATGATTCTACATAACTACCATGCCTACAACCGACTAGGAACAGTTATAATTAATAACGATTCTACACAACTATCATGCCTGCAACCGACTAGGAACAGTTATAATTAATAACGACTCTACATAACTACCATGACAACAACCGACTAGGAACAGTTATAATTAATAATGATTCTACATAACTACCATGCCTACAACCGACTAGGAACAGTTATAATTAATAATGATTCTTTATAACTACCATGCCTACAACCGACTAGGAACAGTTATAATTATTAACGATTCTACATAACTACCATGCCTACAACCGACTAGGAACAGTTATAATTAATAATGATTCTACATAACTACCATGCCTACAACCGACTAGGAACAGTTATAATTAATAACGATTCTACATAACTATCATGCCTACAACCGACAAGGAACAGTTATAATTAATAACGATTCTACATAACTACCATGCCTGCAACCGACTAGGAACAGTTATAATTAATAACGATTCTACATAACTATCATGCCTACAACCGACTAGGAACAGTTATAATTAATAATGATTCTACATAACTACCATGCCTACAACCGACTAGGAACAGTTATAATTAATAATGATTCTACATAACTATCATGACAACAACCGACTAGGAACAGTTATAATTAATAACGATTCTACATAACTACCATGCCTGCAACCGACTAGGAACAGTTATAATTAATAACGATTCTACATAACTACTATGTCTACAACCGACTAGTAACAGTTATAATTAATAACGATTCTACACAACTATCATGCCTACAACCGACTAGGAACAGTTATAATTAATAATGATTCTACATAACTACCATGCCTGCAACTGACAAGGAACAGTTATAATTAATAATGATTCTACATAACTACCATGTCTACAACTGACAAGGAACAGTTATAAGTAATAAATATTCTACATAACTACCATGCCTACAACCGACTAGGAACAGTTATAATTAATAATGATTCTACATAACTACCATGCCTACAACCGACAAGGAACAGTTATAATTAATAATGATTCTACATAACTACCATGCCTACAACCGACAAGGAACAGTTATAATTAATAACGATTCTACATAACTACTATGCCTGCAACCGACTAGGAACAGTTATAATTAATAACGATTCTACATAACTACCATGACAACAACCGGCTAGGAACAGTTATAATTAATAATGATTCTTTATAACTACCATGCCTACAACCGACTAGGAACAGTTATAATTAATAACGATTCTACACAACTATCATGCCTGCAACCGACTAGGAACAGTTATAATTAATAACGATTCTACATAACTACCATGACAACAACCGACTAGGAACAGTTATAATTAATAATGATTCTTTATAACTACCATGCCTACAACCGACTAGGAACAGTTATAATTAATAATGATTCTACATAACTACCATGCCTACAACCGACTAGGAACAGTTATAATTAATAACGATTCTACATAACTACCATGCCTACAACCGACTAGGAACAGTTATAATTAATAATGATTCTACATAACTACCATGCCTACAACCGACTAGGAACAGTTATAATTAATAACGATTCTACATAACTATCATGCCTACAACCGACAAGGAACAGTTATAATTAATAACGATTCTACATAACTACCATGCCTGCAACCGACTAGTAACAGTTATAATTAATAACGATTCTACACAACTATCATGCCTACAACCGACTAGGAACAGTTATAATTAATAATGATTCTACATAACTACCATGCCTACAACCGACTAGGAACAGTTATAATTAATAACGATTCTACATAACCACCATGCCTGCAACCGACTAGGAACAGTTATATGTAATAAAAATTCTACATAACTACCATGCCTACAACCGACTAGAAACAGTTATAATAAATAATGACTCTACATAATTACCATGCCTACAACCGACTAGGAACAGTTATAATTAATAACGATTCTACACAACTATCATGCCTGCAACCGACTAGGAACAGTTATAATTAATAACGACTCTACATAACTACCATGACAACAACCGACTAGGAACAGTTATAATTAATAATGATTCTACATAACTACCATGCCTACAACCGACTAGGAACAGTTATAATTAATAATGATTCTTTATAACTACCATGCCTACAACCGACTAGGAACAGTTATAATTATTAATGATTCTACATAACTACCATGCCTACAACCGACTAGGAACAGTTATAATTAATAATGATTCTACATAACTACCATGCCTACAACCGACTAGGAACAGTTATAATTAATAACGATTCTACATAACTATCATGCCTACAACCGACAAGGAACAGTTATAATTAATAACGATTCTACATAACTACCATGCCTGCAACCGACTAGGAACAGTTATAATTAATAACGATTCTACACAACTATCATGCCTACAACCGACTAGGAACAGTTATAATTAATAATGATTCTACATAACTACCATGCCTACAACCGACTAGGAACAGTTATAATTAATAACGATTCTACATAACCACCATGCCTGCAACCGACTAGGAACAGTTATATGTAATAAAAATTCTACATAACTACCATGCCTACAACCGACTAGAAACAGTTATAATAAATAATGACTCTACATAATTACCATGCCTACAACCGACTAGGAACAGTTATAATTAATAATGATTCTACATAACTATCATGACAACAACCGACTAGGAACAGTTATAATTAATAACGATTCTACATAACTACCATGCCTGCAACTGACAAGGAACAGTTATAATTAATAACGATTCTACATAACTATCATGCCTACAACTGACAAGGAACAGTTATAATTAATAACGATTCTACATAACTACCATGCCTGCAACCGACTAGGAACAGTTATAATTAATAACGATTCTACATAACTATCTTGACTACAACCGACTAGGAACAGTTATAATTAATAATGATCCTACATAACTAGCATGACAACAACTGACAAGGAACAGTTATAATTAATAATGATTCTACATAACTACCATGTCTACAACTGACAAGGAACAGTTATAAGTAATAAATATTCTACATAACTACCATGCCTACAACCGACTAGGAACAGTTATAATTAATAATGACTCTACATAATTACCATGCTTACAACTGACAAGGAACAGTTATAATTAATAATGATTCTACATAACTACCATGTTTCCAACTGACAAGGACAGTTATAGTTAATAACGATTCTACATAACTAACATGCCTACAACCGACTAGGAACAGTTATAATTAATAATGATTCTACATAACTATCATAACTACAACCGACTAGGAACAGTTATAATTAATAATGATTCTACATAACTACCATGCCTATAATTGACAAGGAACAGTTATAAGTAATAAAAATTCTACATGACTACTATGCCTGCAACCGACTAAAAACAGTTATAATTAGTAATGATTCTACATAACTACCATGCCTACAACTGATGAGGAACAGTTATAATTAATAACGATTCTTCATAACTACCATGCCTACGACCGACTAGAAACAGTTATAATTAATAATGATTCTACATAACTACCATGCCTACAACCAACTAGGAACAGATATATTTAATAAAAATTCTACATAACTACCATGCCTATAATTGACAAAGAACAGATGTAATTAATAACGATTCTACACAACTATCATGCCTACAACCAACTAGGAACAGATATCTAAAATTAACGATGAATTAGACAAAATAAAACAATACTTCACCAACATCAATAAGTTTCCTCCACAAACCGTAGAAAACATTATACGCACACACCTAGACAGAAAGCAAAATCAACCAACTAAAGTAAATACAGCTCACGAATCAAAAAAACCACGAAACCATATACTGCTGTATACCATATATTCCCGACATCAGCAAACAAATAACCAACATTTGGCAAAAATTAGTAACAAAATATGACATTCCAATTAATACCAAATTTATTCAAAAACCCGGCACAAAACTGAGGTCTATACTATGTAAAAACTATACTGACAAACACCACACCAACATTATTTATAAAATACAATGTGATAACTGCCACGACTTCTATATTGGAGAAACAAGTAGACAAAATGGAAACCAGATTCAAAGAACATAAAAGTCACCTTCACACGTTTTCGAACACTGCAAGTCACATAAACACAACATAACCATAGAAAACACTCAAATACTAAATAAAGAAACAAACATAAACAAACGTAAAATTAAAGAAGCCTTACTTATACAACAACTTAAACCCAAAATAAACCAATATAAAGGAACGCCTTTATACCTATATTAATATAATAAATAAAATTATATATTCAAACATCTAACACCGCCCTCTACATTTCGACACACAGTTACACAACCCCTTTCAAACATGTGGTCAGCTTCCGGTCAGTTACCTCTTTCTTTGTGAACCTGACAATGACCGAAGAAGGTCGAAACGTTGTTCGCTCTTCTATGTAAAGTGTTTTCTCAGCCCAAACGAGCCGTTTTGCATATAGATTTCTCAACAGGTGGGTTTCTCGTCATCACTGATCACTGATAGGAACAGATATAATTAATAACGATTCTACACAACTATCATGCCTACAACCGACTAGGAACAGTTATAATTAATAAAAATTCTACATAACTACCATGCCTACAACCGACTAGGAACAGTTATAATTAATAATGACTCTACATAATTACCATGCCTACAACCGACTAGGAACAGTTATAATTAATAATGATTCTACATAACTATCATGACAACAACCGACTAGGAACAGTTATAATTAATAACGATTCTACACAACTATCATGCCTACAACCGACTAGGAACAGTTATAATTAATAAAAATTCTACATAACTACCATGCATACAACCGACTAGGAACAGTTATAATTAATAATGACTCTACATAATTACCATGCCTACAACCGACTAGGAACAGTTATAATTAATAATGATTCTACATAACTATCATGACAACAACCGACTAGGAACAGTTATAATTAATAACGATTCTACATAACTACCATGCCTGCAACCAACTAGGAACAGTTATAATTAATAAAGATTCTACATAACTACCATGCCTGCAACCGACTAGGAACAGTTATAATTATTAACGATTCTACATAACTACCATGCCTACAATCGACTAGGAACAGTTATAATTAATAATGATTCTACATAACTACCATGCCTACAACCGACTAGGAACAGTTATAATTAATAACGATTCTACATAACTACCATGCCTGCAACCGACTAGTAACAGTTATAATTAATAACGATTCTACACAACTATCATGCCTACAACCGACTAGGAACAGTTATAATTAATAATGATTCCACATAACTACCATGCCTGCAACTGACAAGGAACAGTTATAATTAATAACGATTCTACATAACTATCATGCCTACAACTGACAAGGAACAGTTATAATTAATAACGATTCTACATAACTACCATGCCTGCAACCGACTAGGAACAGTTATAATTAATAACGATTCTACATAACTATCTTGACTACAACCGACTAGGAACAGTTATAATTAATAATGATCCTACATAACTAGCATGACAACAACTGACAAAGAACAGTTATAATTAATAATGATTCTACATAACTACCATGTCTACAACTGACAAGGACAGTTATAGTTAATAACGATTCTACATAACTAACATGCCTACAACCGACTAGGAACAGTTATAATTAATAATGATTCTACATAACTATCATGACTACAATCGACTAGGAACAGTTATAATTAATAATGATTCTACATAACTACTATGCCTACAACTGACAAAGAACAGTCGTAATTAATAACGATTCTACATAACTACCATGCCTATAATTGACAACTAACAGTTATAAGTAATAAAAATTCTACATGACTACTATGCCTACAACCGACTAAAAACAGTTATAATTAGTAATGATTCTACATAACTACCATGCCTACAACTGATGAGGAACAGTTATAATTAATAACGATTCTTCATAACTACCATGCCTACGACCGACTAGAAACAGTTATAATTAATAATGATTCGACATAACTACCATGCCTACAACCAACTAGGAACAGATATAATTAATAAAAATTCTACATAACTACCATGCCTATAATTGACAAAGAACAGATGTAATTAATAACGATTCTACACAACTATCATGCCTACAACCAACTAGGAACAGATATAATTAATAACGTTTCTACACAACTATCATGCCTACAACCGACTAGGAACAGTTATAATTAATAACGATTCTACATAACTACCATGCCTGCAACCAACTAGGAACAGTTATAATTAATAACGATTCTACATAACTACTATGTCTACAACCGACTAGGAACAGTTATAATTAATAAAGATTCTACATAACTACCATGCCTACAATCGACTAGGAACAGTTATAATTAATAATGATTCTACATAACTATCATGCCTACAACTGACAAGGAACAGTTATAATTAATAACGATTCTACATAACTACCATGCCTGCAACCGACTAGTAACAGTTATAATTAATAACGATTCTACAAAACTATCATGCGTACAACCGACTAGGAACAGTTATAATTAATAATGATTCTACATAACTACCATGCCTGCAACTGACAAGGAACAGTTATAATTAATAACGATTCTACATAACTATCATGCCTACAACTGACAAGGAACAGTTATAATTAATAACGATTCTACATAACTACCATGCCTGCAACCGACTAGGAACAGTTATAATTAATAACGATTCTACATAACTATCTTGACTACAACCGACTAGGAACAGTTATAATTAATAATGATCCTACATAACTAGCATGACAACAACTGACAAGGAACAGTTATAATTAATAATGATTCTACATAACTACCATGTCTACAACTGACAAGGAACAGTTATAAGTAATAAATATTCTACATAACTACCATGCCTACAACCGACTACGAACAGTTATAATTAATAATGACTCTACATAATTACCATGCCTACAACTGACAAGGAACAGTTATAATTAATAATGATTCTACATAACTACCATGCCTGCAACCGACAAGGAACAGTTATAATTAATAACGATTCTACATAACTACTATGCCTGCAACCGACTAGGAACAGTTATAATTAATAACGATTCTACATAACTACCATGACAACAACCGGCTAGTTACAGTTATAATTAATAATGATTCTACATAACTATCATGACTACAATCGACTAGGAACAGTTATAATTAATAATGATTCTACATAACTACTATGCCTACAACTGACAAAGAACAGTCGTAATTAATAACGATTCTACATAACTACCATGCCTATAATTGACAAGGAACAGTTATAAGTAATAAAAATTCTACATGACTACTATGCCTACAACCAACTAAAAACAGTTATAATTAGTAATGATTCTACATAACTACCATGCCTACAACTGATGAGGAACAGTTATAATTAATAACGATTCTTCATAACTACCATGCCTACGACCGACTAGAAACAGTTATAATTGATAATGATTCTACATAACTACCATGCCTACAACCAACTAGGAACAGATATAATTAATAAAAATTCTACATAACTACCATGCCTATAATTGACAAGGAACAGATGTAATTAATAACGATTCTACACAACTATCATGCCTACAACCAACTAGGAACAGATATAATTAATAACGTATCTACACAACTATCATGCCTACAACCGACTAGGAACAGTTATAATTAATAACGATTCTACATAACTACCATGCCTGCAACGAACTAGGAACAGTTATAATTAATAACGATTCTACATAACTACTATGTCTACAACCGACTAGGAACAGTTATAATTAATAAAGATTCTACATAACTACCATGCCTACAATCGACTAGGAACAGTTATAATTAATAATGATTCTACATAACTATCATGCCTACAACTGACAAGGAACAGTTATAATTAATAACGATTCTACATAACTACCATGCCTGCAACCGACTAGTAACAGTTATAATTAATAACGATTCTACAAAACTATCATGCGTACAACCGACTAGGAACAGTTATAATTAATAATGATTCTACATAACTACCATGCCTGCAACTGACAAGGAACAGTTATAATTAATAACGATTCTACATAACTATCATGCCTACAACTGACAAGGAACAGTTATAATTAATAACGATTCTACATAACTACCATGCCTGCAACCGACTAGGAACAGTTATAATTAATAACGATTCTACATAACTATCTTGACTACAACCGACTAGGAACAGTTATAATTAATAATGATCCTACATAACTAGCATGACAACAACTGACAAGGAACAGTTATAATTAATAATGATTCTACATAACTACCATGTCTACAACTGACAAGGAACAGTTATAAGTAATAAATATTCTACATAACTACCATGCCTACAACCGACTAGGAACAGTTATAATTAATAATGACTCTACATAATTACCATGCCTACAACTGACAAGGAACAGTTATAATTAATAATGATTCTACATAACTACCATGCCTGCAACCGACAAGGAACAGTTATAATTAATAACGATTCTACATAACTACTTTGCCTGCAACCGACTAGGAACAGTTATAATTAATAACGATTCTACATAACTACCATGACAACAACCGGCTAGGAACAGTTATAATTAATAATGATTCTTTATAACTACAATGCCTACAACCGACTAGGAACAGTTATAATTAATAACGATTCTACACAACTATCATGCCTTCAACCGACTAGGAACAGTTATAATTAATAACGACTCTACATAACTACCATGACAACAACCGACTAGGAACAGTTATAATTAATAATGATTCTTTATAACTACCATGCCTACAACCGACTAGGAACAGTTATAATTATTAACGATTCTACATAACTACCATGCCTACAACCGACTAGGAACAGTTATAATTAATAACGATTCTACACAACTATCATGCCTGCAACCGACTAGGAACAGTTATAATTAATAACGTCTCTACATAACTACCATGACAACAACCGACTAGGAACAGTTATAATTAATAATGATTCTTTATAACTACCATGCCTACAACCGACTAGGAACAGTTATAATTATTAACGATTCTACATAACTACCATGCCTACAATCGACTAGGAACAGTTATAATTAATAATGATTCTACATAACTACCATGCCTAGAACCGACTAGGAACAGTTATAATTAATAACGATTCTACATAACTACTATGCCTACAACCGACTAGGAACAGTTATAATTAATAACGATTCTACATGACTACCATGCCTACAACTGATGAGGAACAGTTATAATTAATAACGATTCTTCATAACTACCATGCCTACAACTGATGAGGAACAGTTATAATTAATAATGATTCTACATAACTACCATGCCTACAACTGACTGGAAGCAACTAGAGCTAGCTGTGGTTGAGACGTTTGAGTTTCTGGTTTCTATATTCTCGCACCAGGGAAGAGCTAGTGTAAGTAATATTTGAGGCTTTTCGGATTCTGGTTTCTGTATCTCTCTTTTCTTGTTTTCTATCGGTGTTATTTTCACAATGTTTAATAACCAAATGACCTTTAACGTGTTTGACAACTACCGCAGTAGGTATCTTCATTTTGCTTTTGTAATCGTTGTACTTTTATGACAGGTAATGTAATTTTTGACTTCCGTCTCTGTTGTTGGCCTGTTTGGTATTCCAAAACAAATATGGTTTTTATCTTCATTCACTGCAGTTGTATTCGTGTACAAACATTAAATATAAGTACAATGAGTTTGCTGTTTTTATTTGTTTGTTTTCAGGTAAGCATAAACCTGCACAACGGTCTGTTTGTGCTCTGTTTACCGCGGAAAACGAAACTTGTATTTTTGAGTTGTAAGTCCGCAAACACACCACTGAGCCGCTCTCTGCATGGGTGTGCATATATATAGATACACACATATATAATTTAGTGTTAATTTATTTCACCGCCACATTCTTGTATTTAGATATACTCAGGAAAACGTGATGAATGGTCAACCCAGGAATGTGTTGTGGGAGAGAGGCGAATTACAACATGATAAATGTATTGTTGAAACAGTAATAAATTATCTTTATTTTTTTACCAATTCTTTGACTCACATAAATTCAACGGTCCACTGACTTTCCCTTCATAATTATCGAAATTATATATTCCTGCATCTAATTACTTGGCAGCTTAATAACATAGCGCTTGAGTTTAAAAGGCAGCCAGCCAATGTTCACTGGAAATATTTGATTGAATTATTAATTACGAAACATCACTTTTTATGTAAATGACCAACACTACTGGCATGATATACCCGGTAAAATGAAACTTTTGACATGTGCCATCTTTGCTTTCAGACTTATGCTAATAAACAATGGCTAAAAGTCAAACTGTACCTTTAACTGCCAATCTTTAGGTTGGTCTGTCCCATGCTAATCACGCTTAGTGGAACAAACTGCAGAACCGTTTTAAACGTGAGAGGAATTCCTTTGATAAACATATTTTAATATAACTTCGTTATTTTGTAGAAATCACAATGGTATTTCCTTTGGTATTTGGTATGTAACAAAATACATAAATAAAAGACGTTAAGTAGTAAATAAGAAAAGGCCAAGAAACTAGATGAAAAATAACAAAATAATCACAACTAATGTTTCACTATATCAGTTATATCAGTGGTAGATAGCCCAGTGTTGCTCTTAGACGAACAAACACATAACGACATAGCTGATAGCCTTGTGTTGCTCTTAGACGAACAAACACATAACGACATAGCTGATAGCCCAGTGTTGCTTCAAGACGAACAAACACATAACAACATAGCTGATAGCCCAGTGTTGCTCTTAGACGAAATAACACATAACGACACAGCTGATAGCCCAGTGTTGCTTCAAGACGAACAAACAAATAACGACATAGCTTTCACACACAAACATCCACAATTATAAACATTTAAAGGAACGTTAAACTTCAAACGTGAAATAAGCTTTACCATACTTCAAACAAACAGAGAACACGTTATTAAGGTTTAAAATCAACTTCTAAGAAAAAATAATATTATATTATTATTATTATATTAATAGAATTTTGCCATAAAGTGAAGTTTCAGATATATTTATTAAACAATGAAGGTTCTAATAAAAACATTTAGATATATTAATTAAAAAATGAAGGTTCTAATAAAAACATTTAGATATATTAATTAAACAATGAAGGTTCTAATAAAAACATTTAGATATATTTATTAAACAATGGAAGTTCTAATTAAAACATTTAGATATATTTATTAAACAATGAAGGTTCTAATAAAAACATTTAGATATATTTATTAAACAATGAAGGTTCTAATAAAAACATTTAGATATATTTATTAAACA
Source organism: Tachypleus tridentatus (assembly GCF_004210375.1). Lineage (NCBI taxonomy): Eukaryota > Metazoa > Arthropoda > Merostomata > Xiphosura > Limulidae > Tachypleus > Tachypleus tridentatus. The sequence continues at coordinate 47,126,349 of NW_027467782.1, read as the reverse complement.
ATGAAGGTTCTAATAAAAACATTTAGATATATTTATTAAACAATGAAGGTTCTAATAAAAACATTTAGATATATTTATTAAACAATGAAGGTTCTAATAAAAACATTTAGATGTATCTATTAAACACTGAAGGTTCTAATAAAAACATTCAGATATATTTATTAAACAATGAAGGTTCTAATAAAAACATTTAGATATATTAATTAAAAAATGAAGGTTCTAATAAAAACATTTAGATATATTAATTAAACAATGAAGTTTCTAATAAAAACATTTAGATATATTTATTAAACAATGGAAGTTCTAATTAAAACATTTAGATATATTTATTAAACAATGAAGGTTCTAATAAAAACATTTAGATATATTTATTAAACAATGAAGGTTCTAATAAAAACATTTAGATATATTTATTAAACAATGAAAGTTCTAATTAAAACATTTAGATATATTTATTAAACAATGAAGGTTCTAATAAAAACATTTAGATATATTAATTAAAAAATGAAGTTTCTAATAAAAACATTTAGATATATTAATTAAACAATGAAGGTTCTAATAAAAACATTTAGATATATTTATTAAACAATGAAAGTTCTAATTAAAACATTTAGATATATTTATTAAACAATGAAGGTTCTAATAAAAACATTTAGATATATTTATTAAACAATGAAGGTTCTAATAAAAACATTTAGATATATTTATTAAACAATGAAAGTTCTAATTAAAACATTTAGATATATTTATTAAACAATGAAGGTTCTAATAAAAACATTTAGATATATTTATTAAACAATGAAGGTTCTAATAAAAACATTTAGATATATTTATTAAACAATGAAGGTTCTAATAAAAACATTTAGATGTATCTATTAAACACTGAAGGTTCTAATAAAACATTCAGATATATTTATTAAACAGTGAAGGTTCTAATAAAAACATTTAGATATATCTCTTAAACAGTGAAGATTCTAATAAAAACATTTAGATATATTTATTAAAAATAAATGTTCTAATAAAAACGTTTTAGATATATTTATCAAAGTGTTCTAATAAAAACATTTTGATATATCTACTAAAAATAAAGATCCTAATAAAAACGTTTCAGATATGTTTTATTAAATAGTAAAGGTTCTAATAAAAACATTTAGATTCACTGCTGGCCAAAATCTTAAGGCCAATGAACATAAAGAAAAAAATATACATTTTGCGTTGTTAGACTCAACCACTTATTTGAGTAGAGCTTTGGAAGATGAAAATAAGAAAAGGGAAAATAAAAATAAGAACTTTTTAAGCATTTAATAGGGAAAATGTGAACACTGTGAAATTAGCCTAAATACTAGCTGGTCAAAGTTTAAGACCATAATGAAACAAAGCGTTAATCGGTAAACACGTAACGAAATTTAGTCATTTGTGTTCAAGCATTAGCGTTGTCAACATCTCCCACTGACATCTACTGTGTTACATTGGGTAAAAACATGACAAAGGTTAAAAAGTTGACAGAGTTTGAACGTGGCAGAATTGTTGAGCTGTAAAAGCAAGGTCTCTCTCAACGTGTCATCACTGGTGAGATTGGGTGTAGTAAAACTGTTGTTGGAAATTTATTAAAAGACCCTGAGGAACAGGGAACGACAGTTTCAAGTGGTCGGCCCAAGAAAATTTCGCCGGCGTTGAGAAGGAGGATTCGACGTGTTGTCCGACAAGACACCAGCCGATCGTCGAACCAGATTAAGACCCTTACGGACGCAGAATGCAGCTCAAGAACAATAAGACGGCATCTACGAGAGAAAGGCTTTATAAACTGTAAACGTCTTCAAAGGCCACGCCTCCTTCCACACCACAAAACAGCTCTTTTTAACTTTGCTGAGAAGCACCAAACATGGGACGTAGAAATGTGGACAACGGTTTTGTTCACTGATGAGAAAAAATTTAACCTGGATGGTCCAGATGGCTTCCAACGTTACTGGCACGATAAGGATATCCCACCGGAGACATTTTCTACACGACACAGTGGATGAGGTTCCATCATGATCTTGGGTGCTTTCTCCTTCCATGGAAAAATGGAGCTTCAGGCTATACAGGGGCGTCAAACAGCAGCTGGCTACATTGGCATGTTGGAGAGAGCATCCTTATTGACTGAAGGCCCTCGCTTGAGTGGAAATGATTGGATCTTTCAGCAGGACAATGCTGCAATCCCCAATACCCACAGGACAAAGGACTTTTTCACGGCAAATAAGGTGATTCTTTTGGACCATCCAGCGAACTGAACCCCATTGAAAATGTTTGGGGGTGGATGGCAAGGGAAGTATATAGAAATGGACGTCAATTCCAAACAATACATGATCTTCGTTAAGCCATCTTCACCACTTGGGACAATATTCCAGCCAGCCTTCTGTAAACGCTTATATCGACCATTCTAAAGCGAATGTTTGAAGTTATTCACAATAACGGCCGTACAACTCACTACTGAGACCTCTTGTTGAGCATTTCCTACCCTGTTTAGGACTTCTTTTTGGTATGGTCTTAAACTTTTGACCAGCTAGTATTTAGGCTAATTTCATAGTGTTCTCATTTTCCCTGTTAAATGCTTAAAACGTTTTGTTTTTTTTATTTTCCCTTTTCTTATTTTCATCTTTCGAAGCTCTACTCAAATAAGTGGTTGAGTCGATCAACGCAAAATGTATATTTTTTCTTCATATTCATTGAGCTTAAGATTTTGGCCAACAGTGTATGTTTCAAGAAACAAACAAACACACAATTCAAACGTAGGTACAGGTAACGCAGATAGATTTCGAGTAACTTTGCGCGACATTGAATAATGAATTTTTTTTTCTCAGCATAACCAACTGTTGCTTTCTTTTGTATCATAGATGAACACGTATTTTTCCAGAACAGCTCGTGCGTAAACATTATTACTTCATTTCTAAGAAACCGTCCTTGTAAAATTAAAAAAAAACAACCAACAAAAACGTAGGTTTGTTTGTTTTTAAATTTTGCACAAAGCTACACGAGGGCTATCTGTGCTAGCCATCCCTATTTTAGCAGTGTAAGACTATAGGGAAGGCAGCTAGTCATCACCACCCACCGCCAACTCTTGGGCTGCTCTTTTACCAACAAATAGTGGGATTGACCTCACATTATAACATCCCGACGGCTGAAAGGGCGAGCATATTTGGTGTGACGAGGATTCGAACTCGCGACCGTCAGATTACGAATCGAACACCTTAACCCACCTGGCCATGCCAGGCCACCGAAACGCAAGACTCATTTCATAATAACATAAATGTCTTGAGTTTATTGAGCAATAAGGCCTAAAATTTTATTAAAATGCACCCAATAAAAGACACAATACTGTTTCATATTTCACTATATACAAATTTCTGGTACTTTTCTGTTCTAATTTTTTGGGGAGAGGAGTTACACAAAGCTACACAAAAGCTGTTTGTTCTAGTTGTTCCTACTGGCAGACTATTATTGATAAATTGGCGAAACTTAAAAACATTATTTGTTAGCTGACGATGAGAAACAGATGTCTCGTTATTAATTCTATTTGTTCCATAATTCTTGAAAATACTCCAACCAACGTGTTGACATTTTCAGTGACTTTTAAGACAAAACAGAAGTTTACTTGCGACTTGCGTTTTACTGAATTAATTATTCTATTTAAAAAATAAAAATAAAAATAGATGTTTATAATTGTCGACAGAGGACTTCCCATACAAATGTCACATCCGTTTTCCGGGATATTTTTGCCGACTGCGCAAAATTGCGTAACTCGCAGAGTTTCACAGGATGTTAGGCTTAGAAGCTCTTCTAAACAAGATGCAACATCCGGATTGATGTCGTACTTCCGGATTCCTCAGACAGTTATAAAAGTATGTTCGTGATGAAGGCCTACAGAATAACAGTAAAATGACTTACGTACTTTTGGTTATTTTTTTCCATGTTGTGGGCATTTTTGCTGGTAAGTGTAAAAACTGTTAATTATTTGTTAATCTAATCGTTTTAACTGAATATTATTGTCACAGAAAATTAATTAGTTTGTCCTGTTTTTATGTTATAGATCTATAGATCTATCTCTAAGTAAACGTTTCTCTCACGTGTCATTCATCATCTACTTTCATAAGTAGTACAGAATACCGTATTTTATCATTGTGTTTATACTTTCATAAGTAGTATAGAATACCGTATTTTGTCATTGTGTTTATACTTTCATAAGTAGTATAGAATACCGTAATTTGTCATTGTGTTTATACTTTCATAAGTAGTATAGAATACCGTATTTTGTCATTGTGTTTATACTTTCATAAGTAGTATAGAATACCGTATTTTGTCATTGTGTTTATACTTTCATAAGTAGTATAGAATACCGTAATTTGTCATTGTGTTTATACTTTCATAAGTAGTATAGAATACCGTATTTTGTCATTGTGTTTATACTTTCATAAGTAGTATAGAATACCGTATTTTGTCATTGTGTTTATACTTTCATAAGTAGTATAGAATACCGTATTTTGTCACTGTGTTTATACTTTCATAAGTAGTATAGAATACCGTAATTTGTCATTGTCATTGTGTTTATACTTTCATAAGTAGTATAGAATACCGTATTTTGTCATTGTGTTTATACTTTCATAAGTAGTATAGAATACCGTAATTTGTCATTGTGTTTATACTTGTGTTTATACTTTCATAAGTAGTATAGAATACCGTATTTTGTCACTGTGTTTATACTTTCATAAGTAGTATAGAATACCGTAATTTGTCATTGTGTTTATACTTTCATAAGTAGTATAGAATACCGTATTTTGTCATTGTGTTTATACTTTCATAAGTAGTATAGAATACCGTATTTTGTCATTGTGTTTATACTTTCATAAGTAGTATAGAATACCGTATTTTGTCATTGTGTTTATACTTTCATAAGTAGTATAGAATACCGTATTTTGTCATTGTGTTTATACTTTCATAAGTAGTATAGAATACCGTATTTTGTCATTGTGTTTATACTTTCATAAGTAGTATAGAATACCGTATTTTGTCATTGTGTTTATACTTTCATAAGTAGTATAGAATACCGTATTTTGTCATTGTGTTTATACTTTCATAAGTAGTATAGAATACCGTATATTGTGTTTATACTTTCATAAGTAGTATAGAATACCGTATTTTGTCATTGTGTTTATACTTTCATAAGTGGTAAGTAGTATAGAATACCGTATTTTGTCATTGTGTTTATACTTTCATAAGTAGTATAGAATACCGTATTTTGTCATTGTGTTTATACTTTCATAAGTAGTATAGAATACCGTATTTTGTCATTGTGTTTATACTTTCATAAGTAGTATAGAATACCGTATTTTGTCATTGTGTTTATACTTTCATAAGTAGTATAGAATACCGTATTTTGTCATTGTGTTTATACTTTCATAAGTAGTATAGAATACCGTATTTTGTCATTGTGTTTATACTTTCATAAGTTGTATAGAATACCGTATTTTGTCATTATGTTTATACTTTCATAAGTAGTATAGAATACCGTATTTTGTCATTGTGTTTATACTTTCATAAGTAGTATAGAATACCGTATTTTGTCATTGTGTTTATAATTTCATAAGTAGTATAGAATACCGTATTTTGTCATTGTGTTTATACTTTCATAAGTAGTATAGAATACCGTATTTTGTCATTGTGTTTATAATTTCATAAGTAGTATAGAATACCGTATTTTGTCATTGTGTTTATACTTTCATAAGTAGTACAGAATACCGTATTTTGTCATTGTGTTTATACTTTCATAAGTAGTATAGAATACCGTATTTTGTCATTGTGTTTATACTTTCATAAGTAGTATAGAATACCGTATTTTGTCATTGTGTTTATACTTTCATAAGTAGTATAGAATACCGTATTTTGTCATTGTGTTTATACTTTCATAAGTAGTGTAGAATACCGTATTTTGTCATTGTGTTTATACTTTCATAAGTAGTATAGAAAACCGTATTTTGTCATTGTGTTTATACTTTCATAAGTAGTGTAGAATACCGTATTTTGTCATTGTGTTTATACTTTCATAAGTAGTATAGAATACCGTATTTTGTCATTGTGTTTATACTTTCATAAGTAGTATAGAATACCGTATTTTGTCATTATGTTTATACTTTCATAAGTAGTATAGAATACCGTATTTTGTCATTGTGTTTATACTTTCATAAGTAGTATAGAATACCGTATTTTGTCATTATGTTTATACTTTCATAAGTAGTATAGAATACCGTATTTTGTCATTGTGTTTATACTTTCATAAGTAGTATAGAATACCGTATTTTGTCATTGTGTTTATACTTTCATAAGTAGTATAGAATACCGTATTTTGTCATTGTGTTTATACTTTCATAAGTTGTATAGAATACCGTATTTTGTCATTATGTTTATACTTTCATAAGTAGTATAGAATACCGTTTTTGTCATTGTGTTTATACTTTCATATGTAGTATAGAATACCGTATTTTGTCATTGTGTTTATAATTTCATAAGTAGTATAGAATACCGTATTTTGTCATTGTGTTTATACTTTCATAAGTAGTATAGAATACCGTATTTTGTCATTGTGTTTATAATTTCATAAGTAGTATAGAATACCGTATTTTGTCATTGTGTTTATACTTTCATAAGTAGTATAGAATACCGTATTTTGTCATTGTGTTTATAATTTCATAAGTAGTATAGAATACCGTATTTTGTCATTGTGTTTATACTTTCATAAGTAGTATAGAATACCGTATTTTGTCATTGTGTTTATAATTTCATAAGTAGTATAGAATACCGTAATTTGTCATTGTGTTTATACTTTCATAAGTAGTATAGAAAACCGTATTTTGTCATTGTGTTTATACTTTCATAAGTAGTGTAGAATACCGTATTTTGTCATTGTGTTTATACTTTCATAAGTAGTATAGAATACCGTATTTTGTCATTGTGTTTATAATTTCATAAGTAGTGTAGAATACCGTATTTTGTCATTGTGTTTATACTTTCATAAGTAGTGTAGAATACCGTATTTTGTCATTGTGTTTATACTTTCATAAGTAGTATAGAATACCGTATTTTGTCATTGTGTTTATACTTTCATAAGTAGTATAGAATACCGTATTTTGTCATTGTGTTTATACTTTCATAAGTAGTATAGAATACCGTATTTTACACCTTATAAAACGCACCCTAATTTTAGAAAGACAGTCCTAAAAACAAATATTTTGACTCAGTAACCACCACCTTGATGTAACCTTGACATTTATTCACCCTAGTGAGTAAATATAGTCAAATATATTATATTCTTCACTGTATATCGACAATATTCGTTAAATTGGATGTTTTATGCTATTTGAAATACTTGTAATTGTTAAGTAATGAAATTACGATCTGTATGAGAGGCCGTTTCAAGTAGACCCTTAGCTGACCTCTTGCCTTAAACCATCATTTTTGTCTTGGAAGACGCGTGGGAATTTTTCGATTTGTTTTTAAAGAAGACAGTGGGTCTTACAAGGCGTAAAATACGGTATATATATCTATATATATCAATATATCATTGATATATTTTCAGGTGTTTCCCCCCAAAACTTCTGTTTTACCAGCATGTAATTGTGTCATAATTATTTGTAAACCGGATGCAGAAAACTCGTGAACTTTCACGAGCTTCTTGTTTATACAGAAGATATACAATGTTTTATCCACGGTATTTATAGTCGTTCCGCCCTCCTTTAGTGTACTTCCTTTCAGTTATAATGAACACAATCTGATATCACTCAGACGATATCAGTGTAAAAATATTAAAATATAAAAGGTCTAAACTCTCAGTCTGTGATGAATCAAGTTATTCTTCTGGAGTTAAGTCTCTCATACGAGAAATGTAGAACTCATAAACTGAACTTAACAATGCAAAAAAAAGAACATAAGAAGTTGTTATGTTTAACACAAAAAGTTATAAGTAAACTAGTAACTAATTCCGTTCATTACCCAGGGAAACGAGATATCCGTGGTAATGAAGTAATATTGATTCATTTTGTATGTCATAGCCTATAATGAATCCCCGTGTAAGGACAAAGTCAGGAATGGTCGAGCTGGTGTTTGTATGAAAACCGTTTGTTGTGACAGGGGGAACTATGTTAGTGGACTCTGTCCAACACAGCCAAACAACATCAAATGTTGTTTCGGTAGAAACACGTGCTCTTCAAGTAACCAGAAAGGTATGGTGTGATTTATAGCTGATTCCACTAATAAAAATAAAAGTACTTGCGACATTAGACGAATGTTTTATATAATTTTACATAAAGATGTCACTAACTGACCACAATAATTTTGTTTCTCAGTATATTATTACGAACACTGTATGTACCTCAGAACGGTTCGTATGGGTTTTACCACTTTTGTTGATAAGGGGAAAAGGAGGTTTCGACCTTCCTAGGTCATCTTAATCTGATGATGACCTAGGATGACCAATTATACTATTCAGTTAGGAAAACCCAAGAGTTCGCGCCTAGATTCTTTCTGGTATATCACTTCTAAATTAGGGATGGCTAGCGCAGATAGCCATCGTGTAGCTTTGAGCAAAATTCAACAAAACGAGTGTGTGTGTGTGTGTTTTTCTTATAGCAAAGCCACATCGGGCTATCTGCTCAGCCCACCGAGGGGAATCGAACCCCTCATTTTAGCGTTGTAAATCCGGAGACATACCACTGTACTAGCGGGGGGCTCAACAAAACGAACATGCACGAAACCACACTTGTGTTTGTTTGCTTCGGATTTCGTGCAAAGCTACACGAGGACCATCTGCGCTAGCCATCCCTAATTTAGTAGCGTAAGACCAGAGGGAAGGCAGCTAGTCATCACCACCCACCGCGAACTCTTGGGCTACTCTTTTAACAACGAATAGTGGGATTAATCGTCACATTATGACGCCCCCACGGCTAAAAGGGCGAGCATATTTGGTGTAACGGAGATTCGAACCCGTGATCCTCAGATTATGAGTCGAGTGCCTTAACCCACCTGGCCATGCCGGGCCGATACAGTTGTGTCCAACAGACTAACGTGACACATATAGAGGTGCCACCTTGTGTCACATTCCCGGACCAAATGCTTTGTCCTAACTGTATCAGTCTGACCAGTGAGTGACCCTTGGTATTTTTAGTACATACTTTTCTTTATTGAAATAGGGGTAAAAATAGGGGGTAAAATAATAATCAGCTGATAACATGTAAGGAGATAACTAAATATATCACTTATCTTGTAACATGTGGGGAGATAACTAAATATATCACTTATCTTGTAACATGTGGGGAGATAACTAAATATATCACTTATCTTGTAACATTATGGAGATAACTAAATATATCGCTTAGCTTGTAACATTATGGAGATAACTAAATATATCACTTATCTTGTAACATTATGGAGATAACTAAATATATCGCTTAGCTTGTAACATTATGGAGATAACTAAATATATCACTTAGCTTGTAACATTATGGAGATAACAAAAAAAAATCATTTAGCTTGTAACATGTGGGGAGATAACAAAAAAAATCATTTAGCTTGTAACATGTGGGGAGATAACAAAAAAAATCATTTAGCTTGTAACATGTGGGGAGATAACTAAATGTATCGCTTATCTTGTAAAATTATTAAATGGTAAACTGACAGGATACTCATGAAATACTGTCTTTAATCAGTACCTCAGGTAGATTATGTATGTATATACACAAAATAAGGTGCTGCCTGTAATGTAATCATGGTGATGGGTAGTTTTGTTAGGCACTTTTAAAGGTTTGTCTATGTTGCTATAACTTGGGTTATAGAATCCCTCACATGGCATTAAGAATGTCACAAAACATACAAGTCACAGATCAAGGATATAATAAATACCACAAAATAAACTATATAACACCAAAGATATAACGAATGATATTTATAAAATAATGATAGAACTATCCGTCCCCAGTGATGGAAAGGTTTATGTTAATCTGTTGACTTAAATCATTTCATGGACTTTAAACAGGTTAGCTGTTGCACTCTTGGTTTCACTCAGAGCCAAAGCTGAACTACTTATAATGCCTACTGCATTTCAGTCGTGCTAAGACGTGGTAAGATATGTTAAATGTATATTTCTATTTTTTAATTTACTTCATATCTTGTGAGTAACAGCGGGATTAATTCCTAATAATTTAGTGTAGAATATCCTGACTGAGAAATGTAATTCATGTCTGTTCTCCTGTCATTTCAACAGTGGATGTTGAGTTTTCCCAGCGCGGGAAGCGGCCGCCGTAAACGAGAGACAGGCGAACACTCGTACAGACACCACGGTTCGCAATGTCTATACGAATAAATATAACAGAGTACAAAATTGTGTGTTAAGTACGGGACTGGTGCAATATGGCGCAGGATGTGCGAATACCCTTGTACCTCCTTTTCATAGTCTTAAAGATGAAATATCTTTATCAGTTTATCTCTGAGAGTTGAATCTCTGAGTTAATGTTATGTACTTTTGAGAGACCATACATTTAAAAGCTTTTATTTTTAAAACAGTATTTAACCTTTAAGAATCACAAAATGAAACTGTTTTAAATGTTTGAACAGTATCGTATTATACTCCTATTAAAATTATGTATATATAAAGTACACTCTATTTCGTTTATCCTGCCACGTGTTTTGAAGACTGTAATGACGTAACTATTGTAACACGTTCCCAATGGAGAGCTCGAAGACCGAAGAGTCGGTCCAGCTTACGGACACCTGTTGGTAAAATTTTGATTCACCATACTGCAGGAACCACATGCAGCAGCCAGTCGTCTTGCTCCAGTGTAGTGCGCAACATCCAGAAGTACCATATGGAAACAAAAAGTAAGTTTTCTATTTTTTTTAGTACTTACTAGGATAGTAGACCCATGAGAGAACACTTCGGGAGAAATTTGTTCCTGGTTGGAGAGTATTAACCAATAGCATACACATTTCCAAGTTTTATTGGCTAGATACTAGAGTGACGACATTACAAGATACTGACGTTAATATTGGTAGGATTGATTGAGACACCACTATGGAAATCCTTATTTGCGCACAGTTTAGATACGTTTTCCATAAGCTAGATTTACTAATAACTAGCTATAAACACTCGTCTCAGTACACCTTGATAATTCGACCTCCCCATAAGTTTTCCCGCCAATGGCTTCTCTGTTTGACTGAATTAAGTGGAACCGTATCTTCTAGCATGTTTATGAAAGCTACTGAACATCATCTTCATCCATTCTTCATTTCTGACATAATCTTACCTTCTGGTAAGCAAAGCTACCTTCGAGCCTTTTGTTATATGATGGAGTCCCTGTTTGTTTTAGTAATTACACGAATTAATCTGTGTTTATCTTAACATAACTGTCGTTTGCTTTGTTATTTTGTTTTAGTAATTACACGAATTAATTTGTTTTTATCTTATCATAACTGTTTCTTGCTTTGTTATTTTGTTTTGTCTTTTTGAGACCAGGGTTGTATTTTCAATGAAGTCCAAAACTTTCACTCAGAATATATATGTTTCTTTGTTTATTAACACGCCAATAGGGCACGCATGTCATAAACCTTGTGTTCCGGAGTTACACTATGCATGAAATTACTAATCAAATATTAAATTTGACATCAGAATGGTCAGATATCGGCTACAATTTCCTGATTGGTGGAGACGGGAAAGTTTACGAAGGTCGTGGCTGGAAAACACGAGGAGCTCATTCACCTGGTCACAACAGTAAGTCTCTTGGCATCTCTTTCATGGGAAACTTCCAGAAAGTGTCACCAAGTAGCAGAATGTTAGAAGCTGCCAAGACATTGATTAAGTGTGGCGTGTCTAAGGTAAGTACGTTCATTACAATGTATCGAACGAATATCACATATCTATTGTAAGTCACACGTCCTTTCCTTCTTTACTGTCATATCACGTGGTGTGTATACGTCATCTTTTCAGGGCTACATCGCTTCCAGTCACACGGTACATGGTCATCGAGATGCTAAGTGTACAGCCTGTCCTGGAGACAAGTTGTATGCTATTATAAAACGTTGGAGTAGTTACGGAGGAAAGTTGCCTGGTTACGTTTGTTGAAGTCGAAACTCGACCTATGAGAATCTCAGTTTTTAGGAGTTAAAATAGAATAAACGTTTATTAAGTTTCTGTGTTTTCTTGGTTGTGGTTTTTAAAATAAATAAACTTGTTTTCGTCACAACTAGACATTGTGTACTTGTTACTCGGAAAAAGTTGGGCTTACAGAAAGTGACAGTGGACAGAACGAAATAATGTCGTTTCGGGTAAGGAGTCGTAAAGTGAGTACTAATAACGTTTCTTTTGAAACGAGTCCTCCAATGCATCTTGCCCTAGATTCTGATGGGTTGTCGTTTCGTATGGCGGAGATGTTTTCCTTTGTAGCTCAAATAAACCTTGTAGATTACAGACTGGGAAATAATTGAAGCCTCTCTCTAAAGCAGGGGTTTCCAACGAGGGTGTTGGCACCCTCCTGGGTGTGCGAAATGAGGGTCCAGGAGGTGGGGGAAGAGGCCTGTACGAGGTCTGTTTTCTCTCAGTTGTCGTGAAGAAGAATTATCTGATGCACACTCTGTAAGGAGGGTGCAAGGTCTTCCATAGGGTGTGCGAAGTTCAGAAAACGTTGGTAACCACTGTTATAAAGGAAGTTGTACATATTGAGGGAGTCATCCAGAGGGTCCGACTAAAGAGACTATAACCAGTCATAAAGTTCTAGTACAAAAGCCATTCGAGTGGACGACATTACAAAACTATTGCCCAATGATGTATCAGTCCAACAAAGATGGTTCAGTACAACAGAAGCGCCATCTACAGAGCTACTACTATACGTCAGAAAGCCGATCGACTTATTATCGGTAGAGAGAATGTAAGGAAAATCAATGGATCTAACACTGAGTAGAAAAATTCCTTATACGTAGAAGTACAGGAAGGCTTAGAAGAAACATCAAACATTTAATATCAAAGTCACACATCAAAAGAGGGATTCAACGTTCTGGATGTCGGGAATCCAACAGGAAACTACCATTTGGATTGAATATGAACTCTTTTTGTGGAGATAAGTGTTCTACAAAATGTCCTTAGAATCCAAACAGATGGATAAATGTTGTTCGGTGTTCCAAACAAGGAACGTTTTCCTTTTTCCTTCCACTGGAAACTTTCCTTCTTATTTCTTCTTTCGATTCATCACTTAAAAAAACGCCTTGCCTTGCTTACTTTCTATTAAAGGACATGCTGAGAGACATTCCACTATAACTGCCCTCTGGCGGCTGAAGTAATTAATGCAATCCGAAGCAGGAAACTTCATCCATCACACGCCCAGTTCTCCCAGCTGGGAGAATTTTAGAATCAGTTTGTTTGTTTTTTTCTGACAAAAACGAAAAATCTCCCGACATGATATTCTGGACCAAGACACACATTGGTCTATAATAATATTCTTCCTGTCTATTCTACGTGTGTTGTTACATAGAATGTGACACATGGACACTATTGCTTTATAAGCATTCTTTAACACAGACGATTATCGCTGTGTATTTATGTAATTTGCCTAAATTAATACGCTACACATTAAAAGCCGTTCTTCTGCTGTGGCTCACCTGTGAAACTGAAAGCTTACGAACCTAAAAATTGAGTTTCGATACTTATGGTTAACACAACAAAAATAAATCAATGTATAACAAAGAAACGACAGCAGCAACAGAAAGTTTACTGTTTATAAATATCATGTTTTCACAATAACCTCCTAGCGGCCAGATTTGAAACAAGCTCTTACCATTACCAACTGGACACCACTTAATCTTTGTCTGTAGAAGCGAGGGAATAAAAACAACACGAAATAAATCACTTGTATGTAGTTTTACTGTTCATAAACTATAAATATGTATATGTATACGCGTAACTTATATAAAAAGTGATAAAACAAAACAGAAAAGAACCAACGTTAAGGATGAACACCTGAAAGGTTGCTTGGGGCACCATATATTCAGTGGTTCGATTATGGGGCGTCGTCGTAATTTTTATTACCGATCCTAAGTAAAATTTTCAGGGAAGGTAACAAAAATATATAATATAAAAATAATAATAGTAAATATTGGACATTTTGTTTCTATTATCTAATGAAAATCAAGTGTTTTTTTCTATTACTTTCTCGAAATTCCCTGTCTTAATATCTTCTGCTGAGAAGGAACTTTAAGATACAGTCTGAAGACAAACTAAAATAATAGTGTTGTACGTGTTTACGTGAACCTATGTTCGACTAAAACCGACCTTAACACTGCTTCGAAGAACAGTCGGTTACGAAACTTGGATAATATGATTTGTTTGTTAATAGCTAAACAAAATTATACCTAAAGAAGAAGCTGGTTCTACTCATCACGGGTATCGAAAACCGGTTTCTGGTATCGTAAGTTCGCAGGCATACCACTGTGCCACTAGGGGACTCTATGATACCACGGATGAAACTAAAAAACAAATACTTTTATACAAAGGGTTTTAATTAAAGCGACATCTTTGTTCCTGTTTCTCATGACATCCATTAAGACAATGTGGTTACAATATTAGTTTAATCAACAATCTTATTTCGTAACAATGATATTATAGTACAACAATAATCTTGTAACAATGATATTTTAGTACAACAATAATCTTGTAACAATGATATTATAGTACAACAATAATCTTGTAACAATGACATTATAGTACAACAATAATCTTGTGACAATGATATTATACTACAACAATAATCTTATCTTGTAACAATGATATTATACTACAACAATAATCTTGTGACAATGATATTATATTACAACAATAATCTTGTAACAATGATATTATATTACAACAATAATCTTGTGACAATGATATTATAGTACAACAATAATCTTGTAACAATGATATTATACTACAACAATAATCTTATCTTGTAACAATGATATTATACTACAACAATAATCTTGTGACAATGATATTATATTACAACAATAATCTTGTAACAATGATATTATATTACAACAATAATCTTGTGACAATGATATTATAGTACAACAATAATCTTGTAACAATGATATTATACTACAACAATAATCTTATCTTGTGACAATGCGATTATACTACAACAATAATCTTATCTTGTAACAATGATATTATACTACAACAATAATCTTGTAACAATGATATTATATTACAACAATAATCTTGTAACAATGATATTATACTACAATAATAATCTTATCTTGTAACAATGATATTATACTACAACAATAATCTTATCTTGTAACAATGATATTATACTACAATAATAATTTTGTGACAATGATATTATAGTAAAACAATAATCTTATCTTGTAACAATGATACTATACTACAACAATAATCTTGTGACAATGATATTATATTACAACAATAATCTTATCTTGTAACAATGATATTATACTACAACAATAATCTTGTGACAATGATATTATATTACAACAATAATCTTGTAACAATGATATTATATCACAACAATAATCTTGTGACAATCATATTATAGTACAACAATATCTTGTGACAATGATATTATACTACAACAATAATCTTATCTTGTAACAATGATATTATACTACAACAATAATCTTGTGACAATGATATTATATTACAACAATAATCTTGTAACAATGATATTATATTACAACAATAATCTTGTAACAATGATATTATAGTACAACAATAATCTTGTAACAATGATATTATACTACAATAATAATCTTGTGACAATGATATTATACTACAACAATAATCTTGTAACAATGATATTATAGTACAACAATAATCTTATCTTGTGACAATGTGATTATACTACAACAATAATCTTATCTTGTAACAATGATATTATACTACAACAATAATCTTGTAACAATGATATTATACTACAATAATAATCTTATCTTGTAACAATAATATTATACTACAACAATAATCTTATCTTGTAACAATGATATTATACTACAACAATAATCTTGTAACAATGATATTATATTACAACAATAATCTTGTAACAATGATATTATACTACAATAATAATCTTATCTTGTAACAATGATATTATACTACAACAATAATCTTATCTTGTAACAATGATATTATACTACAACAATAATCTTGTAACAATGATATTATATTACAACAATAATCTTGTGACAATGATATTATACTACAACAATAATCTTATCTTGTAACAATGATATTATACTACAACAATAATCTTGTAACAATGATATTATATTACAACAATAATGTTGTGACAATGATATTATACTACAACAATAATCTTATCTTGTGACAATGATATTATACTACAATAATAATCTTATCTTGTAACAATGATATTATACTACAACAATAATCTTGTAACAATGATATTATATTACAACAATAATCTTGTAACAATGATATTATACTACAACAATAATTTTGTAACAATGATATTATATTACAACAATAATCTTGTGACAATGATATTATACTACAATAATAATCGTATCTTGTAACAATGATATTATACTACAACAATAATCTTGTAACAATGATATTATATTACAACAATAATATTGTGACAATGCTATTATACTACAACAATAATCTTATCTTGTAACAATGATATTATACTACAATAATAATCTTGTGACAATGATATTATAGTGCAACAATAAACTTGTGACAATGATATTATAGTACAACAATAATCTTATCTTGTAACAATGATATTATACTACAACAATAATCTTGTGACAATGATATTATATTACAACAATAATCTTATCTTGTAACAATGATATTATACTACAACAATAATCTTGTGACAATGATATTATATTACAACAATAATCTTGTAACAATGATATTATATCACAACAATAATCTTGTGACAATGATATTATAGTACAACAATATCTTGTGACAATGATATTATACTACAACAATAATCTTATCTTGTAACAATGATATTATACTACAACAATAATCTTGTGACAATGATATTATATTGCAACAATAATCTTGTAACAATGATATTATATTACAACAATAATCTTGTAACAATGATATTATAGTACAACAATAATCTTGTAACAATGATATTATAGTACAACAATAATCTTGTAACAATGATATTATACTACAATAATAATCTTGTGACAATGATATTATACTACAACAATAATCTTGTAACAATGATATTATAGTACAACAATAATCTTATCTTGTGACAATGCGATTATACTACAACAATAATCTTATCTTGTAACAATGATATTATACTACAACAATAATCTTGTAACAATGACATTATATTACAACAATAATCTTGTAACAATGATATTATACTACAATAATAATCTTATCTTGTAACAATGATATTATACTACAACAATAATCTTATCTTGTAACAATGATATTATACTACAACAATAATCTTGTGACAATGAAATTATATTAAAACAATAATCTTGTAACAATGATATTATATTACAACAATAATCTTGTAACAATGATATTATACTACAATAATAATCTTGTGACAATGATATTATACTACAACAATAATCTTGTAACAATGATATTATAGTACAATAATAATCTTATCTTGTAACAATGATATTATACTACAACAATAATCTTATCTTGTAACAATGATATTATACTACAACAATAATCTTGTAACAATGATATTATATTACAACAATAATCTTGTAACAATGATATTATACTACAATAATAATCTTATCTTGTAACAATGATATTATACTACAACAATAATCTTATCTTGTAACAATGATATTATACTACAACAATAATCTTGTAACAATGATATTATATTACAACAATAATCTTGTGACAATGATATTATACTACAACAATAATCTTATCTTGTAACAATGATATTATACTACAACAATAATCTTGTAACAATGATATTATATTACAACAATAATCTTGTGACAATGATATTATACTACAACAATAATCTTATCTTGTGACAATGATATTATACTACAATAATAATCTTATCTTGTAACAATGATATTATACTACAACAATAATCTTGTAACAATGATATTATATTACAACAATAATCTTGTGACAATGATATTATACTACAGCAATAATCTTATCTTGTAACAATGATATTATACTACAACAATAATCTTGTAACAATGATATTATATTACAACAATAATCTTGTAACAATGATATTATATTACAACAATAATCTTGTAACAATGATATTATACTACAACAATAATCTTATCTTGTAACAATGATATTTTACTACAACAATAATCTTGTAACAATGATATTATATTACAACAATAATCTTGTAACAATGATATTATACTACAATAATAATCTTATCTTGTAACAATGATATTATACTACAACAATAATCTTATCTTGTAACAATGATATTATAGTGCAACAATAAACTTGTGACAATGATATTATATAACAACAATAATCTTGTGACAATGATATTATACTACAACAATAATCTTAACTTGTAACAATGATATTATACTACAACAATAATCTTGTAACAATGATATTATATTACAACAATAATCTTGTGACAATGATATTATACTACAATAATAATCTTATCTTGTGACAATGATATTATACTACAATAATAATCTTATCTTGTAACAATGATATTATACTACAACAATAATCTTGTAACAATGATATTATATTACAACAATAATCTTGTGACAATGATATTATACTACAACAATAATCTTATTTTGTAACAAAGATATTATACTACAACAATAATCTTGTAACAATGATATTATATTACAACAATAATCTTGTAACAATGATATTATACTACAATAATAATCTTATCTTGTAACAATGATATTATACTACAACAATAATCTTGTGACAATGATATTATACTACAATAATAATCTTATCTTGTAACAATGATATTATACTACAACAATAATCTTGTAACAATGATATTATATTACAACAATAATATTGTGACAATGCTATTATACTACAACAATAATCTTATCTTGTAACAATGATATTATACTACAACAATAATCTTGTGACAATGAAATTATATTAAAACAATAATCTTGTAACAATGATATTATATTACAACAATGATATTATAGTACAACAATAATCTTATCTTGTAACAATGATATTATACTACAATAATAATCTTGTGACAACGATATTATACTACAAGAATAATCTTGTAACAATGATATTATAGTACAACAATAATCTTGTAACAATGATATTATACTACAATAATAATCTTATCTTGTAACAATGATATTATACTACAACAATAATCTTATCTTGTAACAATGATATTATACTACAGCAATAATCTTGTAACAATGATATTATATTACAACAATAATCTTGTAACAATGATATTATACTACAATAATAATCTTATCTTGTAACAATGATATTATACTACAACAATAATCTTATCTTGTAACAATGATATTATACTACAACAATAATCTTGTAACAATGATATTATATTACAACAATAATCTTGTGACAATGATATTATACTACAACAATAATCTTATCTTGTAACAATGATATTATACTACAAGAATAATCTTGTATCAATGATATTATATTTCAACAATAATCTTGTGACAATGATATTATACTACAACAATAATCTTGTCTTGTGACAATGATATTATACTACAATAATAATCTTATCCTGTAACAATGATATTATACTACAACAATAATCTTGTAACAATGATATTATATTACAACAATAATCTTGTGACAATGATATTATACTACAGCAATAATCTTATCTTGTAACAATGATATTATACTACAACAATAATCTTGTAACAATGATATTATATTACAACAATAATCTTGTAACAATGATATTATACTACAATAATAATCTTATCTTGTAACAATGATATTATACCACAACAATAATCTTGTAACAATGATATTATATTACAACAATAATCTTGTGACAATGATATTATACTACAATAATAATCTTATCTTGTAACAATGATATTATACTACAATAATAATCTTGTGACAATGATATTTTAGTGCAACAATAAACTTTTGACAATGATATTATAGTACAACAATAATCTTGTGACAATGATATTATAGTACAACAATAATATTGTGACAATGCTATTATACTACAACAATAATCTTATCTTGTAACAATGATATTATACTACAACAATAATCTTATCTTGTAACAATGATATTATGGTACAACAATAATCTTGTGACAATGATATTATAGTACAACAATAATCTTGTGACAATGATATTATAGTACAACAATAATCTTATCTTGTAACAATGATATTATAGTACAACAATAATCTTGTCTTGTAACAATGATATTATAGTACAACAATAATATTATCTTGTAACAATGATATTATAGTACAACAATAATCTTGTGACAATGATATTATAGTACAATAATAATCTTATCTTGTAACAATGATATTATACTACAACAATAATCTTATCTTGTGACAATGATATTATGGTACAACAATAATCTTGTGACAATGATATTATAGTAGAACAATAATCTTGTAACAATGATATTATAGTACAACAATAATCTTGTGACAATGATATTATAGTACAATAATAATCTTATCTTGTAACAATGATATTATACTACAACAATAATCTTATCTTGTGACAATGATATTATGGTACAACAATAATCTTGTGACAATGATATTATAGTAGAACAATAATCTTGTAACAATGATATTATAGTACAACAATAATCTTGTGACAATGATATTATAGTACAATAATAATCTTATCTTGTAACAATGATATTATACTACAACAATAATCTTATCTTGTGACAATGATATTATGGTACAACAATAATCTTGTGACAATGATATTATAGTAGAACAATAATCTTGTGACAATGATATTATACTACAGCAATAATCTTATCTTGTAACAATGATATTATACTACAACAATAATCTTGTGACAATGATATTATATTACAACAATAATCTTATCTTGTAACAATGATATTATACTACAACAATAATCTTGTGACAATGATATTATATTACAACAATAATCTTGTAACAATGATATTATATCACAACAATAATCTTGTGACAATCATATTATAGTACAACAATATCTTGTGACAATGATATTATACTACAACAATAATCTTATCTTGTAACAATGATATTATACTACAACAATAATCTTGTGACAATGATATTATATTACAACAATAATCTTGTAACAATGATATTATATTACAACAATAATCTTGTAACAATGATATTATAGTACAACAATAATCTTGTAACAATGATATTATACTACAATAATAATCTTGTGACAATGATATTATACTACAACAATAATCTTGTAACAATGATATTATAGTACAACAATAATCTTATCTTGTGACAATGTGATTATACTACAACAATAATCTTATCTTGTAACAATGATATTATACTACAACAATAATCTTGTAACAATGATATTATACTACAATAATAATCTTATCTTGTAACAATAATATTATACTACAACAATAATCTTATCTTGTAACAATGATATTATACTACAACAATAATCTTGTAACAATGATATTATATTACAACAATAATCTTGTAACAATGATATTATACTACAATAATAATCTTATCTTGTAACAATGATATTATACTACAACAATAATCTTATCTTGTAACAATGATATTATACTACAACAATAATCTTGTAACAATGATATTATATTACAACAATAATCTTGTGACAATGATATTATACTACAACAATAATCTTATCTTGTAACAATGATATTATACTACAACAATAATCTTGTAACAATGATATTATATTACAACAATAATGTTGTGACAATGATATTATACTACAACAATAATCTTATCTTGTGACAATGATATTATACTACAATAATAATCTTATCTTGTAACAATGATATTATACTACAACAATAATCTTGTAACAATGATATTATATTACAACAATAATCTTGTAACAATGATATTATACTACAACAATAATTTTGTAACAATGATATTATATTACAACAATAATCTTGTGACAATGATATTATACTACAATAATAATCGTATCTTGTAACAATGATATTATACTACAACAATAATCTTGTAACAATGATATTATATTACAACAATAATATTGTGACAATGCTATTATACTACAACAATAATCTTATCTTGTAACAATGATATTATACTACAATAATAATCTTGTGACAATGATATTATAGTGCAACAATAAACTTGTGACAATGATATTATAGTACAACAATAATCTTATCTTGTAACAATGATATTATACTACAACAATAATCTTGTGACAATGATATTATATTACAACAATAATCTTATCTTGTAACAATGATATTATACTACAACAATAATCTTGTGACAATGATATTATATTACAACAATAATCTTGTAACAATGATATTATATCACAACAATAATCTTGTGACAATGATATTATAGTACAACAATATCTTGTGACAATGATATTATACTACAACAATAATCTTATCTTGTAACAATGATATTATACTACAACAATAATCTTGTGACAATGATATTATATTGCAACAATAATCTTGTAACAATGATATTATATTACAACAATAATCTTGTAACAATGATATTATAGTACAACAATAATCTTTAACAATGATATTATAGTACAACAATAATCTTGTAACAATGATATTATACTACAATAATAATCTTGTGACAATGATATTATACTACAACAATAATCTTGTAACAATGATATTATAGTACAACAATAATCTTATCTTGTGACAATGCGATTATACTACAACAATAATCTTATCTTGTAACAATGATATTATACTACAACAATAATCTTGTAACAATGACATTATATTACAACAATAATCTTGTAACAATGATATTATACTACAATAATAATCTTATCTTGTAACAATGATATTATACTACAACAATAATCTTATCTTGTAACAATGATATTATACTACAACAATAATCTTGTGACAATGAAATTATATTAAAACAATAATCTTGTAACAATGATATTATATTACAACAATAATCTTGTAACAATGATATTATACTACAATAATAATCTTGTGACAATGATATTATACTACAACAATAATCTTGTAACAATGATATTATAGTACAATAATAATCTTATCTTGTAACAATGATATTATACTACAACAATAATCTTATCTTGTAACAATGATATTATACTACAACAATAATCTTGTAACAATGATATTATATTACAACAATAATCTTGTAACAATGATATTATACTACAATAATAATCTTATCTTGTAACAATGATATTATACTACAACAATAGTCTTATCTTGTAACAATGATATTATACTACAACAATAATCTTGTAACAATGATATTATATTACAACAATAATCTTGTGACAATGATATTATACTACAACAATAATCTTATCTTGTAACAATGATATTATACTACAACAATAATCTTGTAACAATGATATTATATTACAACAATAATCTTGTGACAATGATATTATACTACAACAATAATCTTATCTTGTGACAATGATATTATACTACAATAATAATCTTATCTTGTAACAATGATATTATACTACAACAATAATCTTGTAACAATGATATTATATTACAACAATAATCTTGTGACAATGATATTATACTACAGCAATAATCTTATCTTGTAACAATGATATTATACTACAACAATAATCTTGTAACAATGATATTATATTACAACAATAATCTTGTAACAATGATATTATATTACAACAATAATCTTGTAACAATGATATTATACTACAACAATAATCTTATCTTGTAACAATGATATTTTACTACAACAATAATCTTGTAACAATGATATTATATTACAACAATAATCTTGTAACAATGATATTATACTACAATAATAATCTTATCTTGTAACAATGATATTATACTACAACAATAATCTTATCTTGTAACAATGATATTATAGTGCAACAATAAACTTGTGACAATGATATTATATTACAACAATAATCTTGTGACAATGATATTATACTACAACAATAATCTTATCTTGTAACAATGATATTATACTACAACAATAATCTTGTAACAATGATATTATATTACAACAATAATCTTGTGACAATGATATTATACTACAATAATAATCTTATCTTGTGACAATGATATTATACTACAATAATAATCTTATCTTGTAACAATGATATTATACTACAACAATAATCTTGTAACAATGATATTATATTACAACAATAATCTTGTGACAATGATATTATACTACAACAATAATCTTATTTTGTAACAAAGATATTATACTACAACAATAATCTTGTAACAATGATATTATATTACAACAATAATCTTGTAACAATGATATTATACTACAATAATAATCTTATCTTGTAACAATGATATTATACTACAACAATAATCTTGTGACAATGATATTATACTACAATAATAATCTTATCTTGTAACAATGATATTATACTACAACAATAATCTTGTAACAATGATATTATATTACAACAATAATATTGTGACAATGCTATTATACTACAACAATAATCTTATCTTGTAACAATGATATTATACTACAACAATAATCTTGTGACAATGAAATTATATTAAAACAATAATCTTGTAACAATGATATTATATTACAACAATGATATTATAGTACAACAATAATCTTATCTTGTAACAATGATATTATACTACAATAATAATCTTGTGACAATGATATTATACTACAAGAATAATCTTGTAACAATGATATTATAGTACAACAATAATCTTGTAACAATGATATTATACTACAATAATAATCTTATCTTGTAACAATGATATTATACTACAACAATAATCTTATCTTGTAACAATGATATTATACTACAGCAATAATCTTGTAACAATGATATTATATTACAACAATAATCTTGTAACAATGATATTATACTACAATAATAATCTTATCTTGTAACAATGATATTATACTACAACAATAATCTTATCTTGTAACAATGATATTATACTACAACAATAATCTTGTAACAATGATATTATATTACAACAATAATCTTGTGACAATGATATTATACTACAACAATAATCTTATCTTGTAACAATGATATTATACTACAAGAATAATCTTGTATCAATGATATTATATTTCAACAATAATCTTGTGACAATGATATTATACTACAACAATAATCTTGTCTTGTGACAATGATATTATACTACAATAATAATCTTATCCTGTAACAATGATATTATACTACAAGAATAATCTTGTAACAATGATATTATATTACAACAATAATCTTGTGACAATGATATTATACTACAGCAATAATCTTATCTTGTAACAATGATATTATACTACAACAATAATCTTGTAACAATGATATTATATTACAACAATAATCTTGTAACAATGATATTATACTACAATAATAATCTTATCTTGTAACAATGATATTATACCACAACAATAATCTTGTAACAATGATATTATATTACAACAATAATCTTATCTTGTAACAATGATATTATACTACAACAATAATCTTGTGACAATGAAATTATATTAAAACAATAATCTTGTAACAATGATATTATATTACAACAATAATCTTGTAACAATGATATTATACTACAATAATAATCTTGTGACAATGATATTATACTACAACAATAATCTTGTAACAATGATATTATAGTACAATAATAATCTTATCTTGTAACAATGATATTATACTACAACAATAATCTTATCTTGTAACAATGATATTATACTACAACAATAATCTTGTAACAATGATATTATATTACAACAATAATCTTGTAACAATGATATTATACTACAATAATAATCTTATCTTGTAACAATGATATTATACTACAACAATAGTCTTATCTTGTAACAATGATATTATACTACAACAATAATCTTGTAACAATGATATTATATTACAACAATAATCTTGTGACAATGATATTATACTACAACAATAATCTTATCTTGTAACAATGATATTATACTACAACAATAATCTTGTAACAATGATATTATATTACAACAATAATCTTGTGACAATGATATTATACTACAACAATAATCTTATCTTGTGACAATGATATTATACTACAATAATAATCTTATCTTGTAACAATGATATTATACTACAACAATAATCTTGTAACAATGATATTATATTACAACAATAATCTTGTGACAATGATATTATACTACAGCAATAATCTTATCTTGTAACAATGATATTATACTACAACAATAATCTTGTAACAATGATATTATATTACAACAATAATCTTGTAACAATGATATTATATTACAACAATAATCTTGTAACAATGATATTATACTACAACAATAATCTTATCTTGTAACAATGATATTTTACTACAACAATAATCTTGTAACAATGATATTATATTACAACAATAATCTTGTAACAATGATATTATACTACAATAATAATCTTATCTTGTAACAATGATATTATACTACAACAATAATCTTATCTTGTAACAATGATATTATAGTGCAACAATAAACTTGTGACAATGATATTATATTACAACAATAATCTTGTGACAATGATATTATACTACAACAATAATCTTATCTTGTAACAATGATATTATACTACAACAATAATCTTGTAACAATGATATTATATTACAACAATAATCTTGTGACAATGATATTATACTACAATAATAATCTTATCTTGTGACAATGATATTATACTACAATAATAATCTTATCTTGTAACAATGATATTATACTACAACAATAATCTTGTAACAATGATATTATATTACAACAATAATCTTGTGACAATGATATTATACTACAACAATAATCTTATTTTGTAACAAAGATATTATACTACAACAATAATCTTGTAACAATGATATTATATTACAACAATAATCTTGTAACAATGATATTATACTACAATAATAATCTTATCTTGTAACAATGATATTATACTACAACAATAATCTTGTGACAATGATATTATACTACAATAATAATCTTATCTTGTAACAATGATATTATACTACAACAATAATCTTGTAACAATGATATTATATTACAACAATAATATTGTGACAATGCTATTATACTACAACAATAATCTTATCTTGTAACAATGATATTATACTACAACAATAATCTTGTGACAATGAAATTATATTAAAACAATAATCTTGTAACAATGATATTATATTACAACAATGATATTATAGTACAACAATAATCTTATCTTGTAACAATGATATTATACTACAATAATAATCTTGTGACAATGATATTATACTACAAGAATAATCTTGTAACAATGATATTATAGTACAACAATAATCTTGTAACAATGATATTATACTACAATAATAATCTTATCTTGTAACAATGATGTTATACTACAACAATAATCTTATCTTGTAACAATGATATTATACTACAGCAATAATCTTGTAACAATGATATTATATTACAACAATAATCTTGTAACAATGATATTATACTACAATAATAATCTTATCTTGTAACAATGATATTATACTACAACAATAATCTTATCTTGTAACAATGATATTATACTACAACAATAATCTTGTAACAATGATATTATATTACAACAATAATCTTGTGACAATGATATTATACTACAACAATAATCTTATCTTGTAACAATGATATTATACTACAAGAATAATCTTGTATCAATGATATTATATTTCAACAATAATCTTGTGACAATGATATTATACTACAACAATAATCTTGTCTTGTGACAATGATATTATACTACAATAATAATCTTATCCTGTAACAATGATATTATACTACAACAATAATCTTGTAACAATGATATTATATTACAACAATAATCTTGTGACAATGATATTATACTACAGCAATAATCTTATCTTGTAACAATGATATTATACTACAACAATAATCTTGTAACAATGATATTATATTACAACAATAATCTTGTAACAATGATATTATACTACAATAATAATCTTATCTTGTAACAATGATATTATACCACAACAATAATCTTGTAACAATGATATTATATTACAACAATAATCTTGTGACAATGATATTATACTACAATAATAATCTTATCTTGTAACAATGATATTATACTACAATAATAATCTTGTGACAATGATATTTTAGTGCAACAATAAACTTTTGACAATGATATTATAGTACAACAATAATCTTGTGACAATGATATTATAGTACAACAATAATATTGTGACAATGCTATTATACTACAACAATAATCTTATCTTGTAACAATGATATTATACTACAACAATAATCTTATCTTGTAACAATGATATTATGGTACAACAATAATCTTGTGACAATGATATTATAGTACAACAATAATCTTGTGACAATGATATTATAGTACAACAATAATCTTATCTTGTAACAATGATATTATAGTACAACAATAATCTTGTCTTGTAACAATGATATTATAGTACAACAATAATATTATCTTGTAACAATGATATTATAGTACAACAATAATCTTGTGACAATGATATTATAGTACAATAATAATCTTATCTTGTAACAATGATATTACACTACAACAATAATCTTATCTTGTGACAATGATATTATGGTACAACAATAATCTTGTGACAATGATATTATAGTAGAACAATAATCTTGTAACAATGATATTATAGTACAACAATAATCTTGTGACAATGATATTATAGTACAATAATAATCTTATCTTGTAACAATGATATTATACTACAACAATAATCTTGTAACAATGATATTATATTACAACAATAATATTGTGACAATGCTATTATACTACAACAATAATCTTATCTTGTAACAATGATATTATAGTACAACAATAATCTTGTGACAATGATATTATAGTACAATAATAATCTTATCTTGTAACAATGATATTATACTACAACAATAATCTTATCTTGTGACAATGATATTATGGTACAACAATAATCTTGTGACAATGATATTATAGTAGAACAATAATCTTGTAACAATGATATTATAGTACAACAATAATCTTGTGACAATGATATTATAGTACAACAATAATCTTGTAACAATGATATTATAGTACAACAATAATCTTATGACAATGATATTATAGTACAATAATAATCTTATCTTGTAACAATGATATTATACTACAACAATAATCTTATCTTGTGACAATGATATTATGGTACAACAATAATCTTGTGACAATGATATTATAGTAGAACAATAATCTTGTAACAATGATATTATAGTACAACAATAATCTTGTGACAATGATATTATAGTACAATAATAATCTTATCTTGTAACAATGATATTATACTACAACAATAATCTTATCTTGTGACAATGATATTATGGTACAACAATAATCTTGTGACAATGATATTATAGTAGAATAATAATCTTGTAACAATGATATTATAGTACAACAATAATCTTGTGACAATGATATTATAGTACAACGATAATTTCACTTTACAACAATGATACTGTAGTATAATGATGATCTCATCTTGTAAGAATGATGTTACAATACAACAATGAAAACCGAACACTTAAAGTGGTGATAAACATGTGTATATTAAAAATACCCTAAAAACGTTGCTAACAACTCCAGTTTAACAATTCAAAAATTGTAAAAACAGCAACTTTTTTTTATTATTACCTACCTATTTACCTAATCACGTCATCGTGACTAGCCCCTAGGCTGCTTGGGCTAATGTTACTAGATGTCTTCAGGCTACTTGAGTGATCTGAGAGTATTCACGTTTAATATTCAGTTGATCAAATTCATATTTTTTTAAATATAAACGATAATCGTATCATGAACGTCCTTAAATATATTTTCAACACAACAGATGGCGCTTTAATCGATTTATAAATACTCGATAGTTTTCATAGTTAAAGTATATACACTATACAGGTGTATCATGAAACATAAACAAACAAGAGTATTAGAAATTCTGAATTCTGAAATGAAGTACACAACAGTTTATAACAATAAATGAAACGATAATTAAATCACAATCACAAATCTATGAAATGTTTTCCCTAATTTGGCAGATTTATCTGGACACAAAAGTAGGAATTTTATTTCGCTACTTTATTATTGTAGTTTTAAGCCTTGTAATCTTCTTAGCTCTCAGGCTGTACTGAGAGTTTATAGTTGTTGTGTTTATTTCATACAAAAACTGAATAAATAAATAGGAACAAAATTACAATTTTAATAGAAAGTAGGGTTCTTTGGTTATTCAGAAAATTATTATAAGAATTATTTGAAACAGAATTAATGATGCAATAAACATACACAAACAAGTCAAGAGAGACTAGTTAGATAGATTTTTGAAAACATTTTGTGGTTCATACAATTAAATAAAGCAGTCTAAATTTGCCAACCACAGGAAGCACAGTTTGTTTTGTTTGTTTTTTGAATGTCGCACAAAGCTACACGAGGGCTATCTGTGCTAGCTCTCCCTAATTTAGCAGTGTAAGACTAGAGGGAAGGCAGCTAGTCATCACCACCCACCGCCAACTCTTGGGCTACTCTTTTACCAACGAATAGTGGGATTAACTGTCGCATTATAACGCCCCCACGGCTGGGAGGGCGAACATGTTTGGCGCGACCGGGATGCGAACACGCGACCCTCAGATTACGAGACGCACGCCTTAACACGGTTGGCCATGCCGGGCCCAGGAGATACAGAGCATATTTTTCCTGTCTATGGTTTTATATGCTGTGGTACAGTTCTTTCTCACGTGATAAAGAAAGTGAAAGGGATTCCATCATGTAAAAAAGAACCTGTATTATAACATAAAAAAGTACAGACACAATGTTGTAAGACACATTAGAAATGTTGTGCACTCAAATAACGGTTATGAAAATTTGATTTTGACCGATTTCGCAATTTTCATTTGAAACGACGTGAATAGCTGTTGATTGCTGTTACAAAGAGGGAAAGAATAACTGAGTGCAGAATTCTTTATATAATTATAACTACTGCAAGAAGAAAGGAGCACAATTTGAGGAAAGCAGCAATTGTCATAAAATCACATAATCTGAAGAGGGCAAGTAGGAGCAAAAATAACATTTTTTTCATTAAAAATAAATATGAGACTAATATTTAATCTCGGAGGATAATTTGTTAGATGTTTAATTTATATGTTTGTTTTATATAGAAAACAAAATTGTTCGTTTGTTTTGGAGAAAACCTATAAAATAAAGTATTTCTGTTCTGTCCTGCCCTCAGTACCATAGCGGTATGTCTTACAATGCTAGAAACCGGGTTTCGTTAATAGTGGCGGGCAGAACACAGACAGCTCATTGTGTAGCTTTATGTGTAACTTCAAACAAACTGCTTTCTCTGACACAGAATATCTAATTCAAGGTTTCACGTCCGTAGGGTTCAGAGGGGGAGAAACGAGAGTGTAAAATTCCAATAAACTTTTGTGAGTTTTTATGACAAGAAGTGAAGGAAAAATCGAGATTCTAATATAAAAAAAAAAACTGAAACGTGTTCTGCACTTTGAATTTAATTATATCAATTCAATAGTCGTGAAAAAAGACATTTGAAGCAGTTACGTCATGTGACATACACAAACTGTTAAAAGAAAAAATTCCAAGAAAACCAGTTAGGTTAACATAAAAAGTGCAAAGAAATCTGAATCGCAAATCGTCTGATGAAGTGAAGACATTAAAAAGTCATAGTAGTTCGTCTTATAATATATATATATATACACATAGGTATAAAGACAAAAATAAAAAACTTGCTCGTCCAGTTATCCAAAATGAGCAGAGGAAGAGATATTTGATTTATAAAACTAAGAAAGTTCTGTGCTCGTTTATCTTGGCTCTAAAGTTTAAATCATTAGTTATAGCGTGCTTCTCAGATAAAGTAATTGTATTAAAATACTGTTGATATAAGAGGTACAACTAGTTTAACTGACTAAAGAAAACCAACTTAGCAACGTAAATAGTTTAAAAACAAACCTGACGCGTTAGTTCTGTGGTAAAATAAACTGTATACAACAAACGGCAACTCCAATTATCTGAGATACATTAGTAATAATGCTAATGTTTGTTGACCTTTGTGCGAAGATACGAAGGGGTTAATTATGCTTGCTGTCCCTAATTTAGTAGTGATAGACGAGATGAAAAGCAGCTAGTCAACACTACACACAGTCAACTCTTCTACAGAGAAAATATGGGATTACCTGACACATTATAATGCCCTCTGATAATTGGTGATGGAATGAGAGCTCGTGACTTGCATATTGGTAGTTGAGTGGTATTTTTTACCACAGTGTTCTGTTAGACCTGTGTGACTTACCCCCTGTTAAGGTTTATGATGTTAGGAAGAACACGTAGGTTCAACAGGTCATGATAGAAATGAAATAAAACTGTTGAGGTTGAAAGTGTTAAATAGCACAACATTAATCGTACTAGTAAACCTATAAATTAAATAGACGAACGTATCTCATTAGAAGAAAAATCATAGTTTGCTTGTTTATTTTGGAATTTCGCGCAAAGCTACACGAGGGCTATCTGCGCTAGCCGTCCCTAACTTAGCAGTTGAAAGACTAGAAGGAAGACAGCTTGTCATCACCACCCACCGTCAACTCGTGGGTTACTCTTTTACTAATGAATAGTGAGATTGACCGTAAAATTACAACGCCCCCACCGCTGAAAGGGCGAGCATGTTTGCTGTGATGGGGATTTGAACCCCCGACTCTCATATTACGAATCGAGTGCCTTAATCATCTGGACATGCAGACGTAGTCGGTTTTGAATACGGAAGATGTAGTGAGTTTGCTTGTTTGTTGTTTAAATGTCATGCAAAGCGATACGAGGGCTATCTGCGCTAGCCGTCCCTAATTTAGCAGTGTAAGACCCACCACCAATATTGGGCTACTCTTTTACCAACGAATAGTGGGATTGATCGTTACATTATAACGTCCCCACGACTGAAAAGGCGAGCATGTTTGGTACGAGGGGATTTCGAACTCGCGACCCTAACCGTCTGGTCAACCAAGGAAGAACAATTTCGACCTACACAGGTTAATTTTAGGAAATCATACACTCTACCAGCTTATCTTCAGACTATGTGATATCTTCCAACAGTTATCATCATAAATATGTTTCCACAGTAAAACAAATAAACATATTCCATTAAAGTCACGAGATTGGGGTTTCTCACAAACGTTTGAAGACACACCACGATATGACACGTATAACTATGAGTTATACCCACCACACTGTTGTATTTCTCCTAAAGAATCCCACGTTTTAATGGCACAGTGGTGTATCTGCGGACTTGCGATGCTAGAAACAGGGTTTTGTTACCCATAGTGGGCAAAGCACAAATAGCCCATTGTATAGCTTTGTGCTTAAATACAAACAAATAATCGAATCATTTACAAACTAGGACTCCATTATGCTTTATAATATATTTCCCAGATGGGGTCAAATTCCCGTTCTGTTGGCGTCTTAATGTTGACCTAAGGGGGAGGAGACAACAGGAGCCTGTCTGTAGTCTGTCTGTAGTCTGTAGTCTGTAGTCTGTAACCTGTCTGTAGTCTGTCTGTAGTCTGTAGCCTGTCTGTAGTCTGTCTGTAGTCTGTAGCCTGTCTGTAGTCTGTAACCTGTCTGTAGTCTGTCTGTAGCCTGTAGCCTGTCTGTAGCCTGTCTGTTGCCTGTCTGTAGTCTGTCTGTAGCCTGTCTGTAGTCTGTATGTAGTCTGTCTGTAACCTGTCTGTAACTTGTCTGTAGCCTGTCTGTAACCTGTCTGTAGTCTGTCTGTAACTTGTCTGTAGCCTGTCTGTAGCCTGTCTGTAACCTGTCTGTAGCCTGTATGTAGTCTGTCTGTAACCTGTCTGTAGCCTGTCTGTAACCTGTCTGTAGCCTGTCTGTAGTCTGTCTGTAGCCTGCATGTAGTTTGTCTGTAACCTGTCTGTAGCCTGTCTGTAACCTGTCTGTAGTCTGTCTGTAGCCAGTATGTAGTTTGTCTGTAACCTGTCTGTAGTCTGTCTGTAACTTGTCTGTAGCCTGTCTGTAGCCTGTATGTAGTCTGTCTGTAACCTGTCTGTAGTCTGTCTGTAACTTGTCTGTAGCCTGTCTGTAACCTGTCTGTAGCCTGTATGTAGTCTGTGTGTAACCTGTCTGTAACTTGTCTGTAGCCTGTCTGTAACCTGTTTGTACCCTGTCTGTTGCCTGTCTGTAACCTGTCTGTAGCCTGTCTATAGTCTGTCTGTAGCCTGTATGTAGTCTGTCTGTAACCTGCTGTAGTCTGTCTGTAACTTGTCTCTAGCCTGTGTGTAACCTGTCTGTACCCTGTCTGTAATCTGTCTGTAGCCTGTCTGTAACCTGTTTGTAGTCTGTCTGTAATCTGTCTGTAGCCTGTCTGTAATCTGTCTGTAGCCTGTCTGTAGTCTGCCTGTAGCCTGTCTGTAGTCTGCCTGTAGCCTGTCTGTAGTCTGTCTGTAACCTGTCTTTAGCCTGTCTGTAGCCTGATGATGTTTCCTTCTTCAAGGGTCATGCGACTTACTTGCTGTTTTTATTATGAAAATAAATGGATTTTTATTGTTTAACAAGAGTAGCAGCTTCAATAAGTGGATTTTTATAATAAAATATTGGAAGTCCAGCAGTCCATATTGAGTGAATTACAGAAGTGATATCGTATTGTAGTTTGTTAAACAAAGTAATGTGTTGCCATGTTCCGTGGGTATCCTGTGTGCACATCTGTTGCAAGGTTTTGAACTGTGACCTCAGGATGGTGAGAAAAAAATATCTACATATGAACCTTACATAAGTCATCTATCAACTTTATACAAGGAATAAACAACCCTACTTAGGGCCTAATATGTGATTAATGTGTTTTTGTATCCAGTCACATTGGTTCTCCTAGTACAACCTGTCATCAGTTAGAAGGTATGCATTCCAAAAATTTTCCGCATTTGGTCCTTTTAGACAAGAAAACATGCACACTTTTACACATATGTACTGTCTCTGTCTCTCTCTCTGTATATGTGACCCGGCGAAACCAAGTGGTTACGGTTCTTGACTGGTAATCTGAGGATCGCGAATCCTCGTTACACCAGACATGTTCGTCCTTTCAACCGTGGGGGCGTCACAATGTAACGATCAAACTCATTATACGTTGGTAAAAAAGTAGCCCCAGAGTAGGTGGTGAGTGGTGATGACTAGCTGCATTCCTTCTAGTCTCACACTGCTAAATTAGGGACGACTAGCGCAGATAGCCCTCGTGTAGCTTTGCGTGACATTCAAACAACAAACATAATTAACAGTGAGGTGAGGAACACTGGTGTTAATGGCGGGAGGAGAAAACTAGAAATCGAAGTTTAGTTTGATATATTCAAAAGTGAGTCGTTAGCGCAACCTCGCGGACTCTTGTTTAACTGGTTCTATTAACTTATTATGGAGCCGCCAAATCTTTACGTACCACCTAGTGGTAGAATATTGTACAATTTTTATTGGAGCTTTACCTCAGAACGCTAAACACCAAGAAAAATATTTATATCGGAGATGAAATAATTACTGATGCTCGATCGTCAGCAATAGTGCAGCTGACAGATAAGCTAACCTCTTCTGATAAACATCTGTTTAATATTATAAGATGATAAATGTGGTGTTAGACGTGTCTGTTCTTGTTTTCACAATGGCATTTTAAAGCTGACACATCAAGGTGAGCGTCGTTCTTGTTGCATCAGGCCCACAACTTTATACAATAGTCGTTTTCCAACAGTAAACACAATGACGTAATAAAACACTTTCCATATCTGTGGTCGTGTTTTATTGATGTTTCGTATCTATACCACCTTAATGAATTTAGTTCAGTAAATAACGCCTCCAAGGTTGAAAGGGTGAGCATGTTTAGTGTGACACTTTCACAGGCAAAGAAGAACGTCGAACACAATGAGACTGGAAAACGTGGACAAAACTACTGGTCTGTCATGGTGTAGTCGTCCTTAGCAAGCGGGCTTTTCCTTGTATTGCAAGTGATATCATGTGTAAAACGGTCCTCAAGGTGTGGTCTCTTCTGGTCAGGGTGTAGCTTTCAAACGCAATGACCTTACTCGTCTGCATTCATATCAATGACGTAGTCATTTATAACATCTTAAAAAAATGTAACAGATAAATTTAGTCAACTTCAATCCTATGTCTGTTGTTTATACAAAAATTCGACAAAACGATTGCAAATATTTGAAAATGATTGATTATTAATTTTTAATTGTAGAAGTGTTGTCACTCAGAATAATTTAGAAAAACGTAAATTAATTATTTTTAAAAACAGAAAACTGTTTGTTTGTTTTAAATTCCGTGCAAAGTTACACGGGGACTATTTGTGCTAGCCGTCTCTAATTTAGCAGTGAAAGACTGATGGGAAGACAGCTAGTCATCACCTCCTACTGCCAGTTCTTGGACTACTCTTTTACCAACGAATAAAGAGGTAAGTCTACAGATTTACAACGCTAAAATCAGGGGTTCGATTCCCCTCGGTCGGCTCAGCAAATAGTCCAATGTAGTTTTGCTATAAGAAAAAAATCACACACAAATCAACGGATAGTGGGATAAATCGTAACACAATGACGCTCTCATGCCTGAGATGTTTGGTAGGAGGGGGATTCGAACCAGTGATCCTACAATTAGGAGTGAAGAGCACTAACCACCTGGCCAAGCCAGAGAAAGATATGTAAAACGTTTTTCATGAAAGAAAAATTAAAACATAAAAAATGTGAAATTAATAAAAGTTAAACCTCTTGAATAACAGAAACGGCGAAATGTTTTGTTAAACCAAACAGAAACAGTAGCTAAGAAGCTTGGCTTAAATCAGAACTAGTTAGTCCAGCATGGCCAAGCGTGTTAAGGCGTTCGACTCGTAATCTGAGGGTCGCGGGTTCGAATCCCGGTCGCACCAAACATGCTCGCCCTCCAAGCCGTGGGGACGTTATAATGTTACGGTCAATCTTACTATTCGTTGGTAACAGAGTAGCCCAAGAGTTGGCGGTGGGTGGTGATGACTAGCTGCCTTCTCTCTAGTCTTACACTGCTAAATTACGGACGGCGAGCACAGATAGCCATCGAGTAGCTTTGAGCGAAATTCAAAAACAAAAAATCAGAGCGAGTTTAGTAACTAATCAAAACAGAAACTTTTGGCATGTCAGTCCCTTTCGCAAGCTCACCCCTCGATGACTCAGTGGCAAATTTGAGAATTTATAATGCTAAAATTCAAATTTCGATACCTGTGGAGGACAGAACACAGTTATCCAATTGCTAATCTTTGGCCATAAAAACAAAAAACAATATTCGTTTTTTCAAAAAGATCCCTTTCTTTATCTCCTCACAAAAAACAAAACCTGGAATGGTCAAACGTGGTGAAAGTTACTGACCACCCACCATTACATTTCCCACTCTTTTTATGATTTCTTTGTTTCACTGACAAGAAGTTTTCCTTCTTGTATTTAAATAGTTAATTGGGTCTTATTCAGTTCCCCAGGACATGTAAAGGTGTTCCTCTCGTCCTGATCTCTACAATGGAAAGGCTTAGTTCCCCAGGTTTTGTAAAGGTATTCCTTTCGTCCTGATCTCTACAATGGAAAGGCTTAGTTCCCCAGGATTTGTAAAGGTGTTCCTTTCGTCCTGATTATTACAATGGAAAGGTTTAGTTCCCCAGGATTTGTAAAAATTTTCCTCTCGTCGTGATCTTTACAATGGAAAGGTTTAGTTCCCCAGGACTTGTAAAGGTTTTCATCTCGTTCTGATCTCTACAATGGAAACGTTTAGTTCACCAGGACTTGTAAAGGTGTTCCTCTCGTCCTGATCTCTACAATGAATAGGTTTAGTTCCCCAGGATCTTTAAAGTTGTTCCTCTCGTCCTGATCACTACAATGGAAAGGTTTAGTTCCCCAGGACTTGTAAAGGTGTTCCTCTCGTCCTGATCTCTACAATAGAAAGGCTTAGTTCCCCAGGACTTGTAAAGGTGTTCCTCTCGTTGTGATCTCTAGAATGGAAAGGTTTAGTTCTCCAGGACTTGTAAAGGTTTTCCTTTCGTCTTGATCTCTACAATGGAAATGTTTAGTTCTCCAGGACTTGTAAAGGTGCTCCTCTCGTCTTGACCTCTACAATGGAAAGGTTTAGTTCTCCAGGACTTGTAAAGGTGCTCCTCTCGTCTTGATCTCTACAATGGAAAGGTTTAGTTCCCCAGGACTTGTAAAGGTGTTCCTCTCGTCCTGATCTCTACAATGAATAGGTTTAGTTCCCCAGGATCTTTAAAGTTGTTCCTCTCGTCCTGATCACTACAATGGAAAGGTTTAGTTCCCCAGGACTTGTAAAGGTGTTCCTCTCGTCCTGATCTCTACAATAGAAAGGCTTAGTTCCCCAGGACTTGTAAAGGTGTTCCTCTCGTTGTGATCTCTAGAATGGAAAGGTTTAGTTCTCCAGGACTTGTAAAGGTTTTCCTTTCGTCTTGATCTCTACAATGGAAATGTTTAGTTCTCCAGGACTTGTAAAGGTGCTCCTCTCGTCTTGACCTCTACAATGGAAAGGTTTAGTTCTCCAGGACTTGTAAAGGTGCTCCTCTCGTCTTGATCTCTACAATGGAAAGGTTTAGTTCACCAGGACTTGTAAAGGTGCTCCTCTCGTCTTGACCTCTACAATGGAAAGGTTTAGTTCTCCAGGACTTGTAAAGGTGCTCCTCTCGTCTTGATCTCTACAATGGAAAGGTTTAGTTCACCAGGACTTGTAAAGGTGCTCCTCTCGTCTTGACCTCTACAATGGAAAGGTTTAGTTCACCAGGACTTGTAAAGGTGTTCCTCTCGTCGTGATCTCTACAATAGAAAGGTTTTTTTTATGAACTGTGATCACAATAGTTTCAGAGTACTGGATCATTTTTTTACATGTTCTCGAATCTAAATATATTAAAGTTAAAAATATTTCTTATTCAATCTTAGTAGTTATGGAAAGTTGGATGTAACATAAACAAAAAGGAAAGTTGGATGTAACATTAATAAAAAAAGATTGTTTTTGAATTTCGTAGAAAGCTACTCGAGGGCTACCTGTGCTAGCTGTCCCTAATTTTGCAGTATAAGACTACAGCTAGTCATCACCACCCACCGTCAACTCTTGGGCTACCCTTTTACCAATGAATAGTGGGATTGACCGTCACATTATAACGCCCCCACGGCTGAGAGAGCGAGCATGTTTGGCGCGACGGGGATGCGAACCCGCAATCCTCAGAGTCGCACGCCTTAACCCACTTGGCCATGCCGGCCAATAAACAAATAAAATAAAATAAAATAATAATAAAAAAGGAAAGAAAGGAAAGCTTTTCCTTTCAACTGTGTGAGTTTTTCTCAGGTTTTATGAAATAATTCTAACACTTATTTCAATGACTTTTGTTAAAGTGTGAAAGAAAAACAGAAAATGTTTGAGAAAGTTAACAAGTCTCTGGAAAGCTTATTATTACGTTTCAAAGGTGAATTTTACAGAAAAAAGAAAACATTGCAGTCAAAAGAACTACTCATGCTGATTAATTTTGCAGGTTCACGTTTTTTATAAAAAATATGTGCTAATAAATGAAACATAAAACTTGGTACTGAAAGAGCCCTTTCCGAACGGCAATCCGAACGTTTTAGTTTTTACCTTTGACGCTAGGAAAGGTAATGTGACGTAATAGTTGCCAAACAAACCGCCAACGCCAGCGCGTTGAATGTAAATAAACATGGCCAGTGCATACGAAGAAACAGATGAAATGAAAATGAAAAAGAAAATGAATTTCAATTATACGTCATAATTCTGTCTACAAAATTAAACTAGATGTCGCAGTCTGAATAGTTAATTTATCTTGAAATGTTAAGTTTGAAAAATGGAATTCTTCAAACTTTTCCATATTTAAAAATGATACAAAAACATCTACGGAATGATCTACCAGCTTTTAAACTTGGAATATACTCGATTTGTACTTTTTAAATTATTATATTATACTAGTTATTGTTTATCGCTTTATACTGCACACATACCTTTAAGTTTGTTCTCTTTGTGATTGCAAGGGATGGCTTCAGAGGGGTGGAACCTGTACGCAGCAGTAAACCATGTTATCATAAAACAAACATAAAGTAGCAATATCAAGACAAAAAAATAGTCTCACAAAGTATGTAATCCGAAAAAAACCCCGATAGATTTACATAAAACGCCAGCACTGAAAGGAACACAATGGTCGGCGCGCAACGAAGCGTGTTTGGCAACTATTACGTCATAGTTGTAAAACGTCACGGAAACAGCCGAACGACCGAGAGGAACTTGAGTTCGAGGACCCGCCTATTTTGTTTCATTTTTTGCTCAAAAACTAAAATGTTTAAAAATATGGCAACCACACAGGAATTATACCTAACCAAAGTACAGTTTCCAAGGCAATTATTAAATTTGTTGAAAAATTCACCTTTAATATTTTGTTTAAAATTATGTAAATATTATAAACTTTGAAAGTTGTATACAGGTTTTTACATATACAATGTTTAAAACTGTAATCATGTTAAGAGAATGCGCCAGCGTAGTGGTTAATTTGCAAGCTGTAGATCGGAAGACTCAAGGTTCGAGTTGTGGTATGTCGCTGAATACGCTCCATTCTATAAATAAATATGAATCTCAGTTTCTTATTAGACTCCCCACTTATCACTGAGCTATGCCAGTTGTGGGGAATTTTACTCATCATCAGTAATTCCGGGCAAAGACAAATGAAAAATAAACAAATTGGGTTTCTTATATTAGTGAAGTGTTTATTATATATATGGCGTTTAGAGTTGACTTTTACTAACGACATGGAACCTATATTTGTACAGGCTTGCAATAAGAAGTTTTTTTAACGATATTTTTATGAATTATTCAGTTGAAAGTTGTTTAACTTGTTATATAACTCTAAAAACGTTCCTACGAGGTTGGCCCCGTATCTTCTGTCTTCTGTAGCTCTATATTAGGAAAGGCTACGTTGGAAGTTTACATGTGTAATTTGGCTGTCTATTCAGTGTGTCCTATAAGAAACCGTTGAAAATATAAATACAAGGCGGCTACCTTTAAGTCCTTAGATAAAACAAAATTGGATAATTTATTTTATAAATACTGCTATTATCTGTGATAAACTGTGACATTAGGTTGTATGTTATTTTATAAATATTGATGATATCTGTGATATTAGATTGTATGTTATTTTATAAATACTGATGATATCTGTGATATTAGGTTGTATGTTATTTTATAAATACTACTGATATCTGTGATATTAGGTTGTATGTTATTTTATAAATACTACTGATATCTGTGATATTAGGTTTATGTTATTTTATAAATATTGATGATATCTGTATTATATATTATTCTTTAAATATTATATATTATTTATTATATATTATTCTATATATATATTATACATTATTATTTATTACATATGATATATTTCATTACGTAAATTTAGAAACGCTAAAATGCAGGGTTCAATTCCTCGTGGTAGAAAGAGCGCAGATAACTGTATGTGTGGTTTTAGGGTTAAAAAAAGAAAAAAAAACGATTCAACGGAAAACAAAACAGATTTTCCTGGAGCTCGAGGCCTTGTGCTTGAAATCAGGTGGGGCCTATTCGTGTGAGAACTCCACGCAGTGATCCAGTGTGTAATTACCCAAACAATGAATACATCACAATGTTCTGAAATATCAAGGCTAAAAGACTGGCAAGAAAATCCTCACTATTATTTGACATTGAGATTCTAATCACGTTTTTGGATGGTGTGAGAAGGACAAAAGATGAAAGAAAAACGTAATTTGTAATATTTCAGACATACGTCATTGACACGTGTCCGCCCCTCGTTTGAAACCTTTGAATGATGGAGACCAGCTCATTGTCGTTATTACGTGTTCCTAACTTGTCTGCTGTTATTACATGTTTTAATATTTAGGGCAAATCGAGGGCTATCTGCGCTTGCTGTTCCAAATTTTTAAGTGACAGACTGCAGAGAAAGCAGATGGTTAATAACACCCTATGCCAACTCTTGGAGTACTTTGCAACCAATGAAACGTAGGACTTACCGTACCACTATAACGCCCTACGGCTGAAAGGACAAACCTGTTTGGTGGGAGAGAGATTCCAACCCGCGATCTTAAGGTTGTGAGTCGAGTGCCCTACTCACTTGACAGTGCGAGGCGGATTTGTGGACTTTACAATGGGAACATCTGCGCCTCTTCGAACGTTATACGAAGACGTTGCCTTCCCTACATCATTGTCAGAAACCAAAATACGTACAAATATTTGATGTGGACGTTTAATGTTAAACTTAATAAGCTAGAGAATATTCATCAATTATATAAACATGTCTAAACCGTTTTTAAGTACTACAGGCCCGGCATGGCCAGGTGGGTTAAGGCGTTCAATTCGTAATCAGAGAGTCGCTGGTTCGAATCCCCGTCGCACCAGATATGGTCACCCTTTCAGCCGTGGGGGCGTTATAATGAGACAGTTAATCTCACTATTCGTTGGTAAAAGAGTTGACCAAGAGTTGGCGGTGGGTGGTGGTGATTAGCTGCCTTCCCTCCAGTTTTATACTACTAAATTAGGGACGGCTAACACAGATAGCTCTGGAGTAGCTTTGCGCGAAATTCAAAAAACATAAAAACAAACAAACAAAATGCTAGAAAAAATAACCAGATTGAAATCCAAAACTTTCCAGGTGTAAGTGGCCCCCTCTGGACACCGTGAAGGTTATTAGTTTTTTTTAGTGTTATTCAAGGACACTTTCGCCCTACACAAAGGACCCTAACATTGGCAGTGGTATCAAAATACGCATATGTACGTTATATCATATATATATACTTATTTTTTTCTTATATAGATAT
Source organism: Tachypleus tridentatus (assembly GCF_004210375.1). Lineage (NCBI taxonomy): Eukaryota > Metazoa > Arthropoda > Merostomata > Xiphosura > Limulidae > Tachypleus > Tachypleus tridentatus. The sequence goes on along the minus strand of NW_027467782.1, from coordinate 47,083,131 downwards.
ACTATAATTCTAGTAATACTTAAAACATTACACTTTTTTTATCAAATAAGGTAATTTGTGTTGTCATTAATTCAGATCAGTGCAAGGTCACCATTACAACGTTCATCTATGACCTTGGTCGCATTAAGTAAAACGCGCAAGTACGCCGTGTTTACTAAGTAGCCCTGAGCTTGATGAGTTACGCCACAAGATCAAAGCCCTGCATGAACGGTGTGTTCGATTCACTGTCAATAAATTACTTCTGACGTCTCGCTGTCATAACGTTTCAAATAATTTATGTTTAAACAGCCCAAGTGACCTCCAGACAACCCGGGTTAGCTTACCGAACGAACTGCCAACCTGGAATCCTTTCTCCAGTTTCCCCAGGTCATCGTTCAGTTATTAAGATCGCAGTGTCTTGAAATACAAATGTAAAATATATCACCATCAGCAGAGCCCACCAATGGGCGAGGTGGTATCAACTTAGCTAAGTTTTATTTGAGTTAGAACTTCAAATTTAAAAGTTGGGGTTATTAGCGTTGGGAAATAACAACAACAACAAAAATAACCTTTCAAAAAGGTAATCTGATAACTACTGATTTGTAAAGTTATTAATTCAATGTATAACAAAAATATAAAACAATTTTATCCATGCTTACACTACTATTAAACCACATTTTCAAAAAGGGTTTTAAAAATTAAAAATACAAGGCTTAATTGAAAACAACAAAGTTCACTACAAACATCTGGCCCCCCGCTAGTACAGCGGTATGTCTCCGGATTTATCATGCTAAAATCAGAGGTTCGATTTCCCTCGGTGGGCTGAGCAGATATCCCTTTATGGCTTTGCTATAAGAAAACACACACAAACGTGTGCTATATATATAAGATATTCCGTACAACTACTCTATAATCACAAATATAAAATACTGAAAGACTGGGTATTTTGTTGGCTTGAAAGTGAAACTGTGTGCTAATTACCTCAGTTTTATCTCTTATACTTAATTAAACAGCCAGTTAAATGTGTGTTTTTTTTTTATGAAAGCAGGTTTCTAAAAGGGTGAGTCTTCAGTTATTTCTTTTCAGAGGTTATGATTTCAGGTGTTTTATTGGGTTAAATGTTTTTTCCTGAAAGTAAGTTTCTGAAAAGGGTGAGTCTTCAGTTATTTCTTTTCAGAGGTTATGATTTCAGGTGTTTTATTGGGTTAAATGCTTTTTACTGAAAGTAGGTTTCTAAAAAGGGTGAGTCTTCAGTTATTTATTTCCAGAGGTTATGATTTCAGGTGTTTTATTGGGTTAAATGTTTTTTACTGAAAGTAGGTTTCTAAAAAGGGTGAGTCTTCAGGTATTTATTTTCAGAGGTTATGATTTCAGGTGTTTTATTGGGTTAAATGCTTTTTCCTGAAAGTAGGTTTCTAAAAAGGGTGAGTCTTCAGGTATTTATTTTCAGAGGTTATGATTTCAGGTGTTTTATCAGGTTAAATTATTCGCCCAAGGTTCTAATATGTTTCTAATCAGCACTTAATAAAAAATGTTTAATTTGATAAAGAAATAAGAGACGTGACGTATTAGATATTTTCATATTTATATAAAGAAATACGTTTTAAGTAACGAGAGTACAAACTCACCACCCTTAAAGTTTTTATCCATAGCCACTGTTTACATGTATTAATAGCTGTGATGAGTGTAGTACCGTGGCCAATACGAAGCTGTGGATCCGAAGGTTTATAGTTCGCGTCTTATTACTACAAACAAAAATCCTGTTCCTTGGTATGGAGCAATGAGTGCGTCACAAGAGTGACATTAAATTGTCACTGTTTTAATAAGTCCAATGGCTGGTTCTGTTGAACTGTTACCTTTATAGTCCATTACCTCGAGATTAGGTGTAGCTATATGAAGACAGTTCTCGTGTAGTTTTACGCCAAAATGAAAAGGTACGTCTGAGAGCCTTAGAAAGTTTAAAACTTGGTTTCGATACCCGCGGTGGCAGCGTATAGCTTTTCCTTTCTGTAGCATTGTCCTTAACAGCGAGTAAAAAACAAACATTATAATTAATATGTAGGACTAACTTATAAAGTAACATCAGTAAATAATTAAATTCTAGGATTTAACAAACAGAGCTAATTCCGAAAAACGTCACACTTTTTAAAGTGAAAAACGCTGTAATCCCAGTTTTAATACCGGTAAAAGATAAGCCAGATATGTCAACCAACTTATCTCTACTAAAATAAAACTATACAAAGCTATGAACTTATGAAAGATAATTAGACACAACTGAACTATTGGCTGTTAACGTCCACTATTAGCCCTGAACTTGTGACGGGCTGTCTGACCTAACTTGACAACTGGGTGTTAATATCTGTTATCAACTTTATATAATCCCTGAACTTGTGACGGATTATTTAATCTAATTTAACAACTGGGTGTCAACATCTGTTATTAACGTTATATTAGTCCTGAACTCGTGAAGGATTATCTGATCTGATCGAACAAGTGGGTATTAACAACTGGTAATAACTTTATGTTAGCCCTAAACTGATCTGATCGAACAAGTGGGTATTGACAGCTAGTGCTAACTTTATGTTAACCCTAAACTTGTGAAGTGTTATCTGGTTAAACAAGCGAGTAGTTAACATTTGTTAAAACAATTTCCTAAAACACTGATTGGTGTTTAAAGTTGGACTGTATAGAAAGTATTCAAGTTTTAAATCAGGGTTAATTAATTAATTAATTTCCCGTTTATTTAGACAGGGGGAGCCAGCAACCAGAAAGTAGATTTTTTTTATTATTATTTGATAGCTTGTGTTTCGGTTTGCTAAACTTGAGTGAGAAAAAGAAAAACTGAAACCAGTAGGGATGCAAATGGGAAATAGAAACCTAGAGGATTGGCTTCCGTGCTATAAGATAATAACATCACTAACTAACCTATCATTGTCCAGTGTAAACTATTAACACTACTACTACCTAACAATTCGAACCGGCTGCTCAAGGCCAAGGTATAACAAGTTTTTTGTTTTTTTCTTTGATCTCATTAACAACTCGGGGCGTGTTTCTTTGGATCTATTTAGCAGCCACATACAAGGGATGCTCTACCATACCTCAAGGTCGGGGTAGGTTCAAGGGCACTAATAAGAGACTATAAAAGAAAAGTTCTCCACCTTGAATAACTTTGTCGAGTCGCTGTTCTAGAAATGTTGCTATCGATCCACTTCTGGAGATTTTTTATTCTACTATTTTATGTGGGACTTACGAAACGTAAGAAAATTCAAACTTATTGTTTTCATTGGGTCTGCCTCACTTAATTCACTCGATGAAACGGTTATAACGGTTTTTAACCCTTGATACAAAATGTTCATTTAGGCCTATCAAGAATGAATTGTTCATAAAGAATGGATCATCTTTTGTTTTTCCAGAATGTGGTGTTAGTAAATTCGCTGACGATCCTTTTACCGTCCGGATCGTTGGAGGTGTGAATGCAGAGAAAGGAGAGTTTCCATGGCAGGTTTGAAAGTTTACTTTTTACTTTACTAACTAGATAACGAACTAAAAAGGCTTAGAAGGTGACTTTACTAACTAGATAACGAACTGAAAAGGCTTAGAAGGTGACTTTACTAACTAGATAACGAACTGAAAAGGCTTAGAAGGTGACTTTACTAACTAGATAACGAACTGAAAAGGCTTAGAAGGTGACATTACTAACTAGATAACGAACTAAAAAGGCTTAGAAGGGGATTTTACTAACTAGATAACGAACTGAAAAGTCTTAGAAGGTGATTTTACTAACTAGATAACGAACTGAAAAGGCTTAGAAGGTGACTTTACTAACTAGATAACGAACTGAAAAGGCTTAGAAGGTGACTTTACTAACTAGATAACGAACTAAAAAGGATTAAAAGGTGATTTCACCTTAAAAATATCTAAAGCTTTTGCAAATTGCATTTCGGAGCTACAGAAAACTTCTTGATGAAACTACAAACAAAACATTTAGAATGAAACTTAATGTCCCACTTTTACAGATATAACTTGTTATTTTTTGGGTTCTCGTGTTTTGTGGTTGAATTTACTAGATTTAGGTTTTAAAAACCCATTTTCTCACTTTTAACAATTTAATTTGTTCTGGTTTTTCCAACTTATTTGCTCGCTTTAGTTATTTAATTTGTGGATTTTGGATTCTTCAAATATTTTTTTTTACTTTTTAAAACTCTTATTCGCTAATTTTATATTATGAGAACCCATTTCTTTCGATTTTAGCGACTTAATTTGTTAGTTTTGTATTTGCGAGCGACATGATCTTTGTAAATATTTGATCGTACAAACATAAAAACTGTTTGTTTATAACAATAACTTAAAGTAAATTACTCTCTTCTGAGAATGTTTAGAAATATTGTAACTTTATAAAAAAATAATTTATTGTTTCTTTTATTCCTGAAAACAAACATGCCTATTTTCTTGTTTTTGTTTCCTGTGGAAAGTATCACAAGTCTCCTGGCTAAATCTTCTAAACATGTTTTGATTTCTAAGGTTGGAATGTACTTAGGTGCTAGTGCGAAGTTGATCCCTTTGTTAAGTAGATGTATCTCGTCTGTGTTTAATTGTCGGTCGAATCTGTTAATTACAAGGTTAGTCAACGGTTTGTCGTGTTGTCTTTTCTGTTGTTTGCGTCTTAGTTTTTCTAGTTTTTTTGTTGTGGCAGATCTTTTTGTCTCTGTCATTCCTAGTGTTGATTTGGTTTATGTTTCGTTGTATAAGTCCGTAAATCCCCGGTTTGATGCAGCATGCCAGTTGATGGTCTAGGTTCATTTTTGTTTTTGTAAGTCATGTAATTCTAACAAAATAAATAATATAAAATTATATATTCAAACATCTAAGCACGCCCTCTACATTCCGACACTCAGTTACACAACTCCTTTCAAACATGTGGTCAGCTTCCGTTCAGTTACCTCTTTCTTTCTTTGTGAACCTGACGATGACCGAAGAGGCGTTGTTCGCTCCTCTAGGTAAAAATATTTTCTCAACCCAAACGACCCGTTTTTACAAACATGTTTATTGTGAATAACTTTACATTCTGTCTTAAGTAAATTTGTTTTCATTTTAGTGCTATCAGTGCTCTGTTCACCACGGGGACAGTTACCCAGTTGGATATCTCGGGAAGCTAAAACAAAAAACACATTTTTAGTGACACGTCAGACAAAACTATGTTTAAAACACAAAATTCGAATACATTTACTTAAAAACAAGTAATTAAAGGATGCACCAAATATGTTAACACTTTACCATTCATTATTTATCTAACCATAACAGTTGTGTATAAAGTCATGGTACCACTTAAAACGAACATTTCATCTGAGAAGCTATCTTGTTTTTAAACCGTGAAGTTAACATCTATAAACTTGTTTTATTTTATAGTAAATTATAAATTTTGGACTTTAGAAATAGCCATAATTTACCAGAATCCTAAGTCTCCAGATTCTAAAAAACACTTTAAAAACCACGTTGTTTGTACTCCAACTGTAATTTACACACAAAACTGTACGACAGGCCATTGGTTGTCTGCCCAACACGGGTATCCTAACCTGGTACCTACCATCGTAAGCCCACCGTTACGTTATTGGGAGGGCTCTTATTTCAATAGTTGCTAATAAAGATCAAAATTTTATCACTTGTTAATAATTTCACAAAATTTCACCTCAGTTACTTAACTTTTGCACATTTCCATCTTAACGTAAGGTTGTTTGTTTGTCTATTTTACGTGCTTTTAACATTATGACGTAACAATGACGTCACTAGCAGACTTGGAAACTGACACTATATAATACGTAAGTCTTGTATTTATTCTACTAGAGAAAATTTAGAGCAAATGCACAATAAACAATAGTTGAATAGCAAAAAGTTTATTCTTTAATTGGACGTTTCCCACGTGAGGGGGCTTCAAGCTATAACAGTATTAAATTAATTAATATTTATATTCGCACCTCATCTTGACGAAAAGGAACTGTTTCCTGTCGCTCCCTTTAATTTATGAGCTGTGCTGTAGTTGTCTTTTTTTTCTTTCACTTTTTCTAAGAGACCCACCCGCTATCCAACGAGTAATTGGTTGTCGATTGTGTAGGAGGTGGAGAGATAAATTAGAAACAGCCAATAAAATCGACTTAATAATGCTTGGCTTCCATCTCTGCATGTTAGAATGACTTCAATTGTTAATAATACCCACCTTGCAAGTTTCTGAAAGGTAGGTTGAAAAATTAGATTTTATTTTTCAAGGACACATTTTGACTTAAAGCACGTGGTCTCGTTCACTCGTGATGGCCTTTTAAGAAAAATTATAATTTATTCAGTGAGATTTATGGAATAATCTTTATGTTGCTATACCTTATCACAGCTGAAAACGCTGTAATAGGTATAGGTAACTCGGCTAATGATATAATTCATGGTGGATTATTTTCACTTTCCTAACTGATTTATATTCTAAATTACATTTTCAATACTCGAAGTCGTGAAGTTGAATTTCTATAAGTGGTCTTTTATTGTATTGATTATATGTATATAATTAACTTCCATAGCCTGTTGGTTAGGATGCTCGACTAACAGCACGTGGATCGCGGTCTCAAATCTCCTTGATCGAACATGCCAACCTTTTTAGTCACAGAAGCGTTATAATGTGACTATCAATTCCACTGTACGTTTGTGAAAGAGAAATCTAAGAGCTGGCGGTGGGTGATGATGACTAATTGCCTTCCTTCTAATTTTACACTGCCAAATTAAGGACGGCTAGCGTAGATAGTCCTCGAGGTGTTGACTGTCTGCCTTAGCTCTAGCTTATCTCTGCTAAATTAAGAATGGCTAACTCAGATAGTCCTTGAGTGGCTTTAGACGGAACTCGGAACAAACCGACTCAATTATCGTTGTCTGAGAATATCGTGCAAAACACCTGCTCCGACCTAACCAGCTGTTGTCTTTAGGTTGTACCTCCATGGGTGGGTGGGATGAACCACTGTTCCCGTTCGCTTGTGTAACTTGTGAATGAAGAAAATACCGACCAGATGCGTACTTGTAAAAGGTACGGAAAGTGTTTAATTGTTTACCTCAACCCAGCAAATTATTTTTAAGTTTTTTACTTTTCTTTTCAGATTTCTCTCCAACTGACCCATCCACAATTTGGATTTCTTGGCCACTGGTGTGGAGGTGTCCTTGTAGACAAACAATGGATAATGACAGCGTGTCACTGTATTATCAAGTATGGCTCGTGCGAATTAACAAATGTTCATACACTTCTGTCATTTATATAAACTATATATATTTCTATTGTTAAACCTACAATTATTCCTCTGTAGGCCTGACATGGTCAGGTGGTTAGGCCGCTCGACTCGTGATCTGAGGGTTGCGGGTTGGAATCCCGTCACACCAAACATATTCGCCCTTTAAGCCGTGGGGCGTTATAATGTGACGGTCAATCCCACTATTCGTTGGTAAAAGAGTAGCCCAAGAGTTGGCGGTGGGTGGTGATGACTAGCTGCCTTTCCTCTAATATTACACTGCTAAATTAAGAACGGCTAGCGTAGATAGCCCTCGTGTAGTTTTACTTGAAATTCAAAGCAAATATACCTGAGTTATTTTCATACAGTGTATACTGACACAGTAAAACAGTTAAATTATTTTTACATTTTCTAAAGTGAAATTACTCTTAATTAGCTTTTCTTACCCTAATGTTCCCAGAATCTCATTCACAATGACCTATAAACACATTAGAGTGCATTGGTTTTGTAAAATATGAATGAAACTGATGCCATGCGAGGTTCGAACCTGGGCTTAGGTAATCTCATACCTTATTCTTCACTAGTAAAGCATCAGTAATACAACAATTCAAGCTTTAAATTCTGTTCATTTTAATTTCTTGTTTGAATCTATAAAGATGAATTAAATTCACGTAACAAAACCCATTCCTGTATGAGTGTTGTTGAATGGTGTAAATTTACGAAGAATTTAAAATCGAACAAGATTTGAATTTGCGGCTTACTGATTGGACTGAACAAGACCCCCACGCGCGACTGTTTATTGGATAATAAATTTGAGCAAGGTCATAGGTCACAATCATGTTGCGAACCTGTTTTTCATCTCCGCTTTCACACTTCTTTAGCAAATGCGTGGCGGTCGTATTGGACGGTGGGCTCTTCAAACACAGTTGTATCGAACAGTGTGGCACTACAAACACTAAGTAAGGCTAAGACTGGCGTGTTGTCTTTGATATGGTGCAGTTTCCTTGATATTTATAATGTATTTAAACACATAAACCATTAACGCAATTTAAATAATTAACAATAAACACCTGATCTACCCTTTAAATATCTGGGTATCCATATAACATCTAGGTATTTCCATACGTCTTTAACAATGTTCATAAAGTGCTAGCTTTTCCTCTAGGCCTTTTTTTGTTCTTACCAAATTAACAGCCTGGTGAGCTTGTTAACCAACGACCAATCAAGTGTAAGCATATGGGAATGAACGAATAATAACAACCAATCAAGTGTAAGCGTATGGGAATGAACGAATAATAACAACCAATCAAGTATAAGCGTATTGGAATGAACGAATAATAACGACCCAAATTATTTAAAGTTACTCAAACAATTATCTCTATTTAATACGTTTTAGGATGAAAATGATCAAATGAAAATTATTTGAAGGAGTCAAAGACACAGTTCGTGATATTTATAGTTGTTGTTTTTTTTAAGATAGATATATTCGGCTGTGACTAGACCAATAACAAATGGTTATGAATCGTAGTTTTCTTTTACGGTAGTGCTTTTCAATGATGGCCAATAGAATTAGCAGTGTATTAAGTATTTTATTTTCGACTCCATGTGATACTGTGTACTAAAAGTAAAAAATGGTTAAAGATAAAATCTTAATCAGTTGTTTCAGTAATGGGTTGAATTTAATATAGGCTTATCCCCCCCCAGTAGCTCAGCGGTATGTCTGTGGACTTTAAACGCTAAAATCCGGGTTTCGATACACGTGGTGGGCAGAGCACAGATAGCCCATTGTGTAGTTTTGTGCTTAATTCAAAACAACAATAATATAGGCTTAGCTAACACTGTGTTCACAAACTCTGACGATAGTAATTGTGATACAGATCAAGGGCAATACAGGCTTAGTTAACACTGTGCTCACAAACTCTAATGATGGTAACTATGTTAAAGTGTAAAGGGTACATACTGCTAACATTCGGGTTTCAACACGCGTGGCGGGAAGAGTATAAGTAGCCTATTGTTGGGTTTAACAACAGCAACGTCTTTACCCGAGAAAACTTTCTTTGTTTTTTAAATATTAGACTAAAACAAGAGGGAATCTTTAATAGCCGCGGCACTTGAAGTTACTTTAAACAGGTTTAGAATAGATGAATCTATGCGATTTTGGACGTGGCCAAATAAATACATCAATCGAAAGTACACCGATCCTTAGTTCAAAACTGTGATTGGACCTTAAATCGGTCAAGAGATGACGAAGCTATGAGCTAAACTTTTGTACTTGAAAATAAACAACAACAAAAGAACAACAAATCGGAATTGTTGAGTCATTATGCCTCAGCTAACAACAGTTTATTTCAAGTTTTGTACTGTCACGAACCCATTTAGTTTCAATGTATTTCGACTAGACAGTAGACATTTATAAACCTCACAATCCAATAAACTGGTACATGAATATCTATGACAGAAGAGTTGTATTCAACAGAGAATGTTTTGCGAGGGTCCAGACGAATATTTCAGTTTTGATATCTGTAATCTGTCGGCTGTGGAGCAGAGTTTACGCATTGAATGATTCATTAAAAAAAAAAAAATTAAGCCCAAAATCACACAATGGGCTATCTGTGCTATGCCCATCACGGATATTGAAGCCCGGTTTCTAGCAGTGTCAGCATGCAGATATGCCGCTGTGCCACTGGGGGGCCGGTTACCTATTAACAGAAGACGAAAAAAGAAGAAACTGATCCAGATGATTTGTTAGCATTCTTTATCAAATATCACTAGGCTTACGTGCACGAGAAAGATGACCACATTAAATTGACCAGGTGACGAACGTTTTCTATTATCTTCAGAAAAGGAGTTCAAATAATCTCACCCTATGATTGGTCGATCATAACTCACTGAGTAAAACGGTGATCTCCAAATGTCTAACTAGTTTTAAAACATTGTTAAAAACTGCTTAAGAATTCATTAGCTGGCAGTTAAAACTACTCAAAACAGCTGTAGTTTTAAGCCACTAACTGTCTACGCAAGTTACAATGACAAACATTTCGAAACTTACAACAATAAAAAATAATATTGTTTTGAAAGTTACAAAACTAACTTTCTATACATTCTAGTTTTACGGCCCCGGCATGGCCTGGTGGTTAAGGCACTGGACTCGTAATCTGAGGGTCGCAGTTTGATTCCCCGTCACACCAAACATGCTTGTCCTTTTAGTCGTGGGGACGTTATAATTAGACAGTCAATCCCACTATTCGTTGGTAAAAGAGTAGCCCAAAAGTTGGCGGTCGGTAGTGATGACTAGCTGCCTTCCCTCTAGCTTTACACTGCTTAATTAAGGACGGCTAGCGCAGATAACCCTCGTGTAACTTTGCGCGAAGTTCAAACCAAACAAATTTGTATTTTATCTTTTCACGTTATAAATTTGTTAACAAAATTTTAACTTTTATACATGAGTTTAAATAACTTGAAATATATTAACTTACTATATGTCTTAAACTTTGGTAGAAAAAAATGGTTTAAATTAGTTGAACTGTCTTTTAAAAACAGATCTCTTGATCTCTTCCAAAGGGAAGTTAATTTTGGAACCTACAGGTGTCGTGTTGTTTTCTTTGAAAGTTATTTAAAAAAATTCACCAAATGTTTCAGGTGTTTAATTTGAACGTTTATTTATCTCAACTGTTTTACCTTATTCATGATATGTCTATAGTTTTTTGTTTTGAAATCGCATTTTAAAACGTAACTTCTCAGAGAGGGGGGGGGGACTTCTGTCTCTGCGTAGACCAGAAATAATTTTTCGCTGCTTTCTCTCCCTAGCCCCTTGTTTTCCCTACCACACCCAATTTACTGGCACGTGAGAGTCGGAGACCACCACTTGAAGAGACAGGAAGGGAGTGAGAAAACGTACAACGTGTCCCACGTTTTTTATAACCACTGGTACCGAAATTACGACAACGACATAGCTATGATGAGACTATCAGAACCAGTGGAGCTGAACGATTATGTACAACCGGTCTGTTTGCCAGACAAGTTCGATCAGTTCGAAGGTACCGACTGCTACGCGACAGGATGGGGAAAGGTGGATTTTGGTAGGTTTCTCCCGTGTTTCTTGTGTGTTTTTGTAAAGGGGAATGGTGGATTTTGGTAGGTTTTCGCCCGTGTTTCTTGTGTGTTTTTGTAAAGAGGAAAGTTGGTTTTTGGTAGGTTTCTCCCGTGTTTCTTGTATGTTTTTGTAAAGAGGAAAGGTGGGTTTTGGTAGGTTTCGCCCGTGTTTCTTGTGTGTTTTTGGTAAAGGGAAAGGTGGGTTTTGGTAGGTTTCTCCCGTGTTTCTTGTGTGTTTTTGTAAAGGGAAAGGTGGGTTTTGGTAGGTTCTCGTCCGTGTTCTTTGTGTGTTTTTGTAAAGAGGAAAGGTGGATTTTGGTAGGTTTCTCCGTGTTTCTTGTGTGTTTTGTAAAGGGAAAGGTGGATTTTGGTAGGTTTCCCCGTGTTTCTTGTGTGTTTTGTAAAGGGGAAAGGTGGATCTTGGTAGGTTTCCCCGTGTTTCTTGTGTGTTTTTGTAAAGGAAAAGGTGGGTTTTGGTAGGTTTCTCACGTGTTTCTTGTGTGTTTTTGTAAAGGGGAAAGGTGGATTTTGGTAGGTTTCTCCCGTGTTTCTTGTGTGTTTTTGTAAAGGGGAAAGGTGGGTTTTGGTAGGTTTCTCACGTGTTTCTTGTGTGTTTTTGTAAAGGGGAAAGGTGGATTTTGGTAGGTTTCTCCCGTGTTTCTTGTGTGTTTTTGTAAAGAGGAAAGGTGAGTTTTGGTAGGTTTCGCCTGTGTTTTTTGTGTGTTTTTGTAAAGAGGAAAGGTGAGTTTTGGTAGGTTTCTCCCGTGTTTCTTGTGTGTTTTTGTAAAGGGGAAAGGTGGATTTTGGTAGGTTTCTCCCGTGTTTCTTGTGTGTTTTTGTAAAGAGGAAAGGTGGATTTTGGTAGGTTTCTCCCGTGTTTCTTGTGTGTTTTTGTAAACTTTATAGTTTAAGTCGACATGAATGAGTTACACAATTATAGCTGTGGTCCTTTCTATCTTGCTTTACTTCCAAATATCCCATTTTGATTTCAGGTTTTCCACACACAAAAATTACAATAATTAGTTTCCACAATATAATCAAATAATTAAAATATGATTGATAAATTAAAATACGTTACTATAGTGACTACTCTAGCCTTTGATCTATAACAGGTCACGTTTTGATTAGGACTGTTTATTTGTTTAGACAAGAAAGGTTCCACTATTCTTCAAAAGGTGAAGGTGGAGATTTTTGACAACTCCATCTGCAGCAAGGTCTACTCAGAACAGTTTAAAATTCCTATTCTCCAGTGGCACTTGTGTGCCGGAACTCTGGCTGGAGGAAAGGGAACATGTCACGTGAGTATGGGAACAAAACTGCTTAGACAAGTATATTTAGTTTGGAAACTGAGCTCCGATGTTTGTCTAGCCTAAATGATCTTAAGTATATTGGCTTTTCTTAGGTGTGAAAACTATTTACTGCAGTAGATATTTCTACGTGAAACTAGTCAATAGAACAAGTGTCTTTCAGTGTATATATATATATATATATAAACTATTACGAATTGGAGGTTAAAACTGATAGACGATGTATCCCCACCGAAATATGGGCTCTATTTCTCCAGTCACCTCCAACACCTAGGATAGATTTTATAATCCCACGTTGTAGCTTGTACCCTAGGATTTTTTTTTAATGCAACGTATCTTGTTTAATTTTAATGTGTTTTGTTTTGGCTTAAAATAATGGTTATAATATAATTAATCACATCTGCTGGTTTTTCTTTCTAGTGATGTTGTTTACTTATTTAACTTCATTTAAATGTATTTAATTAATTAATATATATATTAATCAGTATGTAGAATTAGCTTGCGAACAATAACATATTAAGTAATGGTCACAGGACTCTGTTTTCTATAACACTGATCACTTTGTATATATTGGGTTTTGACTAATTTTACGTTAACACTAGTTAGTGGAGTCTGTATTTCCATGAAGCTGTCTTACAGGGGATAGTTGGTTTTGTCAAGATATTGTTTACTTACATTCTCAACGTTGAACCATATTTATAATAAAACTTTTAACATTTTGTTTCGCAAAGGTAAACTTGACCGGACAAGTTGCATTGTGGGTAATTTTGGTTACCCTTTTTAACAGGGCGACTCCGGAGGACCTCTGCAGTGTAAGAAGAACGGAAAATGGTACTTGGCAGGAGTGACGTCATTTGGGTCAGGTTGCGCTAAACCTGGGTTTCCCGATGTTTACACTCGTCTCACCCACTACATTGACTGGGTCAATTCCAACAAGAACACGTTTAAGGGATAATTTTCAGGAAGCTCCGAACCCCTCAAATCTTATGAATATTCTTCGAGCTTGAAGGGTTAACCTTTAAAGTAGGAGAGAGGAAACAAACCAACGTCTACACGTGTTATGAGGAATTCTGTAACTTGTCCATCTCTAACAGCAGATTATGTAAATCTTTTGTAAAAACAACAACAAATGTTTTTCTGTTCTGGTGTGGTGTTTGCTACTTTTGTAAAAATTATTCGTCTAAATCTAATATTAAATACAGGTATGGACACAAGGTGTTTTTAGGTAAGCTAGTTCTCGTACAAACGCTAGAAAAATAGTGGGTTACATCTACTATCTGTAACATGTTTTCTTTTTATAAATAAAACTACTTTTAAAATAGTTTTATTTTACTGACGACGTCTTCTACAGTAGAACCCTCAAGCCTCTGAGGGTTCTAAAGGAAAGTATATATAAGACTTTTTCACAGTCCAACCCAACAAATGTAACTTTAATCAAAAAATATGGGAAGTTATATAAAAAATAAAATAAAACCTTGGCAGAGGTTTAACTGGACTGTTCCTGTCTGTTTCTAGAATCTAGCAACAAAAAATTAAAACTACCTTTTCTAATTATTTTGTGTGATGTTATTGCGAGGTGTGTGAGAAGGAATGGATCCCCTGGAAGTTCCTCCACAGGATAACTTATGATTTATGCAACACGCAATCTCCTCTGTAATAATTTTGTGTACCTTGCTAGTGGACATAACACGAGCTGGGCCCGAGATCTGTCAGGCAGCCCTCTGAAGGATATGTTTCCCCCCCCTTAAGATTTACAGAAGCTCCCAGTCTAACGTTTAAATATCATATCCGACCATAACATTAAAGTCAGTATAGTTTCAGTCTGTAAAGGGACCCGGCATGGCCAGGTGGTTGAGGCTCTCGACTCGTAATACGAGGATCGCGAGTTCGAATCTCTGTAACACCAAGCATGCTCGTCCCTTTCAACCGTGTGGACGTTATAATGTGACGGTCAATCTCACTGTTCATTGGTAAAAGAGTAGCCCAAAAGTTGGCAATGGGTGGTAATGACTCGCTTCTTTCCCTCTAGTCTTACAGACATCTAGGGTTCGTCTCTCCTCGGTGGACTCAGCAGATAGCCCGATGTGGCTTTCTTTGCAATAAGAAAATACACACTAGTCTTACATTGCTAAATTAGGAACGGTTAGCGCAGATAGCCCTCGTGTAGCTTTGCGCGAAATTCAAAAAACAGTCAAACCATCAATGTGTGAAAATGTACATCTCATGAGTATTTAAAACTCTACTTGATACAAAAAGTATGAATTTCACTGTAGCAAGTGTTTGTTTTCAGCTAAGTCACGTCTAAATCTTGTATGTTGAGTTTTAAGAAAATATAATAATGAACAGAAAATCTCGGTTGCTCAAGGTGGGGAACCACATGTGAAAGAAGAAAATGCACACTTAAATATTGTAACATCATTTGTTTCTGATAACCATATGCATAAATAACTTCTGTAACGTATTTTAAGCGTGTTTCTTGAAGAGATAATAGGGTTGAATTGTAAAGAAATATCTTTTGAATTAAAGTCAACTATTTTAAAATTGTTACGTGGCACAAACCATTACGTGATCTTGTTGATAATACACGCGGTTGTTGTTGTAGATCCTGGTAACCTTGAAACAGATATCACAGAAAAATAAGTTCATGGACAAAAGCTTTTCGGCTGAAGTTTCGATCTTTTATCTGTGAGAGAAAAGAAAAATTCAACTTTTATCTCATGTCCTTTTGCGTTTAATTATAAACAGCATTGGATACGCTATAGTGTACCAGTTTAGTTGATGAAGCCAAGAAGGATACATGATTTATTTGTATACGATAGTCTATATATATATATAGGAGAGTAGTTACCTTCCCACAACTGTTTGTAGGCAGTGAAGGGTGATAAAGATGTGGGAAGTTGTAGCCTTGAGCACCACCTAATTTCTATTTCTATTTTTAATTCTTTATCTATTGATATTCTTTATTCTTTATTTCTTACGTTAAAATGGCGAATAGAGGTTAAGACTGATAGACGGTGTATCCCCATCGCAATGTGGGTCCTACGTTCTCAGTCGCCTCCAAAACCTAGGATACATTTTATAATCTCAAATTGTACCACGTACCCTGGGATATTTTCAGTCGATGCAGCGTATTTTGAGTTAAAATAACAAAATGTGTATATTTTGAGATAGGGAGAGAGATTTGATATCACGAAGTGTTGAGGAACTAACAGAACCAGTTTCAGTGAAACCTGGCGAGGTGAACATCTAAAGATACATTTTAAATAGGTGAGAAACTGAAGGAATGGTTTGAGTTTGAAAGGGTTCTAAGTAAAATACGTGAAGCCGGCGCCAAACGAAAGTGACGCTTCGTGCTATGCGTAGCGCGGTACATTTGTACTGTGCGATCTCTTTGTATGCAGCGACCTAAAATAGTAAAAAAAGAAGGAGTCTCACCCATTTCATATTATTATTTTTTGTACCCAGCATCCTCTACTGATTATCATATAAATGTCGGCTTCCTGACCCTTTTCATTCGTGCAACATCCATAACATTTGTTCACCGATTTGACATAAATCTAGTACTGCACGTGATTCGATAAAAAGCTTTGTCCACTTATCTTCAGAAACCTTTTTGTGTACTTCAAAGGAACGAATATTTGAGAAGAAAATATGAGGAAGAGTATCGTTTTCCCTATAAAAGTTTATCATTAAACTATCTTCATGAACATACATTATTAAACCTTCTATATAAAAATACATCATTAAGCTATCTTTATGAACATACATTATTAAACCTATATAAAAATACATCATTAAACTATCTTTATGAACATACATTATTAAACCTTCTATATAAAAATACATCATTAAACTATCTTTATGAACATACATTATTAAACCTATATAAAAATACATTATCAAACCTATATAAAAATACATCATTAAACTATCTTTATGAACATACATTATTAAACCTTCTATATAAAAATACATCATTAAACTATCTTTATGAACATACATTATTAAACCTTCTATATAAAAAAAATACATCGTTAAACTATCTTTATGAACATACATTATTAAACCTTCTATATAAAAATACATCATTAAACTATCTTTATGAACATACATTATTAAACCTTCTATATAAAAATACATCATTAAACTATCTTTATGAACATACATTATTAAACCTTCTATATAAAAATACATCATTAAACTATCTTTATGAACATACATTATTAAACCTTCTATATAAAAATACATCATTAAACTATCTTTATGAACATACATTATTAAACCTTCTATATAAAAATACATCATTAAACTATCTTTATGAACATACATTATTAAACCTATATAAAAATACATTATCAAACCTATATAAAAATACATCATTAAACTATCTTTATGAACATACATTATTAAACCTTCTATATAAAAATACATCGTTAAACTATCTTTATGAACATACATTATTAAACCTTCTATATAAAAATACATCATTAAACTATCTTTATGAACATACATTATTAAACCTTCTATATAAAAATACATCATTAAACTATCTTTATGAACATACATTATTAAACCTTCTATATAAAAATACATCATTAAACTATCTTTATGAACATACATTATTAAACCTTCTATATAAAAAATACATCATTAAACTATCTTTATGAACATACATTATTAAACCTTCTATATAAAAAATACATCATTAAACTATCTTTATGAACATACATTATTAAACCTTCTATATAAAAATACATCATTAAACTATCTTTATGAACATACATTATTAAACCTTCTATATAAAAATACATCATTAAACTATCTTTATGAACATACATTATTAAACCTTCTGTATAAAAATACATCATTAAACTATCTTTATGAACATACATTATTAAACCTTCTATATAAAAATACATCATTAAACTATCTTTATGAACATACATTATTAAACCTTCTATATAAAAATACATCACTAAACTATTTGTATGAAAGAATAATCCGTGATGACGAGAAAACACTTGTAGAGAAATTAGTGTCTTCTCTACCCACACCAGCCATTTTAAAAGATATATTTGTATTAAAGTACTTCATTAAACATTCTATGTAAAATATATCATCAAACTTTCTTTATAAATACACATCACTAAACTATCTATATAAAGAAACATCAGTAACCTTCTGTATAGTATACATCATTAAACTTTGTTTATGAAAATAAATCACTAACCTTTTTATGAACTTAAATCACTAACCTTTTTTATGAACATAAATCACTAACCTTTTTTATGAACATAAATCAATAAACTCTGTTTATGAACATAAATCTCTAACCTTTTTATGAACTTAAATCACTAACCTTTTTTATGAACATAAATCACTAACCTTTTTTATGAACTTAAATCTCTAACCTTTTTTATGAACATAAATCACTAACCTTTTTTATGAACATAAATCAATAAACTCTGTTTATGAACATAAATCTCTAACCTTTTTATGAACATAAATCAATAAACTCTGTTTATGAACATAAATCTCTAACCTTTTTATGAACTTAAATCACTAACCTTTTTTATGAACTTAAATCACTAACCTTTTTTATGAACATAAATCAATAAACTCTGTTTATGAAAATGGCCCTGTATAGCTTTTCGCAAAATTCCAAACAAACCAAGTTTTTATAAACATACGTAATTAAGCCCTGTTTATAATAATATACCATCAAACTTTCTTTATAAACATTCATTATTAAATTATATCTATAAAGACGAATCATTAAATATCTATATAAATATACGTCATTAAGTTTTCATTGTAAACATATACCATTTAAACTATTTTTATCAATATACATCATTAGAAATTCTTTATAAAGGTCCATCATTAACACTTTGGTTCCCAAGCCTATTTTACCGACACTTTCCAGGGTCCCACGAGCCACTTTACAATCACGTTTTTTGTAGAAAGTGCGTATATGTAGCCGTTTTGTCCCAGCTCTTAAACGAGAAAATAGAGCACGGCTCATTCATCGGTGGGTCTGT
The DNA here is from genome assembly GCF_004210375.1 of Tachypleus tridentatus. Taxonomy (NCBI): domain Eukaryota; kingdom Metazoa; phylum Arthropoda; class Merostomata; order Xiphosura; family Limulidae; genus Tachypleus; species Tachypleus tridentatus. The sequence goes on along the minus strand of NW_027467782.1, from coordinate 47,064,459 downwards.
GAGAGCCAAAGTGTCCACCTTTCTTTATGTGCAGACGTGATTAAACTGTCTTTGGTTTGTTTTGAATTTCGCGCAAAGCTACTCAAGGGCTATCTGCGCTAGCCGTCCATAATTTAAAAGTGTAAGACTAGGTGGAAAGCAGCTAGTCACCACCACCCACCGCCAACTCTTGGGCTACTCTTTTACCAACGAATAGTGGGATTGATCCGTCACGTTATAACGCCCCCACAGCTGAAAATGCAAGCATGTTTGGTGTGACAGGGATTCGAACCCTTGACCCTCGAATTACGAGTCGAGTGCTTTAACCACCAGGCCATGTCGGGCCGTCTGATTAAGAAAAATCCTTTGCATAATAAACATGACAAGTATATTAGTTACCAGCTAACTTTTATAAAAATTCCGTAATATTGTGATTAAAATATTTTAGAATAACGTAATTTAAGAAAATTACTTTTAAATTTTATATTACTATTCCTTTTTGTTCTGGATTTTTATAGACATAAACATTCGAAAAATGTAAAAGGAAACCGCTAACACCAACGATATGATCGTGTTATGTTGACGAAAAGCTGGGGCCTGGCATGGCCAAGCGCGTAAGGCGTGCGACTCGTAATCCGAGGGTCGCGGGTTCGCGCCCGCGTCGCGCTAAACATGCTCGCCCTCCCAGCCGTGGGGGTGTATAATGTGACGGTCAATCCCACTATTCGTTGGTAAAAGAGTAGCCCAAGAGTTGGCGGTGGGTGGTGATGACTAGCTGCCTTCCCTCTACTCTTACACTGCTAAATTAGAGACGGCTAGCACAGATAGCCCTCGAGTAGCTTTGTGCGAAATTCCAAAACAAACAAACAAACAATAAGTCGTTCAGCGTGTTTTTTTAAAAGAAAAAAGGACTGTGGCTTCACCCGTGAAGTCCCCAGATAGAGGGCCGTCTTTCTGTCAGTGAAACGTGCAATACTTTAGGGCTTCTGCCCATCTAAGCACCAAAGTTATAAGGTGCATGCAGTGAGCAGTCTGTCTTTGTGCATTACGTTGTTGTCACGTTTTCTTCTTTTAAGTAGATTTTGACTGATATTTTGTGGAGTTTGAAATTCACAGATTTGTTATGTTTTCAAGTTACTGATTGTCTCATCTTGAAATCTCAATATATTTTCTTTGACGTTTAGGGGTATCATATTTTTAATATATTTCTATTTTTAGCTTCCATTGGATTTCACATTGTAATGGTGAGGGATTCGATAAAGGTCTGTTCACATTTTCTCTCTTTCCAGCTCAACATGCCCTTGTTTCATGTATTGTGTTTACGCTTCACTTTGAGTAGGGTTTGTTTATTAATGTTTGTTATTTTGTGCATCGACTGTTTTTTTATTAACTAACTAATTCAGAGTGACGACGAAAAAACCCACTTGTAGAGAAAATTATATATTTATAAACTGTTGGTATGGGTAGAGAAAGCACCATGTAGAGGAGCGAACAACGTTTTGACCTTCTTCGGTCATCGACAGGTTCACAAAGAAAGAAAGAGGTAACTGACCGATAGCTGACCACATATCTGAAGGCGTTTGTGTAATTGAGTGTAGGGATGTAGAGGGCGTGCTTAAATGTTGGATATATTTATTAATATAAGTGTAAAGGTGTTCCTTTGTATTGGTTTATTTTGTTCGCTCTTTTAGATTGTGCTTTCTCCACCCATATCAGCCGTTTTTACATACACTGATGGCCAAAATCTTGAGTTTAATGAACATAAAGAAAAAATATGCAATTTGCATTGTTAGACTCAACCACGTTTTTGAGTAGAGCTTCGATAGTTGAAAATAAGAAAAGGGAAAATGTGAACACTGTGAAATTAGCCTAAATACTAGCTGGTCAAAAGTTTAAAACCATACTAAAACGAAGCGTTAATCGGTAAACACGTAACGAAATTTAGTCATTTGTGTTCAAGCATTAGCATTGTCAACATCTCCCACTGACATCTCGTGTGTTACATTGGGTAACAACATGGCAAAGGCTAAAAAGTTGACAGAGTTTGAACGTGGTATAATTGTCGAGCTGCAAAAACAAGATTTCTCTCAATGTGTCATCACTGGTGAGATTGGATGTAGTAAAACTGTTGTTGTAAATTTATTAAAAGACACTGAGGGATACGAAACGAGAATTTCAAGTAATCGGCCCAAGAAAATTTCGCCGGCGTTGAGAAGGAGGATTCGACGTGTTGTCCGACAAGACACCAGCCGATCGTCGAACCAGATTAAGGCCCTTACGGACGCAGAATGCAGCTCAAGAACAATAAGATGGCATCTACGAGAGAAAGGTTTTAAAAACCGTAAACGTCTTTAAAGGCCACGCTTCCTTCCACACCACGAAACAGCTCGGTTAAACTTTGCTGAAAAGCACCAAACATGAAACGTAGAAAAGTGGACAAAAGGTTTTGTTCACTGATGAGAAAAAAATTTAACCTGGATAAATCAGATGGCTTCCAATGTTACTGGCATGATAAGGATATCCCACCGGAGACATTTTCATGGCGAATAACCTGATTCTTTTGGACCATCCAGCATGTTCGCCCGAACTGAACCCCATTGAAAATGTTTGGGAGTGGATGGTAAGGGAAGTATATAGAAATTGATGTCAATTCTAAACAGTGCATGATCTTCATGAAGCCATCTTCACCACTTGGAATAACATTCCAGCCAGCCTTCTGCAAACGCTTATATCGACCATACCAAAGCGAATGTTTGCAGTTATTTGCAATGACGGCCGTACAACTCACTACTGAGACCTCTTGTCGGGCATTTCATACCCTGTTTAGGACTTCTTTTTGGTATGACCTTAAACTTTTGACCAGCTAGTATTTAGGTTAGTTTCATAGTGTTCACATGTTCTTTATTAAATGTTAAAAAAGTTTTTTATTTTTATTTTCACCTTTCGAAGTTCTACTCAAATAAGTGGTTGAGTCTAACAACGCAAAATGCATATTTTTTCTTTATGTTCATTGGCTTTAAGATTTTGGCCAGCAGTGTATAGAATGCCTATAATCTATGACGTAATATTGATCTAACTTCCTATTATACGGATTTTAGTCATTACTTTGTGAGAAATGTTTGTATCGGAACATACCACACTAGCAATACGATCTTGTAACACAGAGAAGTAATAGTTAAGAAACTGTGCTTGTAGGTTTGTTTCTTTTTTAAATTTCGTGCAAAGCTACACGAGAGCTATCTGTGCTAGCCGTCCCTAATTTTGCAGTGTAAGACTAGAGGGAAGGCAGCTAGTCATCACCACCCACCGCCAACTCTTGGGCTACTCTTTTACCAACGAAAAGCGGGATTGACCGTCACATTATAACGCCCCTACGGCTGGGAGGGCGAGCATGTTTAGCGCGACTCGGATGCGAACCCGCGACCATCAGATTACGAGCGCATGCCTTAACGCGCTCGGCCATGCCGGTCTTCTATATTTATATATAGTGACTCATTCTCAATGAAAATTTTGACAGTCAATATTAACTCCAAACTTTTCAACTGAAAGATTCTGAGAAACGAAATCTTGAAACCACTCAATTATAGTTTCAATCCATGGAAATTAAAATAAGTAAAGTGATTTGTTTATTGCAACCTATAATATGTACGTACAGAAAAAAGAAAACGTAAAAAAGATGTAACACTGAATAAAAATAGACTCAACGACTCAATGATAAACTGTAATCTGAGGGTCGCGGGTTCGAATCCCCGTCACACCAAACATGATCCGCCGTGGGGGCGTTATAATGTTACGGTCAATCCCATTATTCGTTGGTGAGTTGGCGGTGGGTGGTGATGACTAGCTGCCTTCCCTCTAGTCTTACACTGCCAAATTAGATACGGCTAGTGCAGACAGCTCTCGTGTAGCTATGCGCGAAATTCAAAACAAACCAAACTAATGATAAACTTGGAAATTTATAGCGCTAAAATTTTGGATCCGACCTTTTAAGTGGACACGGTACAAACAGTCTTTTGCGCAGTCTTGCTCTGAAATATACACAGTAAAGAAATGTTTCAATCGAACGCCTTTCGTTGGCTTAACAATATACCACCATCTCCATGAAACAACAATTGCTTCTTGAAGTAAGGAAGCCTGTCTTAAGTTAACGTGGAGCGTTACACCTTTAGGCAGATAATAATACTAATATAAAAGGTTTGAAGAAGCTGGCTGATTCACTTCCTGAATGTTTCAGTGATTTAGAAACGTTGATCATGTTTGTCTGTTATTGATGAGTCATACTTTAATGTGTCTACACTTAGCAAACCTCAATCCGAAAATTTAGAATACAAAAAGTTAATTAATTAAATTCAACTCATGATTATAATGAGACATGGACGAAAATTTAACTTTATAATTACTTGTTCAATAAAACAGTAAGATATTTATATTTATTTAAAAAGTGAGTCTAACACGCACAAACAAACGAAATATATATTCCATCAGCATTGCAACTAATTTTATTTTTGGGGTCACTACTTTATAACGAATCTTGTAATAACCATAAACATGTACTATATTCACAGACTTTCAGTAGCTATAAACATTTTGAATTATTCCAATAATTAGTGCACTTTAGAGAAAGGGAAGTGGCTGTTGTTGTTTGGAATTAAGTACAAAGCTACACAATAGGCTATCTGTGCTTTGCCCACCACAGGTATCGAAACCTAGTTTTTAGCGTTGTAAGTCCGCAAACATACCGCTGAGCCACTGGGAGGCGGGGAGGTGGCAACACTGTATTTAATAACTTTTGAAACAGCACTCCAGATGTTAGTCTCTGACAATTAGTAATATTCTGATTCTTAATGAGTAAAATAGATTAACTTATTTGCTTGTAAATTTTTATTTCTCCCGTATTTACAATTTAGCTTTTCACGTAAATAAATAACTTATTTTGATTATATAGTAACAGTATCTGAACGAAACATTTTTCTTCTGAGGGAAAATAATGTTATGAACATTAATTAGTGTATTAAATCAGGTATATTTGCTATCAGATAAATTATTCTTAGTTCTAATCTGTATAGGTAGCTTGCTTTTTTTCAAAATTTGTTGTTATATAGTTAAAAGCTTGGGTAACTAACCATACGTATTTTTATCAAGCTATTTGACTTCACAGAGGTCGCCCTAATATTTAAAGCGCGGCATGGTTAGACATGTTGAGAAGCTTATAAGATATAAATAATATAAGTTATTTCATGTTCTTGTTTTTTTTTAATTGTTTCTTTTAACAAATTTCAAAAATGAATTATAGATTTACTTGTAATTTCTCTGTACTACTTTCAACTGTATTCTTTCTTATAGCCTGCAGTTGGTCAGAGATTATTGATACTGGTATTGATAAGTTTCAATTAACTTTTATGAATAGTTTTAACTTTTTTAAAGTTTAAAATATAGGTGTAGTATATGTATTATATTTATTTAAATAGTAACGGTGTAAATGAACTATGCTGCTCCAACACGACTTTACTTGAGCCTGGTTCGTACTCACACCAGATATTTCGTTTACAAATTCGTGATTTCATCAGATTGTTTAATTCTGGCCTTAGGAATGCCAAACTAGTTTTTTCAATGTTCAGACAGTTATATTTGAAATGACGACTTCAATTTACATAAGTAGATTGTTTTAAATTTTCATTTCTCACAAGATGTTCTCGTATTTTTCTGTCTGTTTGCTAATAGTTTCACACTTACAGAATATGGAGTACTGTTTTGTGCATTGTTGTCCATCTTACCTGTTTCACAAATAAGGTTAGACTTATGCCTGTCATAAATGATACCATTTTATGTTCGTAGTAATGTTAGAAAGGTGCAACATTTAATGCATATATTATTATTATTAAATGCACTTTATATGTTTTGCATAGTTCGGTTCACATGTTGGTTCTTGTGAAACGTTTTGCTAACCTAAATATTGTGTTAACCACCACTTTATCTGTTAATATTCCAACCAATCTGAAGAACCCTAATATTGGGTAGAAGTTGGTTTTTTTTGGCACAGGATATAACAACTGTAATGTAATTTACATAATGTTTTGTTTGGACTGTTCATTTCTTCCACTCAGAAGCTATTAATAATTAACAGTGATTTTATATATATTGACAAGAGGCAATATAGATGTATGATATAAGTTCCATGATTTTTCTACATCGAACATGTATAATACATTTTAACCAATGGTTTCTAGTTATACTCTTGTTATATAATAGCTATTGGACTGATTTAAAAAGAGCATAAGTGAACAGTTTCCATGTGTTGCAAATAAGTAACTGTTGTGTGAGTTTTTAGTAACAGTGTTATATATTGTATGAAACTCTCACAGTGCAACTTTTTGTGGGTATTAAAGTAAGTAGTATAATCAACTATGATCAGTACATTTTTTACACATAGGGTAGTTATGATGTATCATATAATCTGTAGGATTAATCATTTAGCAGCAAAATATTTTTCATACATAAGAAATAATGAGAAGTGCTTTTATCTAGTTTCAGAATATGGCACTAGGTGTCCTATTAGAACTTGCTCCTATAATTTTGTTTTATTCTGTTCATTCTCCTAGTGGTTAATGTGACATGTTCATGAGGAAGTACATGGACCTCTGTTGTCATGGTTTCTTTCACTTGAGATAAGGTTGTTGAGAAAACTGTAGTTAGGTGGAGAGTCTTGTGGCTGGGCACGTTTGATGGACAGAAAGCAGCCCATTGTGGCTGTATCACATATTTCATTAGGCCCCGACTTACCTATGTACAACTGTGACTTCTTTAGATATTCACCGAGCACTTGTTTAAACTATATCTAATCCGTTTGTATCAGTAAGGTCAGTCTATTTCAAAGGCTGACCACATGTTTGTAAAATGGAAGTGACTTGTTTGCAGATGACATCTGCCATGATAAAAGTAAAAACTGATAACCCAGTGTTCACATTATGTGACAGTGATGAAAGTAAAAACTGATAACCCAGTGTTCACATTATGTGACAGTGATGAAAGTAAAAACTGATAACCCAGTGTTCACATTATGCGACAGTGCTAGTTTATTTCACATTATGATAAAAGTAGAGAAATAACCTAATTTTTTCAGTACCAGTTTACCTCGCGTTATGTTGTTTTCAACACTGAACTTTATATTTTGTCTGTGTTATTTTTAGTAACTTTAAGATGTTTATTTAAATACTGTATTAAGTTAATTATATTCATTATATTGTTATTGTACTTAATGGTAAAAGTAAAGTAGTTTCATAAGTTATTATACATAGTTTAATGTTGATGTTTTAAGAAACTATTTATACTATTGTTAGAAGTATGACCAGAATGAAACCTGGTTAATTTATCCTTTTTGTATGGTATTTGTTTTTGTGGTATATATAAAAAAACATTATGCATATAACTAAGAAAGTACTTTGGTATGATTGTTTATGAAGTGTAAAATATCAATGTTGTTTTTATTGGTACTTTCAGATTACTTTATAAGAGAAATTAAAAGTGTAGAGACTTTGAAAGGCCCCATAAAGGATCTGGATGTTTATTGTTATCCTGGAGGAAGTAGGCCTTTGTATGCTCTTTGGAAAAGTGTTTATGTAAGTTTTTTATCCTTTGATCAGATGTGGTATAGTAGTTTAACACCTTCTATGTATTGGAACACAAAGCAGTTGTTGAAAAACCTCGAATATATCAAAAATGATAATGGGAAATCAGAGACATTTTGATTACTTGGAGCCCCTCGCTAGTACAGCGGTATGTCTACGGATTTACAACGCTAAAATCAGGGGTTCGATTCCCGTCGGTGGGCTCAGCAAATAGCCCAATGTGGCTTTGCTATAAGAAAACACACAAACAATTGATTATTTGGATGTCTGGGATAGTTGGAAGCAGAAGTAATTTAAAACATTTAATTAGTTGTTAACTTTATGACTTTTATTGACTTAGTCATAATTTTGCTGAATAACTTGTGTTACAGTGGTTGATGTCATGCATAGCTATCTAACTGTTGGTGAATCAGAATATTTTGTAAGTAAATTATGATCAAAGATGATTTAAAAATTTTTCATTACATGATCTGCGAAATACATAAATTAATTTTTACTTAAATTCATGTGAATTTAGAATAAACTTTAAAATGTTTTGTAGAAATATTAGTGAAATAAATATATATTTAATTGGTTAAAGACCAAAGAGAAAGAAGGTTTACACACAAGCAACAACGGGATGTGAAACAGTAGAGAAAGGTATTTGTTATTTATTTTGTAGTTTATGAATAATCAGCACTATTGTTTGGATATTATCGAAATGTTACAGAAACATATTTATTGCTGGTTTGTCTTTCTATATTCTTTTTTCAGTACTGGTCAAAAGTTCAAGTCCTGGACTGACAAATATTTGTTGAAATAAATAAACCCTCTAAAACATCCAATAATAAGGCAAACATGTTATTAATGTAAGGTACATTCCTCCAGTAATTACAATGAATGAGAACAATAGTTTGGTATATTTTACTCGTGATTGTAATTGTTTTATTAAAATTGCTGTGCTAAAATAATTAGATTTCATTAGTTCTTTTAAATTAATGATTTTAAAACAAAAATGACAAAAATCTTTTGAACTGAAGACCGTGCGAGACAAGAGGGAACTTTATACACAAAAGTTGACATTTCAAGAGATGTAATATAATAACGATTGAATAGTGTGCTGTGGGAGGACAGTCAAAACCAACTGTGAGAAAGATCATCCAGGGAAAACAACATAATTAAAAAGGTTTTCACCTTTCACTGCTTCAGAACCTTTTGTTAAAGTCAGTAACCACATTTTTTCATAAAATTCTTTTTTTTTTAAAAAAAAGTTCCAGAACCAATTTCAGGTGACAGAAAGGATACAACTTGGAGGAAAATGTAGCCATTGAGAAACCTAATCATAAAACATATTGTGAAAAAAGGTTGGATTTTGTAAAATAATCACTGACAGTGGACTGTGAATAAAGCAAGTTGGAGATACATTGGGAGCACAGTAATGGTTTGGGAGCATCTTTCTTCTGTTCAGAATGTATTAAAATTATGAAGGAAGAACAATCAGACACTATCCTTATCTGTCTTGGTTGTGAAGGAAGAACAATTAGACACTATCCTTATCTGTCTTGGTTGTGAAGGAAGAACAGTTAGATACTATTCTTATCTGTCTTGGTTGTGAAGGAAGAACAATCAGACACTATCCTTATCTGTCTTGGTTGTGAAGGAAGAACAATTAGACATATCCTTATCTGTCTTGGTTGTGAAGGAAGAACAATCAGACACTATCCTTATCTGTCTTGGTTGTGAAGGAAGAACAATCAGACACTATCCTTATCTGTCTTGGTTGTGAAGGAAGAACAATTAGACACTATCCTTATCTGTCTTGGTTGTGAAGGAAGAACAATTAGACACTATCCTTATCTGTCTTGGTTGTGAAGGAAGAACAATTAGACACTATCCTTATCTGTCTTGGTTGTGAAGGAAGAACAATTAGACACTATCCTTATCTGTCTTGGTTGTGAAGGAAGAACAATCAGACACTATCCTTATCTGTCTTGGTTGTGAAGGAAGAACAATCAGACACTATCCTTATCTGTCTTGGTTGTGAAGGAAGAACAATCAGACACTATTCTTATCTGTCTTGGTTGTGAAGGAAGAACAATCAGACACTATCCTTATCTGTTTTGGTTGTGAAGGAAGAACAATTAGACACTATCCTTATCTGTCTTGGTTGTGAAGGAAGAACAATTAGACACTAGCCTTATCTGTCTTGGTTATGAAGGAAGAACAATCAGACACTATCCTTATCTGTCTTGGCAAGTTCCCTCTCTCCATCTAATGCATCAGGGGTTGAAGCAATAAAAGGTAATTAGAGTAATAAGGTAAAGCTGAAATAATAAAAATAGTGAAGACCTTCTAACTCTCCATGTTTCAATATGATTGAAAATTTGTGGCAACAGCTGAAATCTGTTGTGGTCAGACAGAAGCCAAACAACTGATGCAGACGTGAACGACAGTCCCAGCTGTAAATCTGTACACTTTGTTGGCATCTGTACCTAAGCATTGTGAGATGGTCGTTAAGTCCATCTGGGGCCTGATACAAAAATTATTTTTAAAAAAGTGTGAAAGGTTATTTCAAATATTTAAAAAAACCTTTCATGGAAGGATAGGTAATAAGAGAATGTAGTGGATTTCAACTTTTACTAGTACTGCAGATTTATGCATGTGTGTATATGGTTCTATGGTATTAATGTTCACCATTTTGGTCATCCAGGTCGAGTTAAAGGTCGTCCCTAAAGAATATTCACTTTTGCTAGCTGAGAACCGCAGTGAGGTTGTAAGATTGTACCAAGAACAGCAGGGCAGTTGGCTACCTCTGCTACCATGGCAACAAACTTTTATCTCTCTGCCTGCTTTCGACTCTTACTGTTTTGGTATAGCGACTAAATATGGATACGAACTTCAAGTGTTTATTCGCAGTACGTGTCTTAATAATTATGTCCCATTATTAAGTTGCAAATGTGTGTAATTTAAATTCCTTTTGGTAACTAATTAATTAGCAGTTTATTCTATTTATGTTTTTTTGAAATTATTTCAAATAATCTATCACAGATTTTTTCTGGGGATAACGAAAATAATAAACTGACATGAATGTTGGATTTGTAACTGTCGAAATGTGATTTCTAGATAAGTTTCTAACAGTTATTGATATAGGTTTTGTAGAGGTGCAGTTTCTGAGTATTCAATCTTTTTTAGAGTTTAGCAAAATATTAGTAAACGGTAAAAGTTATTTATATTCAAACTACGCACACACACACACATACCAAAAACTGAACTGTAACATTAGTAAATATAGAAAAGAAACCTCTTTTTGTAAAAATAATAATCATCAAACGTTCTCTCAACATTTGTATATTAGTAACATAATCTGAAAATGTTCATAATTTAACATCAAATATTCAGATGGTAGAAAATTGTGTCGTAGTATATCCTTGTTATAAAATTTGTGATAGAAATTCAAAATTACTGTTTAAAAAATAAGAATTGCAGTGATCTTTGTAATGGCAACTGTGTAACGTGATGGTTTTGTATTTATTAATTTGTGTTGTTTTAGATGTGAATTATTGGAGGGTACTACAGTTAATGGGTGGAATGTTTATGTTTGTAACTTGATGGTTTTGTATTTATTAATTTGTGTTGTTTTAGATGTGAATTATTGGAGGGTACTACAGTTAACAGGTGGAATGTTTATGTTTGTAACTTGATGATTTTGTATTTATTAATTTATGTTTTAGATGTGAAGTATTGGAGGGTACTACAGTTAATAGGTGGAATGTTTATGTTTGTAACTTGATGGTTTTGTATTTATTAATTTGTGTTGTTTTAGATGTGAATTATTGGAGGGTACTACAGTTAATAGGTGGAATGTTTATGTTTATAGCTTGATGGTTTTGTATTTATTAATTTGTGTTGTTTTAGATGGGAAATATTGGAGGGTGCACAGTTAATAAGTGGAATGTTTATGTTTGTAACTTGATGGTTTTGTATTTATTAATTTATGTTGTTTTAGATGTGAATTATTGGAGGGTACTACAGTTAATGGGTGGAATGTTTATGTTTGTAACTTGATGGTTTTGTATTTATTAATTTGTGTTGTTTTAGATGTGAAGTATTGGAGGGTACAACAGTTAATAGGTGAAATGTTTGTTTGTAACTTGATGGTTTTGTGTTTATTAATTTGTGTTGTTTTGGATTTGAAGTATTGGAGGGTACAACAGTTAATAGGTGGAATGTTTGTTTGTAACTTGATGGTTTTGTATTTATTAATTTGTGTTTTAGATGTGAAGTATTGGAGGGTACTACAGTTAATAGGTGGAATGTTTATGTTTGTAACTTGATGGTTTTGTGTTTATTAATTTGTGTTGTTTTAGATGTGAAGTATTGGAGGGTACTACAGTTAATAGGTGGAATGTTTATGTTTGTAGCTTGATGGTTTTGTATTTATTAATTTGTGTTGTTTTAGATGTGAATTATTGGAGGGTACAACAGTTAATAGGTGGATTGTTTATGTTTGTAACTTGATGGTTTTGTGTTTATTAATTTGTGTTGTTTTAGATGTGAATTATTGGAGGGTGCTACAGTTAATAGGTGGAATGTTTATGTTTGTAGCTTGATGGTTTTGTATTTATTAATTTGTGTTTTTTAGATGTGAATTATTGGAGGGTACAACAGTTAATAGATGGATTGTTTATGTTTGTAACTTGATGGTTTTGTGTTTATTAATTTGTGTTGTTTTAGATGTAAATTATTGGAGGGTACTGCAGTTAATAGGTGGAATGTTTATGTTTGTAACTTGATGGTTTTGTGTTTATTAATTTGTGTTGTTTTAGATGTGAATTATTGGAGGCTACTGCAGTTAATAGGTGGAATGTTTATGTTTGTAACTTGATGGTTTTGTATTTATTAATTTGTGTTGTTTTAGATGTGAATTATTGGAGGGTACAACAGTTAATAGATGGATTGTTTATGTTTGTAACTTGATGGTTTTGTGTTTATTAATTTGTGTTGTTTTGGATTTGAAGTATTGGAGGGTACAACAGTTAATAGGTGGAATGTTTGTTTGTAACTTGATGGTTTTGTATTTATTAATTTGTGTTTTAGATGTGAAGTATTTGAGGGTACTACAGTTAATAGGTGGAATGTTTATGTTTGTAACTTGATGGTTTTGTGTTTATTAATTTGTGTTGTTTTAGATGTGAAGTATTGGAGGGTACTACAGTTAATAGGTGGAATGTTTATGTTTGTAGCTTGATGTTTTTGTATTTATTAATTTGTGTTGTTTTAGATGTGAATTATTGGAGGGTACAACAGTTAATAGGTGGATTGTTTATGTTTGTAACTTGATGGTTTTGTGTTTATTAATTTGTGTTGTTTTAGATGTGAATTATTGGAGGGTGCTACAGTTAATAGGTGGAATGTTTATGTTTGTAGCTTGATGGTTTTGTATTTATTAATTTGTGTTGTTTTAGATGTGAATTATTGGAGGGTACAACATTTAATAGATGGATTGTTTATGTTTGTAACTTGATGGTTTTGTGTTTATTAATTTGTGTTGTTTTAGATGTGAATTATTGGAGGGTACTGCAGTTAATAGGTGGAATGTTTGTTTGTAACTTGATGGTTTTGTGTTTATTAATTTGTGTCGTTTTAGATGTGAATTATTGGAGGGTACTGCAGTTAATAGGTGGAATGTTTATGTTTGTAACTTGATGGTTTTGTATTTATTAATTTGTGTTGTTTTAGATGTGAATTATTGGAGGGTATAACAGTTAATAGATGGATTGTTTATGTTTGTAACTTGATGGTTTTGTGTTTATTAATTTGTGTTGTTTTAGATGTGAATTATTGGAGGGTACAACAGTTAATAGGTGGAATGTTTATGTTTGTAACTTGATGGTTTTGTATTTATTAATTTGTGTTGTTTTAGATGTGAATTATTGGAGGGTACTACAGTTAATAGGTGGATTGTTTATGTTTGTAGCTTGATGGTTTTGTATTTATTAATTTGTGTTGTTTTAGATGTGAATTATTGGAGGGTACAACAGTTAATAGATGGAATGTTTATGTTTGTAACTTGATGGTTTTGTATTTATTAATTTGTGTTGTTTTAGATGTGAATTATTGGAGGGTACAACAGTTAATAGGTGGAATGTTTATGTTTGTAACTTGATGGTTTTGTATTTATTAATTTGTGTTGTTTTAGATGTGAATTATTGGAGGGTACTACAGTTAACAGGTGGAATGTTTATGTTTGTAACTTGATGGTTTTGTATTTATTAATTTATGTTTTAGATGTGAAGTATTGGAGGGTACTACAGTTAATAGGTGGAATGTTTATGTTTGTAACTTGATGGTTTTGTATTTATTAATTTATGTTTTAGATGTGAAGCATTGGAGGGTACTACAGTTAATAGATGGATTGTTTATGTTTGTAACTTGATGGTTTTGTGTTTATTAATTTGTGTTGTTTTAGATGTGAATTATTGGAGGGTACAACAGTTAATAGGTGGAATGTTTATGTTTGTAACTTGATGGTTTTGTATTTATTAATTTGTGTTGTTTTAGATGTGAATTATTGGAGGGTACTACAGTTAATAGGTGGATTGTTTATGTTTGTAACTTGATGGTTTTGTATTTATTAATTTGTGTTGTTTTAGATGTGAATTATTGGAGGGTACTACAGTTAATAGGTGGAATGTTTATGTTTGTAACATGATTTTGTATTTATTAATTTGTGTTGTTTTAGATGTGAATTATTGGAGGGTACAACAGTTAATAGGTGGAATGTTTATGTTTGTAACTTGATGGTTTTGTATTTATTAATTTGTGTTGTTTTAGATGTGAATTATTGGAGGGTACTACAGTTAACAGGTGGAATGTTTATGTTTGTAACTTGATGGTTTTGTATTTATTAATTTGTGTTGTTTTAGATGTGAATTATTGGAGGGTACTACAGTTAATAGGTGGAATGTTTATGTTTGTAACGTGATGGTTTTGTATTTATTAATTTATGTTTTAGATGTGAAGCATTGGAGGGTACTACAGTTAATAGGTGGATTCTTTATGTTTGTAACTTGATGGTTTTGTATTTATTAATTTGTGTTGTTTTAGATGTGAATTATTGGAGGGTACTACAGTTTAATAGGTGGAATGTTTGTTTGTAACGTGATGGTTTTGTATTTATTAATTTGTGTTGTTTTAGATGTGAATTATTGGAGGGTACTACAGTTAATAGGTGGAATGTTTGTTTGTAACGTGATGGTTTTGTATTTATTAATTTGTGTTGTTTTAGATGTGAATTATTGGAGGGTACTACAGTTAATAGGTGGAATGTTTGTTTGTAACGTGATGGTTTTGTATTTATTAATTTGTGTTGTTTTAGATGTGAATTATTGGAGGGTACTACAGTTAATAGGTGGATTGTTTGTTTGTAACTTGATGGTTTTGTATTTATTAATTTGTGTTGTTTTAGATGTGAATTATTGGAGGGTACTACAGTTAATAGGTGGATTCTTTATGTTTGTAACTTGATGGTTTTGTATTTATTAATTTGTGTTGTTTTAGATGTGAATTATTGGAGGGTACTACAGTTAATAGGTGGAATGTTTGTTTGTAACGTGATGGTTTTGTATTTATTAATTTGTGTTGTTTTAGATGTGAATTATTGGAGGGTACTACAGTTAATAGGTGGAATGTTTGTTTGTAACATGATGATTTTGTATTTATTAATTTGTGTTGTTTTAGATGTGAATTATTGGAGGGCACCACAGTTAATAGGTGGAATGTTTGTTTGTAACGTGATGGTTTTGTATTTATTAATTTGTGTTGTTTTAGATGTGAATTATTGGAGGGTACTACAGTTAATAGGTGCAATGTTTGTTTGTAACGTGATGGTTTTGTATTTATTAATTTGTGTTGTTTTAGATGTGAATTATTGGAGGGTACTACAGTAATAGGTGGAATGTTTATGTTTGTAACTTGATGGTTTTGTATTTATTAATTTGTGTTGTTTTAGATGTGAATTATTGGAGGGTACTACAGTTAACAGGTGGAATGTTTATGTTTGTAACTTGATGGTTTTGTATTTATTAATTTGTGTTGTTTTAGATGTGAATTATTGGAGGGTACTACAGTTAATAGGTGGATTGTTTATGTTTGTAACTTGATGGTTTTGTATTTATTAATTTGTGTTGTTTTAGATGTGAATTATTGGAGGGTACTACAGTTAATAGGTGGAATGTTTGTTTGTAACGTGATGGTTTTGTATTTATTAATTTGTGTTGTTTTAGATGTGAATTATTGGAGGGCACTACAGTTAATAGGTGGAATGTTTGTTTGTAACGTGATGGTTTTGTATTTATTAATTTGTGTTGTTTTAGATGTGAATTATTGGAGGGTACTACAGTTAATAGGTGGAATGTTTGTTTGTAGCTTGATGGTTTTGTATTTATTAATTTGTGTTGTTTTAGATGTGAATTATTGGAGGGTACTACAGTTAATAGGTGGAATGTTTGTTTGTAACGTGATGGTTTTGTATTTATTAATTTGTGTTGTTTTAGATGTGAATTATTGGAGGGCACCACAGTTAATAGGTGGAATGTTTGTTTGTAACGTGATGGTTTTGTATTTATTAATTTGTGTTGTTTTAGATGTGAATTATTGGAGGGCACTACAGTTAATAGGTGGAATGTTTGTTTGTAACGTGATGGTTTTGTATTTATTAATTTGTGTTGTTTTAGATGTGAATTATTGGAGGTTTTACAGTTAATAGGTGGAATGTTTGTTTGTAGCTTGATGGTTTTGTATTTATTAATTTGTGTTGTTTTAGATGTGAATTATTGGAGGGCACCACAGTAATAGGTGGAATGTTTGTTTGTAACTTGATGGTTTTGTATTTATTAATTTGTGTTGTTTTAGATGTGAATTATTGGAGGGCACTACAGTTAACAGGTGGAATGTTTATGTTTGTAACTTGATGGTTTTGTATTTATTAATTTGTGTTGTTTTAGATGTGAATTATTGGAGGGTACTACAGTTAATAGGTGGATTGTTTATGTTTGTAACTTGATGGTTTTGTATTTATTAATTTGTGTTGTTTTAGATGTGAATTATTGGAGGGTACCACAGTTAATAGGTGGAATGTTTGTTTGTAACGTGATGGTTTTGTATTTATTAATTTGTGTTGTTTTAGATGTGAATTATTGGAGGGTACCACAGTTAATAGGTGGAATGTTTGTTTGTAACGTGATGGTTTTGTATTTATTAATTTGTGTTGTTTTAGATGTGAATTATTGGAGGGTACTACAGTTAACAGGTGGAATGTTTATGTTTGTAACTTGATGGTTTTGTATTTATTAATTTGTGTTGTTTTAGATGTGAATTATTGGAGGGTACTACAGTTAACAGGTGGAATGTTTATGTTTGTAACTTGATGGTTTCTGCATTTATTAATTTGTGTTGTTTTAGATGTGAATTATTGGAGGGTACTACAGTTAATAGGTGGAATGTTTGTTTGTAACATGATGGTTTTGTATTTATTAATTTGTGTTGTTTTAGATGTGAATTATTGGAGGGTACTACAGTTAACAGGTGGAATGTTTATGTTTGTAACTTGATGGTTTTGTATTTATTAATTTGTGTTGTTTTAGATGTGAATTATTGGAGGGTACTACAGTTAATAGGTGGAATGTTTATGTTTGTAACGTGATGGTTTTGTATTTATTAATTTATGTTTTAGATGTGAAGCATTGGAGGGTACTACAGTTAATAGGTGGATTCTTTATGTTTGTAACTTGATGGTTTTGTATTTATTAATTTGTGTTGTTTTAGATGTGAATTATTGGAGGGTACTACAGTTTAATAGGTGGAATGTTTGTTTGTAACGTGATGGTTTTGTATTTATTAATTTGTGTTGTTTTAGATGTGAATTATTGGAGGGCACCACAGTTAATAGGTGGAATGTTTGTTTGTAACGTGATGGTTTTGTATTTATTAATTTGTGTTGTTTTAGATGTGAATTATTGGAGGGTACTACAGTTAATAGGTGGAATGTTTGTTTGTAGCTTGATGGTTTTGTATTTATTAATTTGTGTTGTTTTAGATGTGAATTATTGGAGGGTACTACAGTTAATAGGTGGAATGTTTGTTTGTAACGTGATGGTTTTGTATTTATTAATTTGTGTTGTTTTAGATGTGAATTATTGGAGGGTACTACAGTTAATAGGTGGAATGTTTGTTTGTAACGTGATGGTTTTGTATTTATTAATTTGTGTTGTTTTAGATGTGAATTATTGGAGGGCACTACAGTTAATAGGTGGAATGTTTGTTTGTAACGTGATGGTTTTGTATTTATTAATTTGTGTTGTTTTAGATGTGAATTATTGGAGGGTACTACAGTTAATAGGTGGAATGTTTGTTTGTAACATGATGATTTTGTATTTATTAATTTGTGTTGTTTTAGATGTGAATTATTGGAGGGTACTACAGTTAATAGGTGGAATGTTTGTTTGTAACGTGATGGTTTTGTATTTATTAATTTGTGTTGTTTTAGATGTGAATTATTGGAGGGCACCACAGTTAATAGGTGCAATGTTTGTTTGTAACGTGATGGTTTTGTATTTATTAATTTGTGTTGTTTTAGATGTGAATTATTGGAGGGTACTACAGTAATAGGTGGAATGTTTATGTTTGTAACTTGATGGTTTTGTATTTATTAATTTGTGTTGTTTTAGATGTGAATTATTGGAGGGCACCACAGTTAACAGGTGGAATGTTTATGTTTGTAACTTGATGGTTTTGTATTTATTAATTTGTGTTGTTTTAGATGTGAATTATTGGAGGGTACTACAGTTAATAGGTGGATTGTTTATGTTTGTAACTTGATGGTTTTGTATTTATTAATTTGTGTTGTTTTAGATGTGAATTATTGGAGGGTACTACAGTTAATAGGTGGAATGTTTGTTTGTAACGTGATGGTTTTGTATTTATTAATTTGTGTTGTTTTAGATGTGAATTATTGGAGGGTACTACAGTTAATAGGTGGAATGTTTGTTTGTAACGTGATGGTTTTGTATTTATTAATTTGTGTTGTTTTAGATGTGAATTATTGGAGGGCACCACAGTTAATAGGTGGAATGTTTGTTTGTAGCTTGATGGTTTTGTATTTATTAATTTGTGTTGTTTTAGATGTGAATTATTGAGGGTACCACAGTTAATAGGTGGAATGTTTGTTTGTAACGTGATGGTTTTGTATTTATTAATTTGTGTTGTTTTAGATGTGAATTATTGGAGGCACCTACAGTTAATAGGTGGAATGTTTGTTTGTAACGTGATGGTTTTGTATTTATTAATTTGTGTTGTTTTAGATGTGAATTATTGGAGGGTACTACAGTTAATAGGTGGAATGTTTGTTTGTAACGTGATGGTTTTGTATTTATTAATTTGTGTTGTTTTAGATGTGAATTATTGGAGGGTACTACAGTTAATAGGTGGAATGTTTGTTTGTAGCTTGATGGTTTTGTATTTATTAATTTGTGTTGTTTTAGATGTGAATTATTGGAGGGTACTACAGTAATAGGTGGAATGTTTGTTTGTAACTTGATGGTTTTGTATTTATTAATTTGTGTTGTTTTAGATGTGAATTATTGGAGGGTACTACAGTTAACAGGTGGAATGTTTATGTTTGTAACTTGATGGTTTTGTATTTATTAATTTGTGTTGTTTTAGATGTGAATTATTGGAGGGTACTACAGTTAATAGGTGGATTGTTTATGTTTGTAACTTGATGGTTTTGTATTTATTAATTTGTGTTGTTTTAGATGTGAATTATTGGAGGGTACTACAGTTAATAGGTGGAATGTTTGTTTGTAACGTGATGGTTTTGTATTTATTAATTTGTGTTGTTTTAGATGTGAATTATTGGAGGGTACTACAGTTAATAGGTGGAATGTTTGTTTGTAACGTGATGGTTTTGTATTTATTAATTTGTGTTGTTTTAGATGTGAATTATTGGAGGGTACTACAGTTAACAGGTGGAATGTTTATGTTTGTAACTTGATGGTTTTGTATTTATTAATTTGTGTTGTTTTAGATGTGAATTATTGGAGGGTACTACAGTTAACAGGTGGAATGTTTATGTTTGTAACTTGATGGTTTCGTATTTATTAATTTGTGTTGTTTTAGATGTGAATTATTGGAGGGTACTACAGTTAATAGGTGGAATGTTTGTTTGTAACATGATGGTTTTGTATTTATTAATTTGTGTTGTTTTAGATGTGAATTATTGGAGGGTACTACAGTTAATAGGTGGAATGTTTGTTTGTAACGTGATGGTTTTGTATTTATTAATTTGTGTTGTTTTAGATGTGAATTATTGGAGGGTACCACAGTTAATAGGTGGAATGTTTGTTTGTAACGTGATGGTTTTGTATTTATTAATTTGTGTTGTTTTAGATGTGAATTATTGGAGGGCACTACAGTTAATAGGTGGATTGTTTGTTTGTAACCTGATGGTTTTGTATTTATTAATTTGTGTTGTTTTAGATGTGAATTATTGGAGGGTACTACAGTTAATAGGTGGATTGTTTATGTTTGTAACTTGATGGTTTTGTATTTATTAATTTGTGTTGTTTTAGATGTGAATTATTGGAGGGTACTACAGTTAATAGGTGGAATGTTTGTTTGTAACGTGATGGTTTTGTATTTATTAATTTGTGTTGTTTTAGATGTGAATTATTGGAGGGTACTACAGTTAATAGGTGGAATGTTTGTTTGTAACATGATGATTTTGTATTTATTAATTTGTGTTGTTTTAGATGTGAATTATTGGAGGGTACTACAGTTAATAGGTGGAATGTTTGTTTGTAATGTGATGGTTTTGTATTTATTAATTTGTGTTGTTTTAGATGTGAATTATTGGAGGGTACTACAGTTAATAGGTGGAATGTTTGTTTGTAATGTGATGGTTTTGTATTTATTAATTTGTGTTGTTTTAGATGTGAATTATTGGAGGGCACTACAGTTAATAGGTGGAATGTTTGTTTGTAACGTGATGGTTTTGTATTTATTAATTTGTGTTTGTTTTAGATGTGAATTATTGGAGGGTACTACAGTTAATAGGTGGAATGTTTGTTTGTAACGCGATGGTTTTGTATTTATTAATTTGTGTTGTTTTAGATGTGAATTATTGAGGGCACTACAGTTAATAGGTGGATTGTTTGTTTGTAACTTGATGGTTTTGTATTTATTAATTTGTGTTGTTTTAGATGTGAATTATTGGAGGGTACTACAGTTAATAGGTGGAATGTTTGTTTGTAACTTGATGGTTTTGTATTTATTAATTTGTGTTGTTTTAGATGTGAATTATTGGAGGGTACTACAGTTAATAGGTGGAATGTTTGTTTGTAACGTGATGGTTTTGTATTTATTAATTTGTGTTGTTTTAGATGTGAATTATTGTAGGGTACCACAGTTAATAGGTGGAATTTTTGTTTGTAACATGATGATTTTGTATTTATTAATTTGTGTTGTTTTAGATGTGAATTATTGGAGGGTACTACAGTTAATAGGTGGAATGTTTGTTTGTAACGTGATGGTTTTGTATTTATTAATTTGTGTTGTTTTAGATGTGAATTATTGGAGGGTACTACAGTTAATAGGTGGAATGTTTGTTTGTAACGTGATGGTTTTGTATTTATTAATTTGTGTTGTTTTAGATGTGAATTATTGGAGGGTACTACAGTTAATAGGTGGAATGTTTATGTTTGTAGCTTGATGGTTTTGTATTTATTAATTTGTGTTGTTTTAGATGTGAATTATTGGAGGGCACCACAGTTAACAGGTGGAATGTTTATGTTTGTAACTTGATGGTTTTGTATTTATTAATTTGTGTTGTTTTAGATGTGAATTATTGGAGGGTACTACAGTTAATAGGTGGATTGTTTATGTTTGTAACTTGATGGTTTTGTATTTATTAATTTGTGTTGTTTTAGATGTGAATTATTGGAGGGTACCACAGTTAATAGGTGGAATGTTTGTTTGTAACGCGATGGTTTTGTATTTATTAATTTGTGTTGTTTTAGATGTGAATTATTGGAGGGTACCACAGTTAATAGGTGGAATGTTTGTTTGTAACGTGATGGTTTTGTATTTATTAATTTGTGTTGTTTTAGATGTGAATTATTGGAGGGTACCACAGTTAATAGGTGGAATGTTTGTTTGTAACGTGATGGTTTTGTATTTATTAATTTGTGTTGTTTTAGATGTGAATTATTGGAGGGCACTACAGTTAATAGGTGGAATGTTTGTTTGTAACGCGATGGTTTTGTATTTATTAATTTGTGTTGTTTTAGATGTGAATTATTGGAGGGCACTACAGTTAATAGGTGGAATGTTTGTTTGTAACGTGATGGTTTTGTATTTATTAATTTGTGTTGTTTTAGATGTGAATTATTGGAGGGCACCACAGTTAATAGGTGGAATGTTTGTTTGTAACGTGATGGTTTTGTATTTATTAATTTGTGTTGTTTTAGATGTGAATTATTGGAGGGTACTACAGTTAATAGGTGGAATGTTTGTTTGTAGCTTGATGGTTTTGTATTTATTAATTTGTGTTTTAGATGTGAATTATTGGAGGGTACTACAGTAATAGGTGGAATGTTTGTTTGTAACGTGATGGTTTTGTATTTATTAATTTGTGTTGTTTTAGATGTGAATTATTGGAGGGTACTACAGTTAATAGGTGGAATGTTTGTTTGTAATGTGATGGTTTTGTATTTATTAATTTGTGTTGTTTTAGATGTGAATTATTGGAGGGCACTACAGTTAATAGGTGGAATGTTTGTTTGTAACGTGATGGTTTTGTATTTATTAATTTGTGTTGTTTTAGATGTGAATTATTGGAGGTACCACAGTTAATAGGTGGAATGTTTGTTTGTAACGCGATGGTTTTGTATTTATTAATTTGTGTTGTTTTAGATGTGAATTATTGGAGGGCACCTCAGTTAATAGGTGGAATGTTTGTTTGTAACGTGATGGTTTTGTATTTATTAATTTGTGTTGTTTTAGATGTGAATTATTGGAGGGCACTACAGTTAATAGGTGGAATGTTTGTTTGTAACGTGATGGTTTTGTATTTATTAATTTGTGTTGTTTTAGATGTGAATTATTGGAGGGTACTACAGTTAATAGGTGGATTGTTTGTTTGTAACTTGATGGTTTTGTATTTATTAATTTGTGTTGTTTTAGATGTGAATTATTGGAGGGTACTACAGTTAATAGGTGGAATGTTTATGTTTGTAACCTGATGGTTTTGTATTTATTAATTTGTGTTGTTTTAGATGTGAATTATTGGAGGGCACCACAGTTAATAGGTGGAATGTTTGTTTGTAACGTGATGGTTTTGTATTTATTAATTTGTGTTGTTTTAGATGTGAATTATTGTAGGGTACTACAGTTAATAGGTGGAATTTTGTTTGTAACATGATGATTTTGTATTTATTAATTTGTGTTGTTTTAGATGTGAATTATTGGAGGGTACTACAGTTAATAGGTGGAATGTTTGTTTGTAACGCATGATGGTTTTGTATTTATTAATTTGTGTTGTTTTAGATGTGAATTATTGGAGGGTACTACAGTTAATAGGTGGAATGTTTGTTTGTAACGTGATGGTTTTGTATTTATTAATTTGTGTTGTTTTAGATGTGAATTATTGGAGGGTACTACAGTTAACAGGTGGAATGTCTATGTTTGTAACTTGATGGTTTTGTATTTATTAATTTGTGTTGTTTTAGATGTGAATTATTGGAGGGTACTACAGTTAATAGGTGGAATGTTTGTTTGTAACGTGATGGTTTTGTATTTATTAATTTGTGTTGTTTTAGATGTGAATTATTGGAGGGTACTACAGTTAATAGGTGGAATGTTTGTTTGTAACGTGATGGTTTTGTATTTATTAATTTGTGTTGTTTTAGATGTGAATTATTGGAGGGTACCACAGTTAATAGGTGGAATGTTTGTTTGTAACGTGATGGTTTTGTATTTATTAATTTGTGTTGTTTTAGATGTGAATTATTGGAGGGTACTACAGTTAATAGGTGGAATGTTTGTTTGTAACGTGATGGTTTTGTATTTATTAATTTGTGTTGTTTTAGATGTGAATTATTGGAGGGTACTACAGTTAATAGGTGGAATGTTTGTTTGTAACGTGATGGTTTTGTATTTATTAATTTGTGTTGTTTTAGATGTGAATTATTGGAGGGTACTACAGTTAATAGGTGGAATGTTTGTTTGTAGCTTGATGGTTTTGTATTTATTAATTTGTGTTTTAGATGTGAATTATTGGAGGGTACTACAGTAATAGGTGTAATGTTTGTTTGTAACGTGATGGTTTTGTATTTATTAATTTGTGTTGTTTTAGATGTGAATTATTGGAGGGCACCACAGTTAATAGGTGGAATGTTTGTTTGTCACGTGATGGTTTTGTATTTATTAATTTGTGTTGTTTTAGATGTGAATTATTGGAGGGTACTACAGTTAACAGGTGGAATGTTTATGTTTGTAACTTGATGGTTTTGTATTTATTAATTTGTGTTGTTTTAGATGTGAATTATTGAGGGTACTACAGTTAACAGGTGGAATGTTTATGTTTGTAACTTGATGGTTTCAGTATTTATTAATTTGTGTTGTTTTAGATGTGAATTATTGGAGGGTACTACAGTTAATAGGTGGAATGTTTGTTTGTAACGTGATGGTTTTGTATTTATTAATTTGTGTTGTTTTAGATGTGAATTATTGGAGGGTACTACAGTTAACAGGTGGAATGTTTGTTTGTAACTTGATGGTTTTGTATTTATTAATTTGTGTTGTTTTAGATGTGAATTATTGGAGGGTACTACAGTTAATAGGTGGAATGTTTGTTTGTAACGTGATGGTTTTGTATTTATTAATTTGTGTTGTTTTAGATGTGAATTATTGGAGGGTACTACAGTTAATAGGTGGAATGTTTATGTTTGTAACTTGATGGTTTTGTATTTATTAATTTGTGTTGTTTTAGATGTGAATTATTGGAGGGTACTGCAGTTAATAGGTGTATTGTTTATGTTTGTAACTTGATGGTTTTGTATTTATTAATTTGTATTGTTTTAGATGTGAATTATTGGAGGGTACTACAGTTAACAGGTGGATTGTTTATGTTTGTAACTTGATGGTTTTGTATTTATTAATTTGTGTTGTTTTAGATGTGAATTATTGGAGGGTACTACAGTTAACAGGTGGAATGTTTATGTTTGTAACTTGATGGTTTTGTATTTATTAATTTGTGTTGTTTTAGATGTGAATTATTGGAGGGTACTACAGTTAACAGGTGGAATGTTTATGTTTGTAACTTTATGGTTTCGTATTTATTAATTTGTGTTGTTTTAGATGTGAATTATTGGAGGGTACTACAGTTAATAGGTGGAATGTTTGTTTGTAACGTGATGGTTTTGTATTTATTAATTTGTGTTGTTTTAGATGTGAATTATTGGAGGGTACTACAGTTAACAGGTGGAATGTTTATGTTTGTAACTTGATGGTTTTGTATTTATTAATTTGTGTTTTAGATGTGAATTATTGGAGGGTACTACAGTTAATAGGTGGAATGTTTGTTTGTAACGTGATGGTTTTGTATTTATTAATTTGTGTTGTTTTAGATGTGAATTATTGAGAGGTACTACAGTTAACAGGTGGAATGTTTATGTTTGTAACTTGATGGTTTCGTATTTATTAATTTGTGTTGTTTTAGATGTGAATTATTGGAGGGTACTACAGTTAATAGGTGGAATGTTTGTTTGTAACGTGATGGTTTTGTATTTATTAATTTGTGTTGTTTTAGATGTGAATTATTGGAGGGTACTACAGTTAACAGGTGGAATGTTTATGTTTGTAACTTGATGGGTTTGTATTTATTAATTTGTGTTTTAGATGTGAATTATTGGAGGGTACTACAGTTAATAGGTGGAATGTTTGTTTGTAACGTGATGATTTTGTATTTATTAATTTGTATTGTTTTAGATGTGAATTATTGGAGGGTACTACAGTTAACAGGTGGAATGTTTATGTTTGTAACTTGATGGTTTTGTATTTATTAATTTGTGTTGTTTTAGATGTGAATTATTGGAGGGTACTACAGTTAACAGGTGGAATGTTTATGTTTGTAATTTGATGGTTTTGTATTTATTAATTTGTGTTGTTTTAGATGTGAATTATTGGAGGGTACTACAGTTAACAGGTGGAATGTTTATGTTTGTAGCTTGATGGTTTTGTATTTATTAATTTGTGTTGTTTTAGATGTGAATTATTGGAGGGTACAACAGTTAATAGGTGGAATGTTTATGTTTGTAACGTGATGGTTTTGTATTTATTAATTTGTGTTGTTTTAGATGTGAATTATTGGAGGGTACTACAGTTAATAGGTGGAATGTTTATGTTTGTAACGTGATGGTTTTGTATTTATTAATTTGTGTTGTTTTAGATGTGAATTATTGGAGGGTACTACAGTTAATAGGTGAAATGTTTGTTTGTAACGTGATGGTTTTGTATTTATTAATTTGTGTTGTTTTAGATGTCAATTATTGGAGGGTACTACAGTTAATAGGTGAAATGTTTGTTTGTAACTTGATGGTTTTGTATTTATTAATTTGTGTTGTTTTAGATGTCAATTATTGGAGGGTACTACAGTTAATAGGTGGACTCTTCGTCTTTCTTTCTGCACCGTCATTCAGCAGGTATGAATGTTCATTGATTTACCACAGTTTGCTTGCAAGGAATTATTATTACTGCATGTTGTGTGAACACCAGATATTAAAATATTAAGAGTGTGTGTAGAATTGTGAATAGTAAAAGATCCTCTCAGAAAAGTTTGACAGTAAATGATTATGTATGATTAGGTTTATTTTTTTTCTCTCTCATTCTGTTAACTCTGTGTATAGAGTAGAAGTACATATTAACGTTTACTGTTTGTTACTTGAATATCTAATGTAATCTGTGGTAGTTTTCAAGTGTATCATTTAAGCTGAGGAATTACTGGTTTGTCATTTTATCTCAAGATTTACAATAATATTTGTCGTTTCTTTCTTTTAAAGGAATGTATTTTTCTTCTACGCAACAGGAGTGTCTTTTGGGGTCATTGCTTCTCTCCTAATTATTGTGTTTGTTCTCAGTCGATTGGTACCAAAGGTAAGGATGTGTGTAAAACTTGATTATGTAGAATTAAACATTTTTGTTGAGTATAAAGAATGCAGCCCAGTGATATTACAAGTGTGTAAGAACAGGACATAGTGATTACCTTATGAAGTCAGAAAAACACGCACAAAAAAGTTCTCTTTCTCGGAGATTGTAAATTTCAAATAACTGGAAAATATCAGGAACAAAGATGTTTTATCTTCTACAAGGTTACATAGTAATGCACGTGTTTCATAAGTATATGTTGGTTGTAAATTTAGTATGGATGAAACATTCATGCATGGTCACTATAAACTCAGTATGTGAACAGTTTGTAGGGTGAACTGTATAGGCAGTATCAGTAAGAACACGGATGTGTCAGGTATGTTCCATTTGTGCGGGACAATGATTTTGTCGTTTTTTGGTGAGGACCAGGTTCTCAGTTCCAACTCTCATCATGCTCCCATGGTTAGAGGTTATTGGGCTTTGTGTAGCCTTTCTCAACTGAACTATGTGTTGTAGTTGAAGTTCAGGTAATTCATGTTACATGTTACCTACTGTAAAGTCATTGGTTCCTTTTACATGTTACCTGCTGTAACACTATTGATTCCCTTGAGATGCCCCTCAGTGTGGATTCCTGTATGTGGTGAGGGGACCTCCAAGGGAAGGTTATGTTCTTTCAGTTTACCTCCTCTGGAATCTAAACCTCCATCCACGTGTTTGCTGTGCATGGTAACCTGTAAAGGGGAGGAGAGAATCCTGGTAGTTGAGGGATCCAACTTCAGCACACCACTTTGGCCTTGAATTCCTGTAGACGGGCAGCCTTCTGGGGGCCCCCCCTGGGTCAGTCAGCTGGTCCACTCGGGCTAGGGTTAACCAAGTACCAGTGTTGGATCTTCTCAACAGGTGTTGTGGACATTGTATCTGATGCTGGTGTTTGGGTATAGTGCTCACGAAATCCTGGCATTGCTGCAGTATCCTTGTTTGACATTGTAATGTGTCCCCTCTTAGGGTTCCATGGTGGGTGGGGTCAGTGGGCATTGAAATGTGGCATATTTATTATGGATATTTCCAAATAAAACTTAAATGAAATATTGAAAAACAGTCCATAAGTAAACGACCACGTCTTGAAGATCCTGAGCAACAATCTTCATCTGTAGCACCTGTTGGACCTCATTTTCTTATACTACATTCTCTTTCAGACAAACCTTTAGGGCAGATGTCTCTCTTTTTCATTCAGAAGGGACTAGAGGGACTTGGTGGATCTCCAAAGTTAGTAAAGAAGCTTGCACTCGTGACATACCTGTGGGGGCTCGGCATGGCCAAGTGGGTTAAGGCATGAGACTCATAATCTGAGGGTCACGGGTTTGCATCACCGTTGCACCAAACATGCTTGCCCTCCCAGCCATGGGGGCGTTATAATGTTATCGTCAATCCCACTATTCGTTGGTAAAAGAGTAGCCCAAGAGTTGGCGGTGGGTGGTGATGACTAGCTGCCTTCTCTCTAGTTTTACACTGCTAAATTAGGGACTGCTAGCACAGATGGCCCTCAGTAGCTTTGTGTGAAATTCAAAACAAACAAACAAACATACCTGTGAAAACACCCACATCTCAACACAGTGAACTCCTCTTGCATATATATATTGGAGATATACCAATTGAGGTCACACCTCATGCAATTTTGAATTTGTCAGGAGGAGTTATTGTTGAGAGGAATTGGAAGAACATTCCTGAGTCAGGGATTCTCACTGGTTTCTTCACCTAAGGAGTTTCTGCATTGAGGCATATCTCCACTTGCAAAGATGGAATTATGGTACTGAATAATGTACTCATTCTCGCATTTACATCACTATGTCCACCTGCCACCATTAAGGCAGGTTATCTTAATTGGAAGGTGTGGCCATACATTCCATACCCTCTTGGATGTTTCCAGTGTCAGTAGTTTGGTCACTTGAAGCCGTCGTGTCATGATTCCTTGACTTGTGCTCGTTGTGGAGGACCACGATGCCTGTGAGTGTGAAACAGACCCTCATTGTATCAATTGCAGTGGCTCTCACCTGTCATACTTTTGCTCTTTTCCTAAATGGTTGGAAGAAAAAGAGATGCAGCGTTTGAAAACGACTCAAAATATTACTAATCCTGAGGCTTGATAGTTGCTGTCCACCGCTTCATTTCAAATGTATGCTGCTTTATTTCATTCCACAACTACAATGGGAGTGCAGACAGATCTCTCGGTGCCTCCAAAATAATCGTTCTCAAACCAAATGAAAAGTCTTTTGACCTCCAGGGTTTAAAACATCGATGAATCAACTTCAACACCCATCTCTGTCCCTTACACACATTCCAACAAACCCCAAGATCCACATCCTTTGGTTCCGGGTACAGGCATTTCTTCAGGTACATCTTCTTCTCTCATCCCAAGATGCAAAACAATCATTCATTCACATCCTCAGTCACTCGAATCCTCTTCCAACAGCAAAGACCTGCCTAATCGACTGAGGGCAGGATCCATGGAGGTTGATAGACCTCCCTTGAATAAAAACAGTAACAAAAAAAGACGTGGTTGTAAACAAAAGGGCTCTCCACCCAATTCGCCTACACATAAATAAAAATGGTCACCTTGATACAATGAAACTGTCAAGGTTTATGTTCTAATCTGGATGACATCAAAACACTGATTGCTTTCTACCATCTTGTTTGTCTTTCCTTACAGGAAATGTTTCTTAAACCTGTTGATACAGTCACCTTTCGGCAGTTTTCTCTGTACAAAAATGACAGGCTGTGTGATGAACGAGTGCATGGAGGGGTGGCACTATTGGTTGATCAGTATGTGCCCACCCTGTCTTTGCCACTTGATACACCTTTGGAGGCTGTAGCCATCTGTGTGTCCTTGGATTGTACCATCACTGTTTGTTCTTTCTACCTGTTGCTTGGAGAGACATATGATCAATCAGACCTTGATGCTCTCATTGAACAGTTGTCATCTCCATTTTTAATTTTGGGGGACTTTAATGGACATTATCCCCTCTGGGGAAGTGCTGATATTGATAAGAGGGGTCACTCTGTAGAGTGTATGCTCTCCGATCACAACCTTTCTCTTTTCAGTACTGGCTGTTGTACATATTTTCATGCACCTAGTCAGTCCTTTACCACTATTGATCTCTCGGTTTGCTCCTCTTCACTATTCTTCCATTTCATAGAGGGTTGACAGTAATTCGTGAGGCAGTGATCATCTTCCTGTAAGTTTGAGAGAGACTGGCTGTGGTCGATGCCACCTGACCTGTGTCCCCTGGTGGAAGCTGGATGAAGCAAGCTGGCCCTCTTGCATTGCTCTTGCAGAACATGATTCTGCCATTGTCTGTAAGCCATCAATAGACAACTGTGTGGCAGCATTAACTGACTGTATTATGCAATGTATTTCTAAAACCTCGACACATTTTCCACTATATCCTCATCCATGGTGGAATCATGTCTGCCATATGGCACAGAAGGCTAAAAATGGGCCTGGGATGCTTTTCGTAGGTATCCCACACTCTCAAACCTCATTGCTTTTCAGCATGCCCATGTACATGCTTGGTAAGATGTCAAAGCCTGAAGGAATCTTGGATTAAGTTCACAATCAGCATATCTTTTACCACCAGTTCCAAGGTCATATGGGACAAGTTTTGAAAGGTCAGTGGGCAATATAATTCTGTCTCCCTCTTGATCTTGTTCTCTGATGGTTATGAAGTAGCTGATACCCAGAGCATCTCTGATACTCCAGGTGAAAGCTTTTGCCAAGTATCTAGCACTTCTGCTTCTTCCTCCACCTTCTTAGCCATCAAGACTCAGGCAGAGTGTTCACCTCTTTCCTTTTGAGCTGATTGTCTCTATGACTATAATCATTCCTTTACACTGGTGGAACTCAAAGTGGCCCTTCATTGGTCTGGCAGTACATCGGTTGGACCTGATGATGTACACTATGACATGCTGCACCATCTATCTCCTGCTTCTCTTGATATTCTTCTGATTGTTTTTAACTGGATCTGGCAGGAGAATGTTTTTCCTGATGTCTGGTGCCAGGCTATTTTCCTACCTTTCTCTAAGCCTCTAAGACCTTAGAGAGGATGGTTAATGCTCATCTTGTTTGCTTCCTCAAATCAAACAACCTCCTCCCAGTGTGGGTTCTAACAACAGCACTCCACCATGGACCACCTGATTCGACTTGAAACGTCAATCAGAGAAGTCTTTCTCAAACGACATCTTGTACCAATATTCTTTGACATTGAGAAGCCTTATGACACAACATGGAGGTATGGCATTTTGCGAGACATCCATTTCTATGGGTTGCATGACCATTTGCTCATTTTTATTAATTTTTTAATGGACAGGAGATTCCAAGTTCGTGTTGGTTCCACACTTTCCCGTTCTTTTCTACAGAAACTTGGAATCCCTCAGGGCTGTGTTTTGAGTGTTACGCTTTTCAATATAAAGTTTAATGTCATCACTGAACAATTCCCTCTTACTGTGGCAAATGAGCTCTGTGTCGATGACTTTCACATCTCGTGTCAGTCGTCAAACATGAGGTATATTGAACGGCAGCTACAGACTGCCCTCAGTTGTTTATTAAAGTGGATCGCAACAAATGGCTTTACCTTCTCTCTCTCTAAAACTGTTTGCATGCACTTTTGTTGCCAAGGGGTTATTCACCCTGATTCTGAACTCCATGTCTCTGAAGTTGTGATACCTGTGGTCCCTGAGACAAAGATCATGGGGCTTATCTTTTACTGTAAGCTGACCTTTATATCGTACATCAAGCAGCTAGAGGTCAAATGTACAAGAGCACTGAACATCCTCTGTGTCCTCTCTTCCACCACTTGGGGAGCGGATCGATGTTTCATGCTAAAAGTATATCGTGCTCTTATTGATTGAAACTCAACTATGGATCACTGATCTATAGCTCTGCCAGACCCTTGGTCTTAAAGATACTGGACCCTGTTCATCATCAGGAACCTTAGCTCTGCACTGGGGCTTTCTGCACTTCCCCAGTTCTGATCTTATATACAGAGTCTCATGAACCTTCTTTGCATGTCTGCCATTTGCAACTGTCTTTACTACATGCTTTGAAACTTTATTCCTTACCAAAACATCCCATTTGGGATTGTGTTTTCCTTCCTTGTTGGGCCATACTTTTTCAGAACAGATGATCTACCATTGCTCCTTTTGGCTTTTGTATCCAGGAGCAGTTGGATGAATTGAGTCTGTCCTTGAATAACATTGCAGTATCCACTGGTCAGCCCATCCCGCCATGGCTTCTTACAGTCCCAATTTGTGACTTATCTTTAAGTCATTTGAGAAAAGCAGACACTCCCGATTATAAATACTGTCTGTTATTTGCTGAACATCTTTTGAACCATCCTTCCATTCCTATTTATACAGATGATTTGAAATCAGGTGACTGTGTGGGTTCTGCCATGGTTTGTTGTGGTTCGGTGGTTGCGCACAGAACACCCTCTACAGCTTCTGTGTTCACTGCTGAACTGTGTGGCATTTCTCTTGCTCTGGATCACATAGAAGCTAAGTAGTACTCAAACTGCAGTATTTATACTGACTCGCTTAGTTCTCTACTGGTCCTGAAATTGTTTCACGCTGGTTCACACCCTGTTTTCACTGGTATTCGAAACCGACTGGCCCATTTCTCTTTAACATGTACTTCTATCCAGTTTTTCTGGATACCGGGCCACGTTGGTATTCATGGGAACAAGCTCGCTGACACTGCAGCTAAGTCTATCTGCTCTGGCACTATCACTGCTGTACCTGTTCCATACATGGACTGTGGTCCTGTATTCAAGGCTCGGCTCTGTGCCGGCTGGCAGTCGACTTGGAGTGAGCAATGTGAAAGCAAGCTATTCCAAATAAAACCTTCTTTTGTAACTTCATTGATTCCTTGAGATGTTACCTGCTGTAACATCATTGGTTTGTGTGAGAAATTACCTGCTGTAACATCAGTGATTCCTTGAGATGTTACCTGCTGTAACATTATTGATTCCTACAAAAGGTTACATGCTCTAATATTGAACCAAAATAACAGTCTCAACACTGAATGTTTGCTGTAAGTTAGTGCACCATCTCTAGTTTTTTTATACATTTTGTAATTTTTCCAGGATGTCAGATTTCCAACTTGACATACTAACTTTATAACCAACCTGTATTGTTATATTTCTAGCAAGTAGTCAGATATACAATGATTAGAATTATCATCTTAATGTAAATATCTACATTAATTATGTCTTATGAAATATTAGTTAAAAATAACTATTTCTCTATATTTTTATTTTGTTTTCATTTTAATAAATATTTTACTGAATCGTAAGCCTGATCGCATTGTTATTTGTATTGTTGTTTAATTTGTGACAGTTGTGTTAAAACTAAAACCCTTATGAATGCTTCTAGAAAACTGTATTTTACACTTGTTTATTTTGTGATATTTGTGTTAAACTAAAGATCATACGAGTACTTTTATAAAACTGAACTCTAAGCTTGTTTATGTGGTGATGTGGGTTAAATTAAAGATCTTACAAATTATACTGGAAAACTGAACTCCACACTTGTTTACTTTGCATAGAAATGAACATTTTATTGATATCCTATAGAAAGCTGGAGCATATACAGTCATGCTGTTTGGCTGGTCCCTCGTCCTCTATAGTCTACAACTGGTCTGGAATAACATTCGTGACATTACTCAGAAGTATCATGTCGTCTTGTTGGGTTACATCACAGTTGCTAGTCTGATTAGTTTCGCTGTCTGCTACAGGTACGGGCCAGTGACCGATTACAGGAGTTTAAACCTCATTCAGTGGACGTTACAGGTACAAGCTGTGTTCTAATCTGATGTTTTTTTAACCAGTGTACTGAAGGTACACACATTTTGTACATCTGTACAAGACTCTACCTGTTCCGAGAGGTTTTAATCAGAATGATTATGTTGACTTGTTCAGGTTAATAATATTTGATAAACAGTATTTTAGTTGTAAGAGTATAATACATTTTTCATTAATTAATTTAGTTAAGCTCGTATGGTGTGCGCCATTCTATTTGGGAATAGAATTTTACCAATTAAAATCATGCAGTCAGTAACTGTAATCCATATTATTCCTTGCAATATACATTAATATCGTCATGAAATATACTATAACAAAATGATATTATTAAACTTTTAATTCAGAATTGTGATATGCTGACATAGTAATGAGCATCTTAATTATTTAGAAGTGTTATTCACTTGGAGACGTTAAAAGAAAGAAACTCTTATGTTCCAGACAAGGGACTTGGTCACACTGATTGTTTGTAACGTTTTCTATTTTTGCAGCCAGTCCTTGATTTCATAGTTTGTGGTTGTGAAAATGTTTTTAATTTTTACATTAGAGCTTAAAACAAATATTGTTAGTAATTGATATGTGAGAGAAAGTATTACATCAGTTTTAAAATTTAATGTAGATTAGAATATTAGTAGATTATCATTTTGTTGGCCCACTAATTCTGAATAAATAGCTGCAATTTAAAATGCTGATACATTCATGAGAAATGTTTCTTTGTGTAATGATGAATAGAGAGAGGTTTAGTGGTTATGATTTTAGTGTGAAAATGTACGTTCCTGAAATTTATAGAATTCAGAGGAAACCAACAAGTCACTGATGTTAACTCAGGACTTATGCTTGGAAAACGTGTGTCAATGGTTTTATTTGTCAGCTAACAGGACATTCATTGGACAGAACAACCATTATATATAAACATAATACTATATTGAAAAATATATCTCAACTCTGTAAATGGGGTTTCATATTAAAACGCATACCTCAAGTAGAATTATGAATATAGAAATAATGTATTTTAATGAATACTGAAATACAGTTTATCTTGCATATGAAAGAACATCAACCTAATAAATATGTATTGTAGATTACATTGTTTTACACCTGGTGTGATTGCTGTTTTAACTTAATTTTTCATTATTTCCAGTTGATCTCTCTGGTGTCCATCTTCTATAGTTCAGAGCTGAGAGAAGTAAGCACGGCCATCATCATTGTCGTTCTAATTGTATACAACATCCCAAAATCATGGATAGCCAAGGCTAAAACACTTTGGTTGGTGATACGATTTCCACTTGTTTGATAAAATTCATTATAATAATTTTTTTAGAGGAATTAACTAATTTTTAACATCATATGAAAAGTTTAAGAAATTAAAGTTTTTAAAATTCATGAGAAAACAGTGAATATAAACTGATGAAGAAGTCATTAGAGATTCTAATGATAAAACTAATTATGAAAAAATCATTTTAGGCCAGATTTAATTTAAGTTGAAATAAGGTACATCACAAAATGAGGTAATTACAAAATAAGCATCCCTGCGTGATATTTTTTGTTTCCTTTTGAAAGAATAATTTGTTTTCAAACTGGAAGAAGCTATCTTCCAAAAAATATCTAAAGATTGGATATACTGTTAATTACAGACTATTTTTATCGGTTTTATATAGAAAGATTTAAAACAAAATAACTTGCAAAGAAGTAATTATTTTTATTGCATTTCAGGCGGCGTAAGTTTCCTCCCAAAGTGAAATTACTGACTGAAGCAGAATACATCCAGCAGGCCAGCGAAGAAACGAGGAAAGCTTTAGAAGCACTACGAACTTACTGTGAAAGTCCCAATTGTAGCCCTTGGAAACTAACCTGTAGACTGAAAGATCCTGTCAGGTAGTCCTTCATCAGGAAATGAAACCAGTAGCTTTTATATAGAATAACGTTTCAGTATTGTGTTAGTCCCTACAAAACAAATTAATAAAAGCAATGTAAAAAATACTTATTGGTGGTTATTTTGTTACCTGTGAAAAAGGCAGTTGTGATAGTTTGGTGGGTTTTAACTCTCTTAATTTAACTTTCAGAAAAGACTATTCTTTAATACACAAAAAAATGTGCACCATTCTCATATTGTTAAACATTTATTTTAACAGATTTGCCAGATTTATCGAGGGTGAATCTCATTTAAGTGATCAAGAAATTTTGGAGTATGATTCGGATTCTCTGTATGCTGGACTCACAGGAATGCTCACCGAAGACGAAGACAGCGATGAAGAGGTTCTTCCATATTCTACAAATTGATGAAAGTCTGGGAATATTGAAGTGATGTAAAAATACAATAATTTAAATGAAATTAGAAGATTGTAGCAGCGAACTGGCAAAGTTTAAAGAAGCAGTAATTTACTAACTGGATATCCTAATGTGGCTGTTCAACATTGTCATTGTTTGTACAAGCTTCCAACAAATTATATAAATAAACGATTTTAATGTTTCAACAAAGGAAATGATGGAAAACAAAAATATTTAAGTACTTCTCAAAGATTGTTATGAAGCTTGTAACATAAAAACTTGTAATTCACTGAACAGACAGAGACTTGTTTCATCAAGGTTGCCATGCTACCTTTGTGCCATCAAATATTTATCATAGAAGTCCTTCAAAATTCACGTTTTCTGGACTTTATGATCTCTCTAATCATTTTTATGGGTAATATTATTTGATCATGGTTTTTTTTGTATCAGAACACAGAAGTGTGTGATTTACTGAGAGGTTTACTCAATTATTCATTGAAAGAAATAAAATGCCACAAATAAAAAAAAAACAAACTACAAAAGCAAAGGTCACAAAACTTTATGTAATTTTAACTAAAATAATTTGACTTTCTTGTCTTTAGTAGAAAGTCAGTTTTCCCAAAGAGGATAAATCAGTTTATGTGAATGTTCCATCATTACTGCTTCTGCCTTAGTTACAACTATCCGAAGTTTTGTTTCCATCCTTTCTTAATAGTGACTTTGGTTCACCCTGATTAGGGTTGTGTAGAAGTTTCTTTGTTTACTGATTATGACAATTTATCCAGTTGTCCAAACTGATTGGTTTCCCTCAAGTCCCTAACCTTACGAATGTTATGATGAGTTAAATAACTCTCGTATTAAACAGCCAATAATAATAAGATTAAACATATTTATTCGGGAAACAACAATTGTAAGAGAAATTCATTAGCAGCTTAATCAGCTTGAAGTTTTGCATTTTACTAAATGATTTCCTAGTAAATATAAGAAATGTTATTGATATGTTAATTCATGACCTTTGCCTATTTCTCCATGTTATTTATGGAAGCAGTTGTTACATCTTTCTGCTACTGAACTTGGAGAGTATATTTTTGTAACATAATGTTGAAGAATTAAAATCTGTATCATATATTCCTGCAGTGCTATAATATACTATTTTAAATGTTTTTACTCTAACGTTATTTCGTTCATGTACCTCCCAACATTTTGTGTACATTGGAATTTAGATTGTCTCAAATGGTAAGTGAATGGAAGTGAGGGCTACATTTGTTTGGCCTTTCCTTCAATCTTCTAGTTGCAGGTAGCATGAACGATTTCTTCTGTTGATGGTTACGGTGCTTGAATAACATCCTGAAGGACATAGCACGGGATATAAATCTGGCAACGAACGTGCTTGCCCTTTCGGCCATGGTGACGGTTGCTGGTGAAAAGTAGACCGACAGTTGGCAGTGGGTCCTGCTGGTCCGTTGCCTCTTTGTGAGATCAGCAGTTCAAAATTGGGTATGTCAGCTTTGCCTTTAAACAGTTGAATGCAAAGAGGCACCAATAGATAAGTATTGATAATTTTCTTACAAACACAAATGATCCAGCAGTCACTGGATGTATTGTCGGTAGTGTAAGTTTGGTGCCTTGTTGTTTTTTTAATATTATTTTGTCATCTTGGAGGTTTTTCTTTTCTTTTTTTTGAGAACCAAGTAATGACATCACACACATCTTAATCACAGTATAAATTTTTATATCTTTACTGAAGCCTTTTTTTTTTTTAAATTTAGATCCAAAAGCATGTAATAAAATATTTGATTTAGGTAAATTTTTTTTGTGAAAAATAAAATACAAGTTTATTAATTCATTGAGTCAGTGTTTCGATAGACATAAAAGTCATAAACAAAACCGTTTTGATGGCTCATTTATTGACTACTATTCAGCCGTGTGTACAGAATCTTGTTGGATGTTTGGCACATAAATCCCAGTTAAGAAATTAAACAGATCAACTCAGTTGAGATACTGTCACCTTTCATCATTTTGCATACAGTTAAACAAATGCATAACATGAACGTTTGACTGGTTAGTGTTTTTTTTTAAACAACTGACTCTTGGCAAATTTTCCATCTTAATATATTGACTCGTGCTTACAGAATGAACACTTAAGATGTGTGTTACACATGAAAATTTCCATCCGATATCGTTTTTTACATAAATATATATTTACATACAAACATTTCTAAGTATATGAGATTTAAAGAAAAAAATAACCATAAAAATGTTTATAAAATTAATTGTACAAAACATGATGGGCTAAAAGCACTGGAACTTTCAATTCTCATATGTGGTCGATGTTGGAGTATTTCATACATTCTTATTCAATAATTTGGAACTTCACCACTACATCTGAACTGATCAAAATTAATATGAAATACTTCCACAAGTTGTTTACTTTAAAACCTGTAAACACTATGTGTTTCATCAGTAGATGTTACATTTCATTTATTCAATAAATGTACATAGTTTCAGATTATAATAAATATACAAAAATAGTTGATGGAGTTATTGGTGTAACAAAACAGACTTCCAGTATGTATAATCTTAGTCAAAACTGATTGATTCTCGTTTGATAAAATGCATTGTACTACACGATTCAAAGACGTGAGAAATGTAGTACGTATTGATAATTAATTTATGTAATAGCAATGTAATGGGAGATCTGATCAGTTAACATAAGTTCTGATCCATGGCATAAAAGAGGAAACTTTAGTGTAAACACCTGGAAGGTTTGCTCGGCCACAACCCACTCCCCACGAAACGATTCCTACCAGCATGTACCTACCATTGGATTTAACTGTTAGTGGGCCACCCGAATCACCCTGCAATGACAAGTAGAATCAGTTAATATATCTTTGTTTTTAACTAGTTTCAGTTGAGTATTAAAAGTGACACAAGGAAAAAAAAGATGTATGAAGTAAATGGCATTAAAGATTTACCTGTTAACTAAAGGTTTTATGTTCAGAGGTTGTACGGCTACAAGTTGTATAATATTTGTTACAGAAAACAGTTACAACATGTAATTATGTTGTGGGAACTCAAGATAATTATCTGTTCATTATATAAATCTTGTGCAGTGACAAGCTCTTACCTGGCAGGCATCCTTTCCACCGTGTTTGTAACCAGCACATAACATTTCTTTGTAAATCTTTTCTCTTCTTCCCACACTCTTATACCACTGCTGGCACTTTTTACTGTCCATAATCTCCACCACTGCTTTCTGAAGTTTACTGGGAACAGCTCGAACTCCTACCAAACAGTGATTGTTCTAATGCTCATAAACCCAATGAAAATGAGAGTTAATACTATATAAACTGTGACAGCCTTAAATCAGAAACAAAAAAATGTCTCCTTCAAATTCTTCCTCAGGTTGGTGAGGCCATAAAAGCTCCCAATAAGGTTAGAAAGTAATGTTTCATAAACAGATGTATTAAGGCTTATTTTCTCTATATAATTCTGACATCAAAACCAGTTTTTTGCTTTTTTAATTTAAAAAACTGAGGTGTGATAAATGCATGAAATGAAACATCACTGAAGCAAACACCAAAATAATAGGCTAGGTGGTTAAGGTACTCGACTTGTAATCCAAGGGCTGCAGGTTCGAATCCCCGTCACACCAAACGCACTCGCCCTTTCAGCTGTGGGGGTGTTATAAAGTGATGGTCATTCCCACTCTTTGTTGGTTCAAGAGTAGCCCAAAATGTTTGTGGTGGGTGGTGATGACTAGCTGCTTTCCCTCTAGTCTTACACTGCTAAATTAGCGACGGCTAGCACAGGTAACCCTTGTGTAGCTTTGTGAAAAATTCAAAACAAACAAATCAAACCTAAATAATATAGTAAGTATAAAACTAGCCAAAACTTTGATCAGTTCCAACCTCTGATTAGATACAGCAGAAATACTGAATACAAACCTAAAGAGGTTATTAATTTCATTGTGTAGGTCACTGGTTAAATCACACATAAAATATTGTTCAGTCTTGGGTTCCTTACCTTAAGAAAGACATCAGATTGTTGGGAAAGGTTACTAGGATGGTACCTGTGATGGAGGGGGGTTGTTATATGAGGAAAGGCTGAAATATTTTGAAGTTGTTTTCTCTTAAATAAAAAAAGAGTTAAAGGGGATATACTGATGTGTTTTAAATTGTAAAGGGAATTGGTAATGTTGATGCATTATCATTTTTTATATTTACCAGTGGAAATAGAAGGACTAGGGAACACAATTATACGTTTTTTGCAAGGTTGGAGTCATCTTCAGCTAAGACAGTTTTACTTTTCAAGAAGGGTGGTTGGCCTATAGATGTTGTAGAGCGAGTAAATTTAAATTAGTTTAAGTATATAAATGATAATGATAATTAATTTAGTTTAGAGGATGGAATGTCCGTGATGGACATATAGGTTCCTTGTTGCTCCAAAACATTATGTTAATAAAACTTATACTCTGATCAGCTACAATAACATTAGAAGAATACTTGTACTTTGAACAGTTCTTGTATTTGATTACACATAACTAACAGAAGCATCACAGTTTTGTTACAAATGTATGAAGAATACCATTATAAAATACCACTTTTTTTTCTTCTAACAATGTAAGAAATCTATTGTTAATAAGAAGAAATAATTAAGAAAATTTCTTTAATTAAAATATTATAACAATAACTAAGATGGAAGCATACAGTTCTTAACATATGCACAAATGAAGTGGATATAACATCAACTTGTATGTTTTTTATTTATTTATTGAACCAGAACTGGTGTTGATAATATACCAGTCTAAGTGAACCAGGATTTTACTGTACCTTATTCTCTGATTTCCATTCCATTTTTGGAGCAAAGAAACATCATAATGATAAGACCATTTCTCAGATGGCCCCCAGCCCCATGTCTGTTCATAGGCTTCCTGTGAAGGATACACTGGAACTATATGGAGACTTACCATGTTTTGTTCGTCCCCAGCCAGTGACTGTTCCTAAGTTTCCTGTTAACTACTGTTCATCCTGTGGCATACACACAGAAACTATATGGAGACTTACCATGTTTTGTTCGTCCCCAGCCCGTGACTGTTCCTAAGTTTCCTGTGAACTCCTGTTCATCCTGTGGTAGACACACTGGAACTATGTGACGTTGGAGTTTCACTGGTTCTGTAAGCTCAAGGAGGGCAATGTCTCCCAGGAAGTTTCCTGGGTTATATCCTGAATAAATAATCTTTCTTCTGATATTGTACTCATCATGAGGTAACTTCTCATTTGTTGTCCTAATATCATACTCACCAACTCGAACACCAAGTATACGTGTTGCAGCACTGAAATAACAGAAGTTAGGGTTGTATCTTTATCATAATACCAAATATATATAGAGTTGTATCTTTATTATAACACTACGTATACAGGTTCAACACTAAAATAACAGATTAAATTCGTATCTTTGTCATAATAAAATTTATGCTTGAGTGAATTCAGTACAGATACTAGAGTTTCCATTTATGTCTAACTTTTTCTATAAAACAAATGTTTCTGTGTGGCTTCTATCTTGTCCTTTCTAAATTAGGGACAACTAGCAGCACTCGAAGTAAGCACCACATACATATTAATAGCTTTAGTAGGCTTGCACATACGTGTTTTGACAAGAAGTTAATTAGATCAAAATCCAAAGTCAAGGTATCTACAATGGCAGAAGGCAATTCACAGAGGGTATATACATGTGTATATATGATACAACATCTGTACATACTTAGAGGGCATATACATTTATATATATATATATATGATACAATGTGCATATATAGACTTAGAGGGTACATATGTGTACGTACAATGTAATGTTCATATACAAACTTAGAGGGTATATATTGGTATGATATAACGTACATATACACACTTATAAGATGAATACATTCATATATATGTAATACAACATCCATACACGCTTAAAGGGTATATATTTGCATGATATAACGTACATATACAGACTTAGAAGGTACACATACGTAACGTTCGTATACGCACTTACCGATACACGCAGTGGGCTGCAGTTGCCACCCATTTCTTGTGAATTAGAGCACCACCACACGATATTCGTTTAGAAAGGCGACTTTTCTTCAAAACTGCTACCTGTTAAAAGATGTTTTTTATGAAACTTGAATGAAGAATCAGAAGTTTTAACAATAAAGAGTTGGTGTTACAACAAAGCCACGTTAAGCTACGAGCCGTGACCACTGCAGAATATTGAACAATGGATTTTTACGTAAATAGTCTATAAACGTACCACTGACCCACTGGGGGATTTTAATAACAAACAAACATTAGTTTAGACACTTAAATAAGACCACTTCTAGCAATAATCTATTAAACAAGATAGATTTTTTTCTTTTTTAAGTTAAGCACAAAGCTGCACCTTAGACTATCTATGCTCTGCCACCATGGGAATCAAAACCTGGTTACTAGCGCTGTAAGTCTGCAGACATACGGCTGAGCCACTGCCGGACCAAAAATAAATAAAATGAAACCTTAATAACAAGGAAATTAGGGGTTGTAAAGAAACATGACTGTAGATACTATAGTTTGTTTGTTTGTTTTGGAATTTCGCACAAAGCTTCTCGAGGGCTATCTGTGCTAGCCGTCCCTAATTTAGCAGTGTAAGACCAGAGGGAAGGCAGCTAGTCATCACCACCCACAGCCAACTCTTGGGCTACTCTTGTACCAACGAAAAGTGGGATTGACCGTCACTTTATAACGACCCCACGGCTGGGAGGGCGAGCATGTTTGGCGCGACCGGGATGCGAACCCACGACCCTCAGATTACGAGTCACATGCCGGGCCAGATACTATAGAAATTATTTACCCACACTACCAATTCTAGACTGTAGATACCATATGAATTATTTACCCACACTACCAATACTAGACTGTAGATACTATAGGAATTATTTACCCACACTACCAATACTAGACTCTAGATACTATAGGAATTATTTACTCACACTACCAATTATAGACTGTAGATACTATAGGAATTATTTACTCACACTACCAATTCTAGACTATAGATACCATATGAATTATTTACCCACACTACCAATTCTAGACTGTAGATACTATAGGAATTATTTACCCACACTACCAATTCCAGGCTGTAGATACTATAGAAATTATTTACCCACACTACCAATTCCAAGCTGTAGATACTATAGGAATTATTTACTCACACTACCAATTCTAGACTGAAAATACTATAGAAATTATTTACCCACACTACCAATTCCAGGCTGTAGATACTGTAGAAATTATTTACCCACACTACCAATTCCAGGCTGTAGATACTATAGGAATTATTTACTCACACTACCAATTCTAGACTGTAGATACTATAGAAATTATTTACCCACACTACCAATTATAGACTGTAGATACTATAGAAATTATTTACCCACACTACCAATTCTAGACTGTAGATACTATAGGAATTATTTACTCACACTACCAATTCTAGACTGTAGATACTATAGGAATTATTTACTCACACTACCAATTCTAGACTGTAGATACTATAGAAATTATTTACCCACACTACCAATTCTAGACTGTAGATACTATAGAAATTATTTACCCACACTACCAATTCTAGACTGTAGATACCATATGAATTATTTACCCACACTACCAATTCTAGACTGTAGATACCATATGAATTATTTACCCACACTACCAATTCTAGACTGTAGATACCATATGAATTATTTACCCACACTACCAATTCTAGACTGTAGATACTATAGAAATTATTTACCCACACTACCAATTCTAGACTGTAGATACTATAGAAATTATTTACCCACACTACCAATTCTAGACTGTAGATACCATATGAATTATTTACCCACACTACCAATTCTAGACTGTAGATACCATATGAATTATTTACCCACACTACCAATTCTAGACTGTAGATACCATATGAATTATTTACCCACACTACCAATTCTAGACTGTAGATACTATAGAAATTATTTACCCACACTACCAATTCTAGACTGTAGATACTATAGGAATTATTAACCCACACTACCAATTCTAGACTGTAGATACTATAGAAATTATTTACCCACACTACCAATTCCAGGCTGTAGATACTGTAGAAATTATTTACCCACACTACCAATTCTAGACTGTAGATACCATATGAATTATTTACCCACACTACCAATTCTAGACTGTAGATACTATAGAAATTACTTACCCACAC
The DNA here is from genome assembly GCF_004210375.1 of Tachypleus tridentatus. NCBI lineage: Eukaryota > Metazoa > Arthropoda > Merostomata > Xiphosura > Limulidae > Tachypleus > Tachypleus tridentatus. The sequence goes on along the minus strand of NW_027467782.1, from coordinate 47,020,283 downwards.
TACCAATTCTAGACTGTAGATACTATAGAAATTATTTACCCACACTACCAATTCCAGGCTGTAGATACTGTAGAAATTATTTACCCACACTACCAATTCTAGACTGTAGATACTATAGAAATTATTTACCCACACTACCAATTCTAGACTGTAGATACCATATGAATTATTTACCCACACTACCAATTCTAGACTGTAGATACCATATGAATTATTTACCCACACTACCAATTCTAGACTGTAGATACTATAGAAATTATTTACCCACACTACCAATTCTAGACTGTAGATACTATAGAAATTATTTACCCACACTACCAATTCCAGGCTGTAGATACTGTAGAAATTATTTACCCACACTACCAATTCTAGACTGTAGATACTATAGAAATTATTTACCCACACTACCAATTCTAGACTGTAGATACTATAGAAATTATTTACCCACACTACCAATTCTAGACTGTAGATACCATATGAATTATTTACCCACACTACCAATTCTAGACTGTAGATACCATATGAATTATTTACCCACACTACCAATTCTAGACTGTAGATACCATATGAATTATTTACCCACACTACCAATTCTAGACTGTAGATACTATAGAAATTATTTACCCACACTACCAATTCTAGACTGTAGATACTATAGGAATTATTTACCCACACTACCAATTCTAGACTGTAGATACTATAGAAATTATTTACCCACACTACCAATTCCAGGCTGTAGATACTGTAGAAATTATTTACCCACACTACCAATTCTAGACTGTAGACACTATAGGAATTATTTACCCACACTACCAATTCTAGACTGTAGATACCATATGAATTATTTACCCACACTACCAATTCTAGACTGTAGATACTATAGAAATTACTTACCCACACTACCAATTCTAGACTGTAGATACTATAGAAATTATTTACCCACACTACCAATTCCAGGCTGTAGATACTGTAGAAATTATTTACCCACACTACCAATTCTAGACTGTAGATACTATAGAAATTATTTACCCACACTACCAATTCTAGACTGTAGATACCATATGAATTATTTACCCACACTACCAATTCTAGACTGTAGATACCATATGAATTATTTACCCACACTACCAATTCTAGACTGTAGATACTATAGAAATTATTTACCCACACTACCAATTCTAGACTGTAGATACTATAGAAATTATTTACCCACACTACCAATTCCAGGCTGTAGATACTGTAGAAATTATTTACCCACACTACCAATTCTAGACTCTAGATACTATAGAAATTATTTACCCACACTACCAATTCTAGACTGTAGATACTATAGAAATTATTTACCCACACTACCAATTCTAGACTGTAGATACTATAGAAATTATTTACTCACACTACAAATTCCAGACTGTAGATACTATAGAAATTATTTACTCACACTACCAATTCTAGACTGTAGACACTATAGGAATTATTTACTCACACTACCAATTCTAGACTGTAGACACTATAGGAATTATTTACCCACACTACCAATTCTAGACTGTAGATACTATAGAAATTATTTACTCACACTACCAATTATAGACTGTAGATACTATAGAAATTTTTTACCCACACTACCAATTATAGACTGTAGATACTATAGAAATTATTTACTCACACTACCAATTATAGACTGTAGATACTATAGAAATTATTTACTCACACTACCAATTCTAGACTGTAGATACTATAGGAATTATTTACTCACACTACCAATTCTAGACTGTAGACACTACAGGAATTATTTACTCACACTACCAATTCTAGACTGTAGACACTATAGGAATTATTTACCCACACTACCAATTCTAGACTGTAGATACTATAGGAATTATTTACTCACACTACCAATTCTAGACTGTAGATACTATAGAAATTACTTACCCACACTACCAATTCTAGACTGTAGATACTATAGAAATTATTTACCCACACTACCAATTCCAGGCTGTAGATACTGTAGAAATTATTTACCCACACTACCAATTCTAGACTGTAGATACTATAGAAATTATTTACCCACACTACCAATTCTAGACTGTAGATACCATATGAATTATTTACCCACACTACCAATTCTAGACTGTAGATACCATATGAATTATTTACCCACACTACCAATTCTAGACTGTAGATACTATAGAAATTATTTACCCACACTACCAATTCTAGACTGTAGATACTATAGAAATTATTTACCCACACTACCAATTCCAGGCTGTAGATACTGTAGAAATTATTTACCCACACTACCAATTCTAGACTGTAGATACTATAGAAATTATTTACCCACACTACCAATTCTAGACTGTAGATACTATAGAAATTATTTACCCACACTACCAATTCTAGACTGTAGATACTATAGAAATTATTTACTCACACTACAAATTCCAGACTGTAGATACTATAGAAATTATTTACTCACACTACCAATTCTAGACTGTAGACACTATAGGAATTATTTACTCACACTACCAATTCTAGACTGTAGACACTATAGGAATTATTTACCCACACTACCAATTCTAGACTGTAGATACTATAGAAATTATTTACTCACACTACCAATTATAGACTGTAGATACTATAGAAATTTTTTACCCACACTACCAATTATAGACTGTAGATACTATAGAAATTATTTACTCACACTACCAATTATAGACTGTAGATACTATAGAAATTATTTACTCACACTACCAATTCTAGACTGTAGATACTATAGGAATTATTTACTCACACTACCAATTCTAGACTGTAGACACTACAGGAATTATTTACTCACACTACCAATTCTAGACTGTAGACACTATAGGAATTATTTACCCACACTACCAATTCTAGACTGTAGATACTATAGAAATTATTTACTCACACTACCAATTCTAGACTGTAGATACTATAGGAATTATTTACTCACACTACCAATTCTAGACTGTAGATACTATAGGAATTATTTACTCACACTACCAATTCTAGACTGTAGACACTATAGGAATTATTTACCCACACTACCAATTCTAGACTGTAGATACTATAGAAATTATTTACTCACACTACCAATTCTAGACTGTAGACACTATAGGAATTATTTTACCCACACTACCAATTATAGACTGTAGATACTATAGAAATTATTTACCTCACTACCAATTATAGACTGTAGATACTATAGAAATTATTTACTCACACTACCAATTATAGACTGTAGATACTATAGGAATTATTTACTCACACTACCAATTCTAGACTGTAGACACTATAGGAATTATTTACCCACACTACCAATTATAGACTGTAGATACTATAGAAATTATTTACTCACACTACCAATTATAGACTGTAGATACTATAGAAATTATTTACTCACACTACCAATTATAGACTGTAGATACTATAGAAATTATTTACTCACACTACCAATTCTAGACTGTAGATACTATAGAAATTATTTACTCACACTACCAATTCTAGACTGTAGATACTATAGGAATTATTTACTCACACTACCAATTCTAGACTGTAGATACTATAGGAATTATTTACTCACACTACCAATTCTAGACTGTAGACACTATAGGAATTATTTACCCACACTACCAATTCTAGACTGTAGATACTATAGAAATTATTTACTCACACTACAAATTCCAGACTGTAGATACTATAGAAATTATTTACTCACACTACCAATTCTAGACTGTAGATACTATAGGAATTATTTACTCACACTACCAATTCTAGACTGTAGACACTATAGGAATTATTTACCCACACTACCAATTCTAGACTGTAGATACTATAGAAATTATTTACTCACACTACCAATTATAGACTGTAGATACTATAGAAATTTTTTACCCACACTACCAATTATAGACTGTAGATACTATAGAAATTATTTACTCACACTACCAATTATAGACTGTAGATACTATAGAAATTATTTACTCACACTACCAATTCTAGACTGTAGATACTATAGGAATTATTTACTCACACTACCAATTCTAGACTGTAGATACTATAGGAATTATTTACCCATACTACCAATTCTAGACTGTAGATACTATAGAAATTATTTACTCACACTACCAATTCTAGACTGTAGACACTACAGGAATTATTTACTCACACTACCAATTCTAGACTGTAGACACTATAGGAATTATTTACCCACACTACCAATTCTAGACTGTAGATACTATAGAAATTATTTACTCACACTACCAATTCTAGACTGTAGATACTATAGGAATTATTTACTCACACTACCAATTCTAGACTGTAGATACTATAGGAATTATTTACTCACACTACCAATTCTAGACTGTAGACACTATAGGAATTATTTACCCACACTACCAATTCTAGACTGTAGATACTATAGAAATTATTTACTCACACTACCAATTCTAGACTGTAGACACTATAGGAATTATTTACCCACACTACCAATTATAGACTGTAGATACTATAGAAATTATTTACTCTCACTACCAATTATAGACTGTAGATACTATAGAAATTATTTACTCACACTACCAATTATAGACTGTAGATACTATAGGAATTATTTACTCACACTACCAATTCTAGACTGTAGACACTATAGGAATTATTTACCCACACTACCAATTATAGACTGTAGATACTATAGAAATTATTTACTCACACTACCAATTATAGACTGTAGATACTATAGAAATTATTTACTCACACTACCAATTATAGACTGTAGATACTATAGAAATTATTTACTCACACTACCAATTCTAGACTGTAGATACTATAGAAATTATTTACTCACACTACCAATTCTAGACTGTAGATACTATAGGAATTATTTACTCACACTACCAATTCTAGACTGTAGATACTATAGGAATTATTTACTCACACTACCAATTCTAGACTGTAGACACTATAGGAATTATTTACCCACACTACCAATTCTAGACTGTAGATACTATAGAAATTATTTACTCACACTACCAATTCTAGACTGTAGACACTATAGGAATTATTTACCCACACTACCAATTATAGACTGTAGATACTATAGAAATTATTTACTCTCACTACCAATTATAGACTGTAGATACTATAGAAATTATTTACTCACACTACCAATTATAGACTGTAGATACTATAGGAATTATTTACTCACACTACCAATTATAGACTGTAGACACTATAGGAATTATTTACCCACACTACCAATTATAGACTGTAGATACTATAGAAATTATTTACTCACACTACCAATTATAGACTGTAGATACTATAGAAATTATTTACTCACACTACCAATTATAGACTGTAGATACTATAGGAATTATTTACTCACACTACCAATTCCAGACTGTAGACACTATAGGAATTATTTACCCACACTACCAATTCTAGACTGTAGATACTATAGAAATTATTTACTCACACTACCAATTCTAGACTGTAGATACTATAGAAATTATTTACTCACACTACCAATTCTAGACTGTAGATACTATAAAAATTATTTACCCACACTACCAATTCTAGACTGTAGACACTATAGGAATTATTTACCCACACTACCAATTATAGACTGTAGATACTATAGAAATTATTTACTCACACTACCAATTCTAGACTGTAGATACTATAGAAATTATTTACTCACACTACCAATTCTAGACTGTAGATACTATAGGAATTATTTACTCACACTACCAATTCTAGACTGTAGATACTATATGAATTATTTACTCACACTACCAATTCTAGACTGTAAATACTATAGAAATTATTTACTCACACTACCAATTCTAGACTGTAGATACTATAGAAATTATTTACTCACACTACCAATTCTAGACTGTAGATACTATATGAATTATTTACCCACACTACCAATTCTAGACTGTAAATACTATAGAAATTATTTACTCACACTACCAATTCTAGACTGTAGATATTATAGAAATTATTTACTCACACTACCAATTCTAGACTGTAGATACTATAGGAATTATTTACCCACACTACCAATTCTAGACTGTTGATACCATATGAATTATTTACCCACACTACCAATTCTAGACTGTAGATACCATATGAATTATTTACCCACACTACCAATTCTAGACTGTAGATACTATAGGAATTATTTACTCACACTACCAATTCTAGACTGTAGATACTATAGGAATTATTTACTCACACTACCAATTCTAGACTGTAGATACTATAGGAATTATTTACTCACACTACCAATTCTAGACTGTAGATACTATAGAAATTATTTACTCACACTACCAATTCTAGACTGTAGATATTATAGAAATTATTTACTCACACTACCAATTCTAGACTGTAGATACTATAGGAATTATTTACCCACACTACCAATTCTAGACTGTTGATACCATATGAATTATTTACCCACACTACCAATTCTAGACTGTAGATACCATATGAATTATTTACCCACACTACCAATTCTAGACTGTAGATACTATAGGAATTATTTACTCACACTACCAATTCTAGACTGTAGATACTATAGGAATTATTTACTCACACTACCAATTCTAGACTGTAGATACTATAGAAATTATTTACCCACACTACCAATTCCAGGCTGTAGATACTATAGGAATTATTTACTCACACTACCAATTCTAGACTGTAGATACCATAGGAATTATTTACTCACACTACCAATTCTGGACTGTATATACTATAGGAATTATTTACTCACACTACCAATTCTAGACTGTAGATACTATAGAAATTATTTACTCACACTACCAATTCTAGACTGTAGATATTATAGAAATTATTTACTCACACTACCAATTCTAGACTGTAGATACTATAGGAATTATTTACCCACACTACCAATTCTAGACTGTTGATACCATATGAATTATTTACCCACACTACCAATTCTAGACTGTAGATACCATATGAATTATTTACCCACACTACCAATTCTAGACTGTAGATACTATAGGAATTATTTACTCACACTACCAATTCTAGACTGTAGATACTATAGAAATTATTTACCCACACTACCAATTCCAGGCTGTAGATACTATAGGAATTATTTACTCACACTACCAATTCTAGACTGTAGATACCATAGGAATTATTTACTCACACTACCAATTCTAGACTGTAGATACTGTAGAAATTATTTACCCACACTACCAATTCTAGACTGTAGATACTATATGAATTATTTACCCACACTACCAATTCTAGACTGTAGATACTATAGGAATTATTTACCCACACTACCAATTCTAGACTGTAGTTACTATAGAAATTATTTGCTCACACTACCAATTCCATTTTTACTCCAAATTCAATTCCTGGTAACAAGATGAAGACGAAATAGTATTTTCTGTTAGCAAACTGTATACTCGAGTTTGCTAGTTGTGAAACCAACTTGAAACAGATTCATTCAATAACTCACAAAATACTATTTGATATCACTGCACAACAAAGTTTTTGCTTCTTGAAAACTGTTGGATGTACCTTATAGATTGTTGGCTGCTGATCACGAAAATCACATCCAAATTTGCTCATCACGTGCCGTTTCATCGAAATCTTCAGTTTTGCTACAATGGAAAAACGATATCAGGTCAACTGGAATCCGCCAATGCTTGCTGATTACTGTTGGACACTGCAACGTGATGCACCGGACATTGAATACAAATGAAAATCAGGAGCAAAACACTTTTAATTATGTTGAACTTAATAGCGTATTAGAAACATAAACGCAATTAAATACGTTGTTGCCGGTAAACAGTTAACTATCTATTTCTCAGAGTTCCTACGCGATGAAGCAAAACCAAAACTATATTTGTGCATACCCACCAGGTACCTGTAACAATCAGCAAAAACCTTTTCAGGAAGCAAAACTTTTCAAAGAAATTGTTGTGCAGTGTATTCTTACCTTAAATTACACTTAGAACTTTCTAAGCGTTGAAAGTTAAAAATATATTTCCCGACATTTAATTTAACGACATTATAAATTCGTTCGTGCTATAAGTAAGTGGGCCTAGCGCCAGGTTTTTTGTGAACCTGTTCCTACACTCATATGGTGACTCTTGTAAATCATAGTTGAGCTTTATAAGAAATAAAAAGGCCAAAACTTCCTACTATAACTACAACACAGTGTATGCACATATAGTACAGTTTTAAGCTGATGTACTGACAGACCGACCGGCTAACGACAATTTTTGTAGTACTCCACCCTCTATGGCTAATCCATAAGTTTTAAAGTTTATAACGATACAATCCAGTTGTCGATATCTATTGTGGGCACAACACTGATAACTTTGCTCTTAGTAACAAAAAAAGCAAACTGTTTTTTGTTCTTACACCATCAAATGTTTCTCTCAACAAATATTCTGGACCTCACGTCAAATCCAGATAGCATTCAGGAAATTTCTAGGTAACACACATTATTACTACGTCATGGCTAGCTGGTTCATGTCCAGCAAGTAATATTAAAACATAGTTCACAAAACTATGTATCATTACTTTAATAAAACTTCGCGACGCTTAATATGAAATATAAAAAGCGTAGGCCTACCTGCCAAGGGACTTCGCCAAATTTTGCATCGTCGCCTCCAATGATTTTCGAACCTCGTAAATATGTTTTTCCGCACACTAAAAGCATAAACACATGACATTACTTATAACCAGTGTAACTTTAAGATAATTCACGTTTATTATCGCCTACTTACGTAATTAAAACCAAAAAGAAGCCTTTTTAAATCTGAATTAGTAATCACTAAATTAATACCATATTTTACGTCTTGTAAGACGCTTCACCGTGGAAGACGCATTTTAATTTTAGAAAGACATTCCTAAAAACAAATATTTTGACTCAGTAACCAACACCTTGATGTAACCTTGACATTTATTCACCCTTTGTGAGTAAATATAGTCAAATACATTATATTCTTCACTGTATATCGACAATATTCGTTATTGGATGTTTTATGCTATTTGAAATACTTTATGAAATGAAATTACGATCTGTATGAGAGGCCGTTTTAAGTAGACCCTTAGCTGACCTCTTGCCTTAAACCATCATTTTTGTCTTGGAAGACGCGTGGGAATTTTTCGATTTGTTTTTAAAGAAAACAATGGGTCTTACAAGGCGTAAAATACGGTAGTTAACTTTACTTTTGTGTTTTGTTGGTATTAATAAGATTCAAAGCCATGGTGTTTTATACTACCTGCTTAAAAAGAAAGCTATTTTATTTTAGAAAAAAAGGTGTTACACTGATTACTTACGTTTTTCTCTTATTCTAGAAATCTAAAAATTGAAGTTAAAATAAGTATACATTCCAAACTTTCTAAACGGATTTTTAAAGTTTAACGCTGAACTTAGAAATTATGTATAGTTTGTTGAATTTCGTGCAAAACTACTCGAGGGCTATCAGCTCTAACTGAACTTAATTTAGAAATGATAGAGTAGATACAAGAAAGCTAGTTAACACCGCCCACTAATTCTTGGGCTAATCTTTTACCAGGGAATAATGTGATTGACCGTCAGGGGCGTAGATCCTGGGGAGATGGAGGGTATATATCCCCCCTTCACTTTAGGTGGGGGTATGGTGCATACAATTATCCCCCCCTACAGTTTGGTCTGTTGAATTGTTTTGTTGCATCACAGGCCTTCAAATTGTGTGTTTGTTCTAGTGATTCTCGTGTTCTTATCAATTGAATTACATAATTAGGCCTAGATGTAGGATTTTTCAGTTGCCGAAATGTACATCTTTAATATAGGCGTGCTTCTGAGGTTTTCGATCTAAGCGATAGTTCGTAAGTATCAGTCAGTTGGCCTAAGTATACATGTAAGTATCGTGGCAAAAAGATTACTCTGTGACTGCATGTTTACAGCTTTCAGGTTCACATAATCAGAGATTACCAATTTGCAAATTGAACAGTCCACATAAGTGGTTGCAAAAATCATCCCCCCCCATCGGATGTAAAAAATCTACTCCCCTGTTGACCGTCATATTACAACGCCCACATAGGTGGAAGGGTGTAACATGTTTGGTTACGATCACGACTTGAGCATCTAAACCAATCGTCCACGCAAGGCTATGTGTATTTATATCATCATCTGTGCTGAAGAGTGCATGACAAAGACTTAGAAATTACTGTTTTAGGCGTTACGGGAAACCTCTTAGGACGCGTATACTTTCTATTTCACGTGCTAGCTTTACGTTATCAATCATGAAAAGGTTGATTTTAAGGCATATTTTACTTTAAAGTGGACATTACAAGAAAGGTCTCCTGGTGTTTACGACTCAATTTTGCTCGGCTACTGTTCAAGAAGAAAAAAACCACAAATCTTGCCAAATACTTTGTGAAGAATATCCAAATGTTAATAGTTATTATTTTTAAGGACACATAAAAAAAAACGTTTTAATGCGGTGACAACATAACAAGTGTTGTATTTTATATTACATAACATAAGCAAAGACGAACATAACGGTATATTAACATTAAACAGTAGGATGTGGGAATACCCTGACACTTCCTGGTTATTTCAACAAGTGTCAGCCAGGTGTATTGCACTGCACGTGAACGTAAAGTACATAAGTGTATTCTCGTATGTATGTATGTGTGTGTGGTTGAATGGGCTAATTCCCTTAATTCGCGGGCTCTAGTTATCTTCTCGTCTGGTGCAAGGTTTTATGTGACACACATTTGGTATGCGATACCTTATATTTTATTTTACTTTTATAGGGCCATATATTTTTTAAAAAACATTAAATACACATTTAAAAACAACAAATAAACAATTCTATAATGCGTGAAAAACTCAAATACATTATTCTAATCACATTTTTACGTATATTATTAAATAAAAACCGGATGTAAATACGCCAACAGTTCTCTTGCGTAAAATGAGGCAAATAAAAGTACATGACAAAAATATGTTTATATTTCTATACTTCTAAATTAATCTTCACTGATTTCCTTTTCCTTTTACAAAAATAAAATAAATAATCTTGTTTTGAAATATAGATGGCGCACATCCAGCATTATATATACCGATTTAGATTTCTATTGGTTCTTATTGCAATGTTAAATCAAATCGTTCTGTAAGAAATTATAATTATGAAGCTACTACCTCCATCTTGCGCTACACTAGCGAACCCTGGTTTCGTGGTTTGGCTGCTTATGGTACCAACACTAGGCTTTGGTGTGTTGGCATTCAATGACTGACTCAAATAGCTCAAACTTTCACTGATAAATGATTGAAAGTTCAAAGGCACACAGCAGGCCCACACCGTGCCGCCATTGCACAAGTTTAGCGCCCTCTTTCCTTCAAGCCAACAGTTAAACCCAAAATCACAACCGTATGTTTGTCCCTGGTAGAGGCAGTTCTGTGGAAGCCCTATCAGAACATAATAAAAAAAATAATGAGTAAATAAGTTAAAACTCAACAAGGTAAAAAGGGTTAGCAAAAATATTTCCTTTAAAAAAAAATCAAAAGCAAAAATACATTGTACACTACATTCTTCTGTTACTACCAACATAAAGTTTGATTTTAATTTCGAACAAAGCTACATTAGAGCTTTCTGCTCTTGCTGTCCCTAATTTAACAGCGACAGACTAGAGGAAAGTCAGCTAGTCAATAACTTGGGCTACGACTTTATCAACAAATAGTGGGAATAACTGTTATATTATAACGTCTACGATGATGAAAGGTGATGGAGATTTGAACCTGTGACCCTCAAACTGGGAGTCGAGCACCTTAATCACGAGACCGTGCGAGGCTCCAATAAAATAAACGCAGATGTGGTGGATAAAAGCCAAAAACGTTTCAGACCTTTCAGTTTAAAACGCAAGCAAACAATCACAAATTATTTTACCGAAATATTGTAGAACAAGCTTAACATACTCGGCTGAAAATATTTGTCTTCCAGCGGTAGGCGGACAGACATTAAGTGATCGATAGAAGTTATAACAATATAGTATTGATTACCTAGTTAAATTATAGGTTATCTTGGTTATTTTAAATAAATATATTACCCTGTTTTTTGGTAAAAATAAGGAAAATTTTCATCTTGCATTCTCATCATGAGAAGTATTTATTAAAGAACTATTTGAAGAAATAAGAAGACGCAGGCTTATTGGATGCCATGATTATAAGGATTCTTGAGTGTTTAGGATAGGTTTTACAGGATCCTGTGTGTTTAGGATACGTTTTACAGGGTCCTGAGTGTTTAGGATAGGTTTTACAGGATCCTGAGTGTTTAGGATAGGTTTTACAGGATCCTGTGTGTTTAGGATAGGTTTTACAGGGTCCTGAATGTTTAGGATAGGTTTTACAGGATCATGTGTGTTTAGGATAGGTTTTACAGTGTCCTGAGTGTTTAGGATAGGTTTTACAGGATCATGTGTGTTTAGGATAGGTTTTACAGTGTCCTGAGTGTTTAGGATAGGTTTTACAGGATCATGCGTGTTTAGGATAGGTTTTACAGTGTCCTGAGTGTTTAGGATAGGTTTTACAGGATCATGTGTGTTTAGGATAGGTTTTGCAGTGTCCTGAGTGTTTAGGATAAGTTTTACAGGATCATGTGTGTTTAGGATAGGTTTTACAGTGTCCTGAGTGTTTAGGATAGGTTTTACAGGATCCTGTGTGTTTAGGATAGGTTTTACAGGGTCCTGAATGTTTAGGATAGGTTTTACAGGATCATGTGTGTTTAGGATAGGTTTTACAGGGTTATGTGTGTTTAGGATAGGTTTTACAGGGTCCTGAGTGTTTAGGATAGGTTTTACAGGGTCCTGTGTGTTTAGGACAGGTTTTACAGTGTCCTGAATGTTTAGGATAGGTTTTACAGGGTCCTGAGTGTTTAGGATAGGTTTTACAGGGTCCTGAGTGTTTAGGATAGGTTTTACAGGGTCCTGAATGTTTAGGATAGGTTTTACAGGATCCTGAGTGTTTAGAATAGGTTTTACAGGATCCTGAGTGTTTAGAATAGGTTTTACAGGATCCTGAGTGTTTAGGATAGGATTTACAGGATCATGTGTGTTTAGGATAGGTTTTACAGGATCCTGAGTGTTTAGGATAGGTTTTACAGGGTCTTTAATGTTTAGGATAGGTTTTATAGGGTTCTGGATGTTTAGGATAGGTTTTACAGGGTCCTGAGTGTTTAGGGTAGGTTTTATAGGGTCCTGAGTGTTTAAAATAGGTTTTACAGGGTCCTGAGTGTTTAAAATAGGTTTTACAGGGTCTTTAATGTTTAGGATAGGTTTTATAGGGTTCTGAGTGTTTAGGATAGGTTTTATAGGGTTATGGGTGTTTAGAATAGATTTTACAGGATCCTGTGTGTTTAGGTAAGGATCCTGGATGGTTGGGATACATTTTACAGGATCCTGTGTGTTTAGGTAAGGATCCTGGATGGTTGGGATATATTTTACAGGATCCTGTGTGTTTAGGTAAGGATCCTGGATGGTTGGGATACATTTTACAGGATCCTGTGTGTTTAGGTAAGGATCCTGGATGGTTGGGATATATTTTACAGGATCCTGTGTGTTTAGGTAAGGATCCTGGATGGTTGGGATACATTTTACAGGATGTTTAGGCTAGGTCTTGTAATTGTCAGTTGGAACATAATTATTAACATAAAATAGTACTTTATTTTACTTTGTATTTAGAAGTTCCCGATGGTTCATAAGTAAAAATGGCGGATTTATTAAGCTAAAAAATTCTGGTATCGATACTCTCAGTGGGTACAGTAATGATAGCTTTTTGTGTGGGTTTCTGCTTAAATTTGGCACTAATGTCTACCACCACTGTCTCCAGCTAACTTCGAAGATGTAGGTTATGATACGCATACTCTCTGAGCAGTAAGCCCAGTTTTAACAATCTGGTTTTGTTAGAAGAAGTCTTCTTGGAAATGACCCGAAACGTTCACGTTATTCACTGCTTTAAATGTTAGGTTTTTCTCACAAACTGTAACATGGAACATTCTAGAAGACAAGTTTGTTTATTGTGGAAAGTGAAACATTGATAGAGGTTTGAATTAAGTACCATTGTCTCTGCATTTCAAACAGCTGCAAGATATTTTAAATTACTGTAATATTTGAAATAAAATTCATTTTCTACTATCAAACAAAACATTGCACCAACTCAGGGATAAGACATATTTTACGCTATGAATTGAAAAGGATTGTCTAATTATTAGCAATATGGTTACGGAGTTTGGTTAACTGTCCTATTCACGGCGTTACACGTTAAGTCTATTCTACATTTGTGTTTATATCTGTACAGGGTGTCCGTAAATTATTCAACCCATTATAGGCCTTTACAGTTTTGTTATTATATGAGCTGTCTTAAAACGGTTTGTGGCGATTAATAACACAATTCAAGACATTTTGTTTTCTGTACTTTGCAGAACATTAACTCAAGACATGCTTCTTAATGTTAGGAACAAAATCATCTGATGTTCTGCGTGCAGAATGGGGTTAGTGTGGAGGTTTACTGAATTATTGACTGAAGTGTGGTAGTTTACTGAATTATTGACTGGACTGTGGTAGTTTACTGAATTATTACTGAACTGTGGTAGTTTACTGAATTATTCACTGAACTGTGGTAGTTTACTGAATTATTGACTGGACTGTGGTAGTTTACTGAATTATTACTGAACTGTGGTAGTTTACTGAATTATTCACTGGACTGTGGTAGTTTACTGAATTATTGACTGAACTGTGGTAGTTTATTGAATTATTCACTGGACTGTGGTAGTTTACTGAATTCAAACAAACATTTCTTGAATTGGGTTATTCATTGTCGCAAACTGTTTTAAGATAGTTCATACAATAGAAAACTTATAAAGGCTTATAATGGAGTGAATAATTTGTGGACACTCTCTATATTTATTATTTGCAGCTGTCCGTAATTTTGACCTACTGATCAGAAAGATGGGAGCCATTTGGAGGTACTCTATTCTGGCAATGCCCGACAGCTTGATTAAAGTGCAGAGAATATTTCGTGGTGTAGCATGGATTCGAACCCGTATCCTCGTTTTCAAAATACATAGTTTCATTACAGAAATTCCTGAAGTTAAAGAAACTTTAGTTTTTGTGTTTTTAATTTCGCGCAAAGCTACACGAGGGTCATCTGGACTGGCCGTTCCTGATTTAAAAGTGTAAGTCTAGGTTGAAGGCAGCTAGTCATCACCACCCACCGCCAACTATTGTGCTACTCTTTTACCAACGAATAGTGGGATTGACCGTATCTTTATAAAACCTCCACTAATGAAAGGGCAAGCATGTTTGGTATGACGGTGATTTGAACCCGTGACCCTCGATTACGAGTCGAGCGCCCTAACCACCTAGCCATGCCAAGCCTAAAGAAACATTTAAAACCACGTGGCTCAACAAATAAAATAAATACAACCTTCACTAACACGTATTCACTCACTAAGTATTCACGGTTTTTCGGGATGCCAGCTTCCACAGGCTGTTATTGAGTTAATTATCACATGATAATGTGACGTAAATTAACTATTTATGTGGATTTATAATTACCATTCCTCTGTTATTTTGGAAAATGTACAAACAGAGAATCAATCTAACCTTAGTTTTTGTGGTTAACGATGCGCAGTCCATTTCACAGTGAATAGAAAATACGTCATAATCTTAAAGTAATAGTAATATAAAAAAGACATCTGCTAACGATTTAAAATGTTGATGTGACAATCTGCTACAAACACAGATTTTGGTTTCTTCTTATATTTAATGTGTAATAAGTGCTTCAATCACTTTCACCCTCCACTCGTAATCTGAGGGTCGCCGGTTCGAATTCCAGTCACACCAAACATGCTCGTCCTTTCAGCCGTGGGAATGTTATAATTTATGGTAAATCCCACTATTCGTTGGTAAAAGAGTATCCCAAGAGTTAGAGGTGGGTAGCGATGACTAGCCGTCTTCCCTCTAGTTTTATACTGCTAAATTAGGGACGGCTAGCGCAGATAGCCCTCGTGTAACTTTGCGCGAAATTCAAAAACAATCATTTGTACGTCTTTTGCTTTAGTTTAAACTTTACTGTACTTAATAGCATGAATAATTGAACATTTTTACGTTATTGTACAACTTAACATAAGACCCTTAAAAAAAGACTTCAATGAGGATTTAAAATGTTGTAGCCCAACATGTCTACTAAAGTATATTATATCCTTAGAAATCCGGTGCGTGTATATGCGTATATAGATAGTAAGGTGGACACACCTTATGAGGACAAACAAGAACCGGGTATTATTATTATAATAGATCATGCACTGAATTTCCATACACTCAAAAATAATTAATTTAGATCAAAAAAGTTAAAACACTTATTGGGTTGAGATGTTTTCATAAAGTTTGGTTCCAAAGTACTTACTTAGAACGTAGCGGATGAATGTGTAAATGGTGGAGAGAAGATTAGGGTTGAAATACGTTCCCTGTCTTCCGGTTATGGAGTTTGGAAACGTTCCCTGTCTTCCGGTTATGGAGTTCGGAAACGTTCCCTGTCTTCCGGTTATGGAGCTCGAAAACGTTCCCTGTCTTCCGGTTATGGAGTTTGGAAACGTTCCCTGTCTTCCGGTTATGGAGTTCGGAAACGTTCCCTGTCTTCCGGTTATGGAGCTCGAAAACGTTCCCTGTCTTCCGGTTATGGAGCTCGAAAACGTTCCCTGTCTTCCGGTTATGGAGTTTGGAAACGTTACCCGTCTTTCAGTTCCAAGGTTAGGAAACGTTATTTGTCTTTTAGTTCGGGAACTGTCCGAAAGAGTTGGACCAACGATGGACATGACCAGCAATCCAGGTATCAGCCACTTAGCCATTCTAGGTACGAATAGAAAAACTTAGAACGATCACCATAGATAATAATTGGGGCACTCTAGTCTGGGTACGGTCTGTATTTATTACACTCGAGCATTCAGCTGCATATGCGATTCAAATACGGCTGGATCTGATTATATCTGAGTGTACTATACGTTTCAGACACTGCCGTTGGTGATTATACTGAACAATATAATTTGTTTTTCATGCGTAAACGTTAGTGTGTGGGCATCACACAACACAGAACGTAAAATACATCACAGATCCTTGGTAGCCGGACATAAGGTCAGTTGTTTGTACGTAATCCAAATTAAGATAACATATCCGTATCGTAACTAACCTCTTTAAGATAGCGTAAGTACAGATTAGAATAACATAGCTTCCGGAATGGATTTAGGGTTAACTGACAAAATAGTATAATTACAGTAATGATACAACAAGTACATATCGCAACTTTTCACTGAAATGAAATAATAAGTGTTAGTGTTAAACTGACTGGACTGTTTACTGTTAGAGTGTTAAACCAAGGTATAAGATCATTATCTGAACCAGCTATTGTTAAATTGACTGGACTGTTTACTGTTAGTGCATCAAGTAGAGTGTTAAACCAAAGTATAAGATCATTATCTGAACCAGCTATTGTTAAATTGACTGGACTGTTTACTGTTAGTGCATCAAGTAGAGTGTTAAACCAAAGTATAAGATCATTACATGAACCAGCTATTGTTAAACTAACTGGACTGTTTACTGTTA
This sequence comes from Tachypleus tridentatus, assembly GCF_004210375.1. Taxonomy (NCBI): domain Eukaryota; kingdom Metazoa; phylum Arthropoda; class Merostomata; order Xiphosura; family Limulidae; genus Tachypleus; species Tachypleus tridentatus. Next base: position 47,002,628 of record NW_027467782.1, on the reverse strand, counting down.
GAGTGTTAAACCAAGGTATAAGATCATTGTCTGGACCAGCTATTGTTAAACTAACTGGACTGTTTACTGTTAGTGCATCAAGTAGAGTGTTAAATCAAGGTATAAGATCATTAGTTGGACTAGCTATTGTTAAACTAACTGGACTGTTTACTGTTAGTGCATCAAGTAGAGTGTTAAACCAAGGTATAAGATCATTGTCTGAACCATCTATTGTTAAACTAACTGGACTGTTTACTGCTAGCGCATCAACTAGAGTGTTAAACCAAGGTATAAGATCATTACATGAACCATCTATTGTTAAACTAACTGGACTGTTTACTGTTAGTGCATTAAGTAGAGTGTTAAACCAAGGTATAAGATCATTGTCTGAACCAGCTATTGTTAAACTGACTGGACTGTTTACTGTTAGCGCATCAAGTAGAGTGTTAAACCAAGGTATAAGATCATTATCTGAACCATCTATTGTTAAACTGACTGGACTGTTTACTGTTAGTGCATCAAGTAGAGTGTTAAACCAAGGTATAAGATCATTAGTTGGACTAGCTATTGTTAAACTAACTGGACTGTTTACTGTTAGTGCATCAAGTAGAGTGTTAAACCAAGGTATAAGATCATTAGTTGGACTAGTTATTGTTAAACTAACTGGACTGTTTACTGTTTGAGTGTTAAACCAAGGTATAAGATCATTAGTTGGACTAGCTATTGTTAAACTAACTGGACTGTTTACTGTTAGTGCATCAAGTAGAGTGTTAAACCAAGGTATGAGATCATTATCTGAACCAGCTATTGTTAAACTAACTGGACTGTCTACTGTTAGAGTGTTAAACCAAGGTATAAGATCATTGTCTGGACCAGCTATTGTTAAACTAACTGGACTGTTTACTGTTAGTGCATCAAGTAGAGTGTTAAATCAAGGTATAAGATCATTACATGAACCATCTATTGTTAAACTAACTGGACTGTTTACTGTTAGTGCATCAAGTAGAGTGTTAAACCAAGGTATAAGATCATTGTCTGAACCATCTATTGTTAAACTAACTGGACTGTTTACTGTTAGCGCATCAACTAGAGTGTTAAACCAAGGTATAAGATCATTACATGAACCATCTATTGTTAAACTAACTGGACTGTTTACTGTTAGCGCATCAAGTAGAGTGTTAAACCAAGGTATAAGATCATTATCTGAACCAGCTATTGTTAAACTGACTGGACTGTTTACTGTTAGTGCATCAAGTAGAGTGTTAAACCAAGGTATAAGATCATTAGATGGACTAGCTATTGTTAAACTAACTGGACTGTTTACTGTTAGTGCATCAAGTAGAGTGTTAAACCAAGGTATAAGATCATTAGTTGGACTAGCTATTGTTAAACTAACTGGACTGTTTACTGTTAGTGCATCAAGTAGAGTGTTAAACCAAGGTATGAGATCATTAGTTGGACTAGCTATTGTTAAACTGACTGGACTGTTTGCTGTTAGTGCATCAAGTAGAGTGTTAAACCAAGGTATGAGATCATTATCTGAACCATCTATTGTTAAACTGACTGGACTGTTTACTGTTAGTGCATTAAGTAGAGTGTTAAACCAAGGTATAAGATCATTATATGAACCAGCTATTGTTAAACTGACTGGACTGTTTACTGTTAGTGCATTAAGTAGAGTGTTAAACCAAGGTATAAGATCATTATCTGAACCAGCTATTGTTAAACTAACTGGACTGTTTACTGTTAGTGCATAAAGTAGAGTGTTAAACCAAGGTATAAGGTCATTATATGAACCAGCTATTGTTAAACTAACTGGACTGTTTACTGTTAGCGCATCAAGTAGAGTGTTAAACCAAGGTATAAGATCATTATATGAACCAGCTATTGTTAAACTGACTGGACTGTTTACTGTTAGTGCATCAAGTAGAGTGTTAAACCAAGGTATAAGATCATTAGTTGGACTAGCTATTGTTAAACTAACTGGACTGTTCACTGTTAGTGCATTAAGTAGAGTGTTAAACCAAGGTATAAGGTCATTATATGAACCAGCTATTGTTAAACTAACTGGACTGTTTACTGTTAGCGCATCAAGTAGAGTGTTAAACCAAGGTATAAGATCATTAGTTGGACTAGCTATTGTTAAACTAACTGGACTGTTTACTGTTAGTGCATCAAGTAGAGTGTTAAACCAAGGTATAAGATCATTAGTTGGACTAGCTATTGTTAAACTAACTGGACTGTTTACTGTTAGCGCATCAAGTAGAGTGTTAAACCAAGGTATAAGATCATTATCTGAACCATCTATTGTTAAACTGACTGGACTGTTTACTGTTAGTGCATTAAGTAGAGTGTTAAACCAAGGTATAAGGTCATTATATGAACCAGCTATTGTTAAACTAACTGGACTGTTTACTGTTAGCGCATCAAGTAGAGTGTTAAACCAAGGTATAAGGTCATTATATGAACCAGCTATTGTTAAACTAACTGGACTGTTTACTGTTAGCGCATCAAGTAGAGTGTTAAACCAAGGTATAAGATCATTATCTGAACCATCTATTGTTAAACTGACTGGACTGTTTACTGTTAGTGCATCAAGTAGAGTGTTAAACCAAGGTATAAGATCATTAGTTGGACTAGCTATTGTTAAACTAACTGGACTGTTTACTGTTAGTGCATCAAGTAGAGTGTTAAACCAAGGTATAAGATCATTAGTTGGACTAGCTATTGTTAAACTAACTGGACTGTTTACTGTTAGTGCATTAAGTAGAGTGTTAAACCAAGGTATAAGATCATTATCTGAACCAGCTATTGTTAAACTAACTGGACTGTTTACTGTTAGTGCATTAAGTAGAGTGTTAAACCAAGGTATAAGATCATTATCTGAACCAGCTATTGTTAAACTAACTGGACTGTTTACTGTTAGTGCATTAAGTAGAGTGTTAAACCAAGGTATGAGATCATTAGTTGGACTAGCTATTGTTAAACTGACTGGACTGTTTACTGTTAGTGCATTAAGTAGAGTGTTAAACCAAGGTATAAGATCATTATATGAACCAGCTATTGTTAAACTAACTGGACTGTTTACTGTTAGCGCATCAAGTAGAGTGTTAAACCAAGGTATAAGATCATTATCTGAACCATCTATTGTTAAACTGACTGGACTGTTTACTGTTAGTGCATCAAGTAGAGTGTTAAACCAAGGTATAAGATCATTAGTTGGACTAGCTATTGTTAAACTAACTGGACTGTTTACTGTTAGTGCATCAAGTAGAGTGTTAAACCAAGGTATAAGATCATTAGTTGGACTAGCTATTGTTAAACTAACTGGACTGTTTACTGTTAGAGTGTTAAACCAAGGTATAAGATCATTGTCTGGACCAGCTATTGTTAAACTAACTGGACTGTTTACTGTTAGTGCATTAAGTAGAGTGTTAAACCAAGGTATAAGATCATTATCTGAACCAGCTATTGTTAAACTAACTGGACTGTTTACTGTTAGTGCATTAAGTAGAGTGTTAAACCAAGGTATGAGATCATTAGTTGGACTAGCTATTGTTAAACTGACTGGACTGTTTACTGTTAGTGTATTAAGTAGAGTGTTAAACCAAGGTATAAGATCATTAGTTGGACTAGCTATTGTTAAACTGACTGGACTATTTACAGCTAGGCATTAAACACGTGGCACTAGCACGTTCACAACCATCGTCACACTACTGTTTAACTGCATTGATATCTTTATGATGTCATTATAAAGAAAAACTTCCGTTGCAACTTACCTCCCTCACAGCTGACTAGTTATGCTACTTACTTCTGTGTATTTACACTGAAGAGTTAAGTGCTGGTGTCCAAGTGCTCCACTCTGCCACCAGCAACTGTCTTGTGGCGAGGTAGCAAAGATTTCGGTTTACTTAGCTCTGACCTTATTAAAGAGGAGTTGATGACCGACCCAGTTGAAGGTAAGTTACCTTCTTGAGCCAACACTTAGAGAAGTGGATCAGTGGCGGGAAATACCCACTCTTCTTTTTTTTTCCCTCTGACCACCCACACAAGTACCTTCACTGGTCTACGTATATAGTGGAGCTCGGAGTTAAAACGATCGGGCGGTTTCTAAATCGGTCTCCGTCTTTCACTCGACTCGAGGTCAGTAACTTTTCCCTGTCGTACTTTTGTGTGTCACCGTGTTATGAGGTGTAAGAAAACTTGTTCAACTTGACACTGAAGCTAGAACAAAAGACATATATGCAACACAACCTTGTTTATCGTGTTGCAAGCAACATGAACCGAGTCCGTATTTACCAAATAAAATCTTACTTTATCTGTTAAGTTCTATCTTTGTGTTTTCTTACAGTCTGTTAGTTTGTCTTACAATGTGCTAAAATAGATGTTAATCAATATAAACTTCCTAACAGAACATAGTTTTTTATTTTAAAATTGAGCACAAATGGGCTATCTATGATCTATCCACGATATAACCATTACAGGTATCGAAACTTGGATTCAAGCATTGTACGAGTAGGTTCGCAGATATACCGCTGAGCTACTTGGGTCCTAGCAGGCCAAGCTATCTACTTAGATCGAAACTAAAAATTATTCGAGTAATTAAAATAGTTAATTAGATATACTGTTCTTACATGTTAATATTTAAAAGAGATTCTCCAGTTCGCTACCCTCGATGTTAACGACATTTTCGGCCGTAAACCCAATAGTATTTCATGAAATTTGATCAACTTAAAGATTTGGGTTAGTTTTCTAAGTCCATATACTAAGCTAACTGTATAAAAAATAAATAAATCTCTATAATAAAAGTTTGATTATATATATTAAACATTCTAAGAAATAATGTTAATGAAACAAATAGCAAAGAAAAAATAATGTTGCGGATGGTTGGATAAAAATACGTTTTTCATCAGTTATGGTAAATATTGTGAAAACCCCTGGTGCCTTTTTTCGTCTTAAATAAAAATTGAGCATAGACTTATTTCAGACACTAAGAAAACTGACTTTTTGTGATAGATGACCATTTTACCTATTAGGTTAGATAAAACGGCCCCCAAAATAATTTAAAATAGCCTTATCTTCCTCGTAATATTGCGATTTATAATTAGTTCAGCATTTGGTGACCACAGTAAAGTCACTTAATAGTCATTTAAATGCTCTCGTTTTGGATAGGGAAGACTACACGCTATGGATATGTTGTGCCATCATATGCGATCATAAGCTATCAGCTTTTGAAACAAAATAAGACATATTTTCTAAATTATCTTCTTCATAACCCTAAAACCATAAAAAATTAAAGATAATAGGGACCTGGCATGGCCTGGAGGCTAACCTATTCGATTTGCAACCTGCGAGTCTAGAGTTTGAATCCAGTCATAAAACATGTTTGTACTTTCAGTCGTCCAAGCGTTATAATATGATGGCAAAATAGAAGCTTCAGAATTGGCGGTGGGTGTTGTTGACTAACTGCCTTCTCCTTAGTCCATCATATTAAAGTTAGAGATGGTTAAGGCAGAGAGCCCTCTGGAAGTTTTACTCGAGATTCAATAAACTTAGTTACTAAGAACAAAAAACTGAAGTCAAGCTTTGAATATTCGCACATTCGCGCCTGTTCTCCAGTACGTTTACGCACGAGGTCACATGAAAACAAAAAAATGATCCGACATCGCAAGATGGTTAGAGCGCTTGATTTGCAATCTGAGAGTCGTAGTTTCGAATTCCCGTCTCACCAAATATGCTTACCATTTCAGTCGTGGGGGCGTTATAATATGAAGGTTAATCCCACTTTTCGTTGGTAAAAGAATAGCTCAAAAGTTGGCGAAGGGTGTTGATGATTAGCTGTCTTCCCTCTTATCTTTCACTGCTAAACTGGGGACAGCTGTCGCATATTGTCTTCGTGCAACTTTGCGAGAAATAAACTATTATGCACACGAAAAACGGTAGTTATACATAACTTTTCTAGATGGCAGCACTAACGACGTAAGGTCTTACCTTACAAACCAAACTACTAACATGTCATGGATTTAATTTCATTGAGCAACAGTATGACTATGTACAAGCGGACCTTTCAGTATTCTTTAAAAAAACGTCATGTGACTGATGAAATTCCATTAAGCGGTCACAATTGTGTAAGGTTAGAGGTTATTCACATCTCAGAAAAATTGCCACAATAGGCGTTACTGTTTAGGCTTAGTGACCATGCATCCCTGTTTAGATCTTCCTGTCCATGTGCCCCGAAGAAATATTTCGGGACGTAACAAATGCCCCATTTTTTGTGTTCTTTTGTGCTAGATGGGTCTATATTTGCTTAAAGAAAGCTAGCGGTCTACTTCTTGGCTATTATTATAGTAACTATAGACGAAAAATAGAAAATGTAACCAATGATGTGAATAATGTAGATAGCGTTCTACTGCAGTGACATCATCAGTCACGCGATCAGACCCTGCCGCCATTTTTGTAGAATATTAGATTATTAGGCCTAGACTGAGTTGGCATGTCACAACGGTGTCCCGGTTTGACCCCCTGACGTTTGTGGTTACTTTTACGGATTTAGGCCTTCATTGGTACAGCCCAAAACTTATGTTTATTAAGATGTTTACTGTGGTGTGTGTTTATATCTTTTGGTCTATCTCAGTGCTACCTTCGTTAGCACAGCGGTAAATTTGAAGACTTACAGCACTTTAAACCGAGTTTCAGTACCCGTGGTAGGCACAACGTAGGTAGCATTGTGTATCTTTGTGGGTAAATCCAAAAATAAACGAACAAGTCCTAATGATTTCTCGCAGTGTACTATAGTACAGAATGAAAGTTGCTGTGGAAATTGTTTGGCCTCATCCACTATCTTTGAAATTGCGAAACGTGTTCTTTTTTATTCATAAGTGCTGCTACTTTTAGTTAATAAATATACATTCACGGAGTTAATTTAAGTTTTTATTGAATACAACAAGAATTCAAAATATTTCAAATTAAGCAGATACGTAAGTAGAGCGAAACCTACTCTTCGGATTTTGAAAGGTAATTTTAGTACCGTTAGTGAAACGTTGATAACCGTTTCGTTTCTTGGCAGGTTAATGTATCTTAAACAGCTTTAGGCCCCGAAGGGTCTGAAAGACAACCAGGGGCAGTCAGGAACTGTCGTTTCTCTCCACCAGACTTCATGAATTAAGATCACATGTCACGTGAATATGAAGGATTTTGGACTAACCGGTTGAGTTTTTAATTATGAACATAGAAGTTTACGGATCTTCTCGAAAGATTAGGAGAAACTTTTTGCGGAGATCTGGAAATATTAAGAGTTTTGAACTGTTCCCTGATAGCTGGCGCTTCTTGGAGCGATGGACAAAGACGTAGGCTCGGCATGGCCTAGTGCGTAAGGCGTGCGACTCGTAATCCGAGGGTCGCGGGTTCGCGCCCCCGTCGCGCTAAACATGCTCGCCCTCCCAGCCGTGGGGGTGTATAATGTGACGGTCAATCCCACTATTCGTTGGTAAAAGAGTAGCCCAAGAGTTGGCGGTGGGTGGTGATGACTAGCTGCCTTCCCTCTAGTCTTACACTGCTAAATTAGGGACGGCTAGCACAGATAGCCCTCGAGTAGCTTTGTGCGAAATTCCAAAACAAACAAACAAACAAAACAAGACAAAGACGTATGCCGATGAATGACGAATGGCCAAAGCTATTCCAAGATCCCCCAGTTACAAGTGTAATTGTGAAAAAAAAAAAGACTATCAAAATGCAATCGAATCATTTCGTCCAAGACCACCTTTTTAACTGTCATTTCCTGTAGGGTGTTATCTGATTGGTTAACTAACGCGTTTCAGCAATCAGTAAAGGTCCCCTGAATTTTAGCGACATCCTGTGGAAAAGTTTTATTATATTATTCCACAATTAAAAATACCGCGAGTTCAAAATACTAAAATACATTACGAAAAACATGAATGTTTGTTCAAAGTTCCGAAATTCGCGTCGTTTATTGGCTGCTGACCAGCTAGAATAATTATAATTTTAATAATTTTTGGTATTTTATTTCGTTATGTGAAAGACCTTCTTTCACAAACAGAGTCTCTAGCTTTTTGGGGATCTCTGACCTGTTTCCAATCATAATGGGAAATCACCATGACGATAGAAATAAAAAGGAAGTTCCTGGAACGTGTGAATGGCGGAATCGATCCAAATGGACTGTGTCGAATATTAACAGGTTAATGGAGAAATATGTTTTGGTAGTGTTGAAATAGTGACCTCAAATCACATTCGTGTTTATTTGGATTAATGTACGTTCTATAAGAGTGGAACAGTTTCAATTCGAGTTTTGTTTAACGTTTCTCACATATATCCACATTCAGATTTGCAAATTTGTATTCCTGTAAGAAAATTCATATTTGAAACTAATAAAATCGAATGAATAGTGTGGAAAGGACTGTTTAGAAATTTCAAAAAATTCGTATTTTGACGGATATACATATGTTTTACTGAAATAATCAACTGTCACAGAAACTATTAGAAATGACAGAAAGTCTGTATTAGAAGTGACAAAAAGTCTATATTAGAAGTGACAAAAGTCTATATTAGAAGTGACAAAAGTCTATATTAGAAGTTACAGAAAGTCTATATTAGAAGTGACAGAAAGTCTATATTAGAAGTGACAGAAAGTCTCTCTTTTCAAGTTATTATCCATAGAACGTAATCGATTATAAAAACAGTTTAAGTTGTTGGGTTGTTTCTTATTAGCAGCGAACACTAGAGGGTTTCATTCTTTCTCTTACTGAAAATCCAAAATGCTTAAAGTTTAAAAGCACGATCTTTTAAACAGTTTCTGTAAATTTCCGAGCAGAGGGCTGTTTTCTCACGAAGCCAGATTTATAAGAATGAAAAATTATGTGAACAACAATGACCATAGTATTTTTCGTTGTTAGGCGCGATACTACACAATGGGCTATCTCAGCGGTGTCCACAGCAGGATCAAACACCTAATTCTGCCGTTGTGGGCCCTCAAGCTTACACCGAGTATCAGGGAGCTACACTGAATTTCGAGCCAAATTGTGTACAATAAGCATATTTCTTTTTTAATTCAAACATACTTCTTATAGATAAATGTATTTAGCTGTTGAATAAACTATAATTCTTAAAAATAAATTTATTTATTTGTTAAATACTCTCTCTTCCAGTGGCACCGCGGACTTACAACGTGGGCAGAGCACAAATGGTCCATTGTGTAGCTTTGTGCTTAACTTCAAACAAATTGTTAACGAAAACTATATTTCTTGGTGTTATTCGACCAATGTCTTAAGAGCCAAAGGTGTAAAATAAACAAGAACGTCACCGATATGAAAATAGGCTTGAAGAACCCTTAAACAAATAAAGACGTAACCTGAAATTACAGAATTGTGGGAAACTGGAAGTCAGGAACTTAAGTATTTAAACAATTCTTGGTAAACAGGCTACTGTCAACAGAGCAGATATTTTAGTTGAGACACTAGACTCATCAAGAAAGTAAATAACTTACCATCCTTCATCTGATTGGCCAGTTTCTAAATCAATCAAAAAGAAGGCGGAACTGGACTCGGAATTAATGATTCGTGTATACAATTTTAGATTATTATTTTGGTGTTTGAGCCTTTTGACCTTTCACCTCTCCTGTAATGAGGTCCTGAAGATGTCCAGTTTCCAAAGTTGTTTCTCAGTAGGACCTTAGGTACTTCAGGACTTAACAAGAACAAAGAGCATTTTAAGTTCGTTAACTGTCCTACCATCACGATTGTCCACATTCTGAGAACTATAACGTGGTGTCCGAAAAACGGCAGTTTGTGTATTAAATCTATGACTTATTAAAAACGCCATGGAATTAAAACAAATCGATTCTGCAAATCTACGAAAAATGAACAAATTACAGTTTATCTTCAGTAAACTATTACAAGAAGTTGCTATTTTTGTTTCTGTTCTTAAAAATACAGAATTTGTATGTTAGATGGTTTAACCCAAATGAAAAGCACGTGATAGGTAATTGACAAAGGTGCTTGGAGTTGTGGTGGTTTAAGATTTCTCTTCTAGTCAAATTATCTCCAGAGCAGAACATGTTTTAAAACTTAAAACAAGAACATTGTGTAATATTGACATTTATTTGTTTGTTTTAGAATTTTGCGGAAGGCTACACGAAGCCTATCTGCGCTAGCCGTCCCTAATTTAGCGATGTAAGACTACAGAGAAGGCAGCTAGTCATCATCACTCACCGCCAACTCTTAGGTTACTCTTTTACCAACGAATAGTGGAATTGACCGTAACATTATAACGCCCCCATGGTTGAAAGGGCAAGCATGTTTGGTGCGACCGGGATTCGAACCCGCGACCCTCAGATTACGAGTCGAACGTCTTAACCCACCTGGCCATGCCGGGACTATTTAAAGAAAGAATGATAAATAAGAGATAATCCAGAATAGACGCGGCGCACTTATGAGTGATTCGATTTTGTTACTCATCAGAATCTCTACCAGTCTACCCTGGAATTGAAATTCTATTATGCAATGTTAAAGTAAATTAACATATGAGATCTTCAGTGTGATTAAATACATCAGTCCAAAGGGTTTGACTTTATGAGTCCAAAACTGTAATTATATCTCAAATCGGTTAGAGATGACGGAGCTATGAAGTAAAAATTTATATTTAAACAAACAAATAAACTGAAAGCCATTCCATGAGCCACAATGCCGCTGCAAAAAAACACACCAAAAATTTAGGAGAGTTTAGTTAATGGTCATTAAGACGATTTTGCTCAACCTGAGACAGAATCAGTAGTGAAATGTTAAACTTACCTGACAACAAGAAAATATTCAAACCCGTTAATGTCATATTATTCTGGTAAACGCACGCCTTCTTCACATATCAGAACTAAACATTTGTACTTAGTAATGACTATAAATAATAATTAAATATAAAGTTCAGTGTGTTTTTCTTATAGCAAAGCCACATCGGGAAATCTGCTCAGCCCATTGAGGGGAATCGAATGCCTGATTTTAGCGCTGTAAATCCGGAGACATACCGCTGTGCTAGCGGGGGGAATATAAGGTTCAACCTATATTACCCGTAATGACTAGAATGCATTGTTCCATCAGTTTGATAACCTCGATTTTAGCGATATTTTCGGTCATAAACTTAATAATATTTCAGATAGTCTAAAAAGCCTAGAAAATCAAATTCATATTCTAAGCTAATAATGCAGAATAACCATTAAAATAAAATAAGAAATAAAAATGTATGTTAGATAAAAAAATAAAATTAGATATATACATATTAAATATCTTAACCAGTATTTTGTGCAACCGTACAACCTTAGTCAGGCCCCGGCATGGCCAGACGGTTAAGGCATACCCGATTGGTAATACGAGGATCACGGGTTCGAATCCCCATCACACCGAACATGCTCGCCCTTTCAGCCGTGGGGCCGTTATAATATCACAGTCAATTCCACAATTCATTGGTAAAGGAGTAGTCCAAAAGTTGGCGGTGGGTGGTGATGACTAGCTACCTTCCTTCTAGCCTTATACTCCTAAATTAGGGACGGCTAGCGCAGATACCCCTTGTGTAGCTTTGCGCGAAATTCAAGAACAAACAAACATTATCTGTCTATTTGACAGTGGAGAAATAGCTAAATCTTGTTCACCATTTCGTATTTGACAAACGGGAAAGAACCAAAAATAGTTTTATTTTAGCCCATCCGAGTACAGTGAGATAGTAAAATGAAACTCAACTTTAGCTTAAGCACTTGTTTACTTCTAATTTGTTTACATATTTTTACCTTTTACAACTCCTTATAGGGGGCATCGATAACAGAAAATAAGAGAAACACGTTTCGCGTGAGTATTTTACTGTCAGCCATTTATGTTTTATATGAAGTCTGTATATCACATACGTTTAGTATCTGGTAGCTTACCACAACTGATTTATATAAATATTTAGACAGTAAAGGTTCGCTTTCCCTTCCGCTACCCGTACTCGGACTTACACAGGTACGTTGATCATGTACATAAACACATTAAAATCTTGAAATTGGAGAAGTTTTCTAGTGTATTTTTTTATAATTGATCAATACTCTGTAGCAGTCTTCTTTGTTTTACTATAATTGGTCAATATTCGTCAGTAAAGCATTAAGAAAAAATTGCTTCAGTTGTTAGATATTTTGTAGTTCATACAATTCTTTAGTTTTTGCGCAATTATATTACACAGTGCAGGAGTCATACTTCCATTGAAATATGCAAATTTCAGAAAAGGAAAATTACAAAAATAATAATGACATTCTGGGAGAGTTTGAAATCAAACATTTGAACTATCTGTTTGTTTTAAATAAAGTAAATCAAAGAATAGTTTAGACATAGTGATAACATTATAAGGGTTCTGTTGTCAAACATCTGAACTATCTGTTTGTTTTAAACGAAGTAAATCAAAGAATAGGTTAGGCCTAGTGATAACATTATGAGAGTTCTGTTGTCAAACATCTGAACTATCTGTTTGTTTTAAAAGAAGTAAATCAAAGAATAGGTTAGGCCTAGTGATAACATTCTGAGAGTTCTGTTGTCAAACATCTGAACTATCTGTTTGTTTTAAAAGAAGTAAATCAAAGAATAGGTTAGGCCTAGTGATAACATTCTGAGAGTTCTGTTGTCAAACATTTGAACTATCTGTTTTAAATAAAGTAAATCAAATAATAGGTTAGGCCTAGTGATAACATTCTAAGAGTTCTATTGTCAAACATTTGAACTATCTGTTTTAAATAAAGTAAATCAAAGAATAAGTTAGGCCTAGTGATAACATTCTGAGAGTTCTGTTGTCAAACATTTGAACTATCTGTTTTAAATAAAGTAAATCAAAGAATAGGTTAGGCCTAGTGATAATATTCTGAGAGTTCTGTTGTCAAACATTTGAACTATCTGTTTTAAAAGAAGTAAATCAAATAATAGGTTAGACATAGTGATAACATTCTGAGAGTTCTGTTGTCAAACATTTGAACTATCTGTTTTAAATGAAGTAAATCAAAGAATAGGTTAGGCCTAGTGATAACATTCTGAGAGTTCTGTTGTCAAACATTTGATCTATCTGTTTTAAATAAAGTAAATCAAAGAATAGGTTAGGCCTAGTGATAATATTCTGAGAGTTCTGTTGTCAAACATTTGAACTATCTGTTTGATTTAAAAGAAGTAAATCAAAGAATAGGTTAGACATAGTGATAACATTCTAAGAGTTCTATTGTCAAACATTTGAACTATCTGTTTTAAATAAAGTAAATCAATGAATAGGTTAGGCCTAGTGATAACATTCTGAGAGTTATGTTGTCAAACATTTGAACTATCTGTTTGTTTTAAATAAAGTAAATCAAAGAACAGGTTAGGCCAAGTGATAACATTATGAGAGAGTTTGAAATGAAACATTTGAATTATCTGTTTGTTTTTAATAAAGTAAGTCAAAGAATAGGTTAGGCCTAGTGATAACATTATGAGTGTTTGTAGTCAAACATTTGAAGTATATGTTTGTTTTAAGTGAAGTAAATCAAAGAATAGGTTAGGCCTCTAAATTATCTTTTCTTGGCTGAAATTTGTGTTTTGGAGAGGAAAAGAAGAAACATTTCACCTGAATTATTCCACCCATTAAATGATTTCGTTCTTACGTTTTCATGAACATGTTATTGTCATTTTAAGATATTCAGCGCTGAGGATATACTGTAACATTTACATGAATTTAAACTGATGCACTGTTAATTCTGTGTATATAATGTGCATAACCATACTGGCATATTGTTCTTTCTTACAATCCACTGTTTCTACGACTGTTAAGTGTTATGTCCTTGTCTTGCGATTTTTACTGTGATACACGCTTCTTACCTTGGAGTTATTTTTATTGTGGTCATCTGATGAAATCTGACAAAGTGCATTCTCAATATAAAAAATGATACCTAGTGAGGTCTTTTATATATTAAGTTTACTTACGCAGACGTAGCTTTGGCTATTATAATATTTTCTTAATTGTAAATTTCTTACAAAGTTTCGATTGCGTTTTCTTATTGAATGTTTATATACTATTATTCTGTAATACATATTTCATTAATTCTATTTCGTGGTTATCACAACTATTTCAAATGTTGCTGTTAATTTGTAGAACGGACTTAGCAAAGTACTGATTGGATGTTAAAGTTTTTCTTGTGAAATTTTAAACTTTAACAGGTCATTAATTTGATATGAAACTTTTATTTTGAATATGTCCAACACAATAAACACAAACAAAATGTGTAAACAAATCAGGACACTTTATTCATGTCAAATAATTTCACATTTATGAACATTTTATAAATGATATAAACGTTTTTTCTTAAATGAACGTTGGTCTAGAATTGAGTTTTGAATACAGATGTGTAAAAATTCAACGTAATGTTATCATAGTGAGAAAAAAATGCAGTTACGTTTTAAATTATTCAAAACATGTGTCACTTTATGATTTTTATTTTATGTTATTAATAAAAACATTTATTTTTATCTACATTTATCTTTACGAATTTTATTTATCAAATAAAAAGGCTTAGTAAACAAAAAAGTGAGTTACAATCCTTATACTTATACGTTTTGTTAAATTTAAAAAACAACAAAGATAATTCCTGCTACTGTCAGAACATTAATACAGTGTAACTCATTAGCACTACCTGGGACTGGTCACTATGTAAGCACTTTGTGTACCTTACTATAAGTATATTAAACAGTTCATTGTGCAAGTACTTTGTATACCTTATTGTACGTATATTAAACAGTTCATTGTGCAAGTACTTTGTGTACCTTACTGTAAGTATATTAAACAGTTCACTATGTGAGCTTTCTACACTACAAATATTAAGTTACAACTACGTAGAACTGGTCACTTATCTAGTTCGTGTTCCAGCAAGTTAAGAATGAGTTGATGAGTTTCTAATAGATAACTGGGAAACAAAGTGACATGATACATGACAGTCATATTTGTTGATGTTTAGTCTGGGTTTTCAATAGGATATCAGAAAAAAATTCTCGCTTTTAGTAACAGGAAGAAGGTTCTTTATGTCAACACTTCTGTGAACGTGACTACCTAAACCTACGTCAATCATGGATTCCCTAACTCGTCAAAACACTGTTCATATAGCATGTATTAACATAGAATTCCTATTGTTAGACATACTGTTATTTAACACAAGCCATATTTTTATGTTGAAGAACGGCGTCACTCGAGTGGTTGTTAATATTCCAGTGTTTCTAGATAGAAGCAAACGTACCAGAAAAGTTTCATTATTTTAAGATGACCCATTCATTAGAAACAGAGTCAAACGTATGTAACATTTAACTACCAGCATTAAGTATTACTTACTGGGTAAATAGTGTATAACATTGTTTGTGCCTGACAATATTTCCCTTCACCCTAGAGACACCTAACGGCGACAGTTGGAAGTAGCAATACCTACGTCACACTACGCTTTGTTTGCTAATCGACACAGGTTTTCCGTCGTTACGAATATAAAACATCAGGAATATAAAGATGGCAACACTTCACTGTATGAGTAGATAGATGTGCGAGGCTTAATATTCACTAAAAAATATAGAAAGTTAAAGTGATTTCATTCATATTAAACAATATTCCACTCGTATTCTCACGGAATCAGTCTATATACTAGCAATACATTCGTATTCGGTGAATTCAGTGTACAGTGGTGATCGTACTGTACGACACGTATATAATACTCTACCTCTCTCAATCATCCTAACGTTTCGCTATATTTAAAGTTTTTTCACGGAAATATCGCCCCTCTCACCACCAGAGGTCAGTTTCTGTCCACTGCAACATTCAAAGGGTTGAGCAGGGTTGAAGGTTCCACTATACACAACATCAGTGCAAGGAATATACATGATTAATTATTTATAATTAATGATTTTACACCGAGAAGTCGTTACGTTATGTTTTCAAGAATCCAGTCTTTGAACTTGGATATTCGTGTAGAGACACCAGGAAGGTTTGGCTCTCCACACCCAATCCCCCAAGAGATGATCCCCGCCAGAAACCATCGACCATCATCTCCTTGGATCTGCATGGGCCCACCGGAGTCTCCCTGCAAAAGTAAAAGTTTAAACATTTGCAACAGATGTATTCAAATTGCAATTTCTAGCCATAACTATGACGTCATTTTCGAAAATGACACAATTTGTGTAAAACAAACCCCTATTTATAATTATAAGTAAGCTATTCGTACAGGCTACTGAGGTATCAAAGCTTTTATAATTAATAAATAGAACACTTGAAACATCTAAAACAGGAAATCTAACCAACCCTACCATTGTCCTCACTTTTTTGTAATGTCTATATTTTCTTCAATGTACACTTTATTACCATGGCATATATTCCTTTATTATTATGGATCTACAGAGACATATACAGATTAAACTGTATTACAACGATTTCAGAACCTCTCCACATCGTTACACGTGCGGTCGTGCTTTATCTGATGACAATGTATCTCAACAATAGGTATTTCCATTTGAAAAGGCTTTACCATAACGTTATCAGGCCCAAAACACACTCATGTACTCGAAAACGTTCTATGATCCATCTGATGCAGTAAGGATAGTGGTCTTCCGATGTTCATTTTAAGTAATCCGATGCTAAAAAGTCATAGATGTTGCGTTTTCAACGATATGTCTTTTTTTATGAAAAAATAACTACTTGTTGCATTCTCCGGTTGACTGGGGTACTTGGTGGTTAAACGTGAGCTGTAACTGTAAGCCTCGTTTTGATGAGCCCTATCCGTTTCTATATCATTGTTGAGGTTCGTGAGATTGGATCCTTCAACCCCCCAACTCTAAAGTTAAGCTAACGTGACAATACGTAATGCTGAATTTGTGCTGCAAGTTCTACCATTTGTGCCTTACTACAATTAAACTTATGGGGCAATATTTGTGAATAGGTAACCTTACCCTAGCTTTCCCTTCACCAACTCTAAACGTTGACCAAAGTTTGCACATATTCAGTGTTTATTTTTTGCTGTGCCACAACAAGACTTATGAAGCAATCTTTGTGTGTGTGTTAACTTCACAACACCCCACCTCAACACAAACACAGTGACTCGAATCCATATAAAACGTTTTTAATTAATGGAGCTTAAATCAATTTAAAAATTATATTCTAGGTTAAACCTTGTTTTCTTTTCTCCATCAAGTAGTATAAATAATGTTTTTATCTAATTATATTTCGTGTCAAATAATAATGTTTATTATTCTATTTCCAACAAGCCTACTATGGCGCTTGTCTCTTAATGTTTCAATACAATTGGCAAGGTTTGTTTTGTTTTATAATACAGGACTGGAAAAAAATAACAGCTAAAAATATTTTATGAGAAGCTAACCATATTCATTATGGAATCGTATATTTAATTTCGTATTAGGTTAGTTTATTGGTTTTCTAGGTTCTTCGACTAAAGTCATTTGAAACTGTCAACCGCATCCCGATGTTTACTTACCGGAGCAAGATACATTCGTACTTTACAATCACAATAGACACGTTTATGTGTAGCTAATACACCAAAGCTATGCCCACCAATGTGCATTAAACGACATTCGAAACTGAATAGTACCACGTTGTGGGGGTGCGGCATAGCGTTCTACTTCAATCCGAGGGTTGCGGGTTCCAATCCCCACCCCATTAAACCTGCTCGTTCGTGGGCGCGTTGTAAGCCCTCGTGTAGCTTTGAGCGAAACTCAAAAATAAACAAACAAAACAAACTAAGTTGAGGTATTGCAGCTGAACTGGTAACACATCTTCTCTAGTAGTTTTATTAACGGAAGACAAATGTTAACAATAAGCGACGTCATAACAACAAATGTTCCATAGCGCAGCAGTTTGTTTTGTACCTGACCACAGTCAACTGTTCATTCCAGTTAAGTAAAAGTTTTCCCTCCATTTTCAGTTGTTATTTTTTTATTTCGCGGAAATCTACACGAGGGATATCTGCGCTAACCGTCCCTAATTTAGCAGTGTAAGACGAGACGGAAGGCAGCTAGTCACCACCGTCCACCGTCAACACTTGGGCTACTCTTTTTACTAATGAATAGTGGGATTCGTCATAACGTAATAACGCCCCCGCAGGTGTAAGAGCGATCATATTTGATGCGATGGGGATGTGAACCCGCCACTCTCAGAATACAAATCGAGCGCCCTAACCACATGGCCATGCCGGGCCTCCATTTTTGGATCTCAACAGAAATGCTGGAGTTTTTTGATCGTCAAAACTTCACCAGAAATCCGCCTTTTGCTGAAATAAACACAGGAGGAAACATTATCTACTTGTAATTTATTTATCCAAACATCATCATAACATGACAAAAGATGAAACTGACTATCAAAACACTAGATAATCAATTTATATTATCATAAAATCATTGGCTAATACCAAAAACGTCATTAATATTAACGAAAGCAGTTGGAAGACAAGCCACAATTTGTATAACTGGGCGGTGAACCTACAGAGTGAAGAGAGGCATAAGCCAAAGATCTTCTGAAGAAAATCCCAATGACGAATTGTTATAATCTGTTAGTCTCTATTTCGCTGGTTGTTCAAGGAGGCACGCGCGCGCAGGTAGCGCTCATGTGGTTTTGTGTGAAATTCAAACCAGTCATGTTTCCTGCACTGCATGAATCATGAGGTTTCAACCCCCCCCCCCCCCAGAACAAGGGTGGGAACCATGCGTCATTGTCTTTTTCAGTTCAGTCTTCATGTTGTCATATTCCTTGCTCATGCGCAGTCGAGAAGCCAATCGTAGCTTTCGCTACAGTGACCAAATGGAAGACGATCCGTGACTAGGGGTCCACAGGCAATAGCATGCTCGAATAAAGGAAAACGTTTAACATTAATAGAATATGTAGTAATTGTACTGGTTTTATACCTAATTAAATGGTGAAGTTGACTTGTTGAAAATCCATAATTATTTGATGAATCAATAGGTAGTACTTTCACTGTATGAACCTATAGGTAATACTTTCTCTGTATGAACTGATAGGTAATACTTTCACTGTATGAACCGATAGGTAGTACTTTCACTGTATGAACTGATAGGTAGTACTTTCACTGTATGAACTGATAGGTAGTACTTTCTCTGTATGAACTGATAGGTAGTACTTTCACTGTATGAACCGATAGGTAGTACTTTCACTGTATGAACCGATAGGTAATACTTTCACTGTATGAACCGACAGATAATACTTTCACTGCATGAACCGATAGGTAATACTTTTACTGCATGAACCGATAGGTAGTACTTTCACTGCATGAACCGATAGGTTATACTTTCACTGTACGAACCGATAAGTAATACTTTCACTGTATGAACCGATAGGTTATACTTTCACTGTACGAACCGATAAGTAATACTTTCACTGTATGAACCGATAGGTAGTACTTTCACTGTATGAACTGATAGGTAGTACTTTCACTGTATGAACTGATAGGTAGTACTTTCTCTGTATGAACTGATAGGTAGTACTTTCACTGTATGAACCGATAGGTAGTACTTTCACTGTATGAACCGATAGGTAATACTTTCACTGTATGAACCGATAGGTAATACTTTCACTGTATGAACCGATCGGTAGTACTTTCACTGTACGAACCGATAAGTAATACTTTCACTGTATGAACCGAAAGTAATACTTTCACTGTATGAACCGAAAGTAATACTTACATTCGATGGTTTATTTTTATTTTATCACATTTGTTGATACCACTTTTGCTAACAAATTATTAATCAAAAACACCACAAACTTTGTTCACCTAAGTTTGCCGAGCATGTTGGATTCCTCCAAAGATCGGATATAACGAAAGAAAAATGAACATCCTGAACTGATGGATTCTGGTTAAAGAACATTCTTGTGTCAAAATCAGGGGTCACCAAACTTTTTTCACAGGGGGCAGATTACTTGGGGAATGAGAAGTGCAGGCCACATGATCATTATGTTCAATACTCATAAGTTAGAACGAAAGCTCTCTGTAAAAGACTTAACACTAAGTTTAGGATGCCACATTAGCCATGTGGGAGTAGCATGCAATACACACATATAATAAAAAACAAACAGAAATACAACCAACATTTTTATTTACCAAAAGGTTATCAAAGAAGGTGACATTAGCAAAAACAATTGTTACATCACACATAGTGAGTACATATCTGAATTTCACTAAGCCACAAAAATGTTAGTGAGATTTATGAAATTGGCGTTTGGCTTTCAAAATATCTTCAATGTTTGGTTTTGAATTGCTGCATCCAATCATCAAAATTGTTTTCAAATGTTCATCAGTCAACCTTGATCGATGTACTGACTTCACATACTTCATTTTTGAAAATTCTTGTTCGCAGACATAAGTTATTCCGAACACTGATGCCATACCAGATGTGAACTGCTTCAGCTTTGGAAAATCATCTTCAGGTATGCAGCTGTAAAATTCAATAAGTTGCCCCTCTCTGTGTTTTGCTTTCAACAAGTCATTTCCTTGCAAATCGATGACCTCCAGCTGAAGTTCCACTGGTACGTCATCAATGACACAATCAAAAGGATTCTGAAAAAGGAGAATGTCACTTTCGATTCTGTCGAGTCCGAAAATCTCTCTAAAAATGTTTATTTAAATCACTAATAATCTTTTTCTGAAACTCCAGGTTGATATCTTCTGTGATTCCAGCATGAAACTCATTGAAACACTGAAAATGAGAGAGGTTTCCTCCTTCCAAATGTGCTTCAAACAATGACAGCTTTCTCCGAAATCCTTTAACGATTCTATAGAGATCACAGACAAGGTTATTCGTCCCCTGAAGTTTCAAGTTCAATTCATTCATGTGGGATGTGATGTCAACCAAAATTGACAACTTCGACAACCAGGATGGATCCGACAGAAGTGGATCGGCTCTATATTTCTCGATAAGAACTATATGTATTTCTCTTCTCAGCTTATAAAAACGAGACAAGACTTTACCGCAGCTGAGCCACCTCACCGCCGTGTGATAAGGCAAGTCACAGAAATCCGAATCAATTTCTTCAAGAAACGCCTTGAACTGGCGATGATTAAGTTCGGGGGTCATCCCCGAATGAAGTTCGCTGTAGAAATGACTGGTTTCAATACACAAGAAATATCTAAGTCTTTTCCACTGAGTGCTTGCTGATGTATGATACAGTGTATGAACAGAGCGCTTGGGAGTTGAAGATCTTCCAACTGTTTCCTGATCAGCCCCACCAGACCCTTCTTTACTCCAGCCATGTTTTTTTCCTCTATCAACTGTTACACCTCTAAGCTGATTCCACTGAAGGTTATAGTCTTGCAACGTTTTATGCTCTTCCATGAAAATGCCTTCTCCAGTTGTTTTTCCGTGCATGCTGCAAACTGATGCCAACTCTTCCGTGATCTGAAAGTCCAAATTAACTCCACAAATGAACACGAGAAGTTGTGACGTACTCGAGAAATCAGTAGACTCATCCAGTGCCAGAGAATACCATTGGAAGTTTCTAGCTTTTTGGTGTATCTGTAATGCGATGTTCTCTCCAAGTTCTGTTCTCCGTCCAATGAAGTTGCTGAAAGGCTGATACTTTCAAAGAAATTGGTTTTTTCAGGACACAGTTCATTTGCTGCTTCCGTCATACGCTCTTTGATGAAGTTGTCGTCAATAAAAGGTTTTCCTCGCTCTGCCATCCTATGCACTATTTTGTAACTTGTACGAGTGACAGATTTATTTTCAGCAAACTTTCTCGTGAAGAGATTCTTTTGAAATTCAAAAACATGTTTCATGAATTCAAGTTTCTCAGAACGGAATTCCTGAAACTTTCAAACATGTTGATAGATGTTTTGTTTCATAAGATTGTACTCTTTCAAAACGGCAACACTTTCATATCACACAAGTAGCTTTCTGGTTTCCACAAAGAAGTACTTTTCTCCCCATTCTTCACGACACTCAGAGTCCACTTTTCCTCTTTTAAAAGCAGCCTTAACAATGGGTGAAAAAAAAAGATCTGAAGATGAAAAACACAGAGCGCTGTGAGAAAAGTATTGTACTGGTCTAAGAACGCACAAACAAAATATATTGAAATGTACGTTTGCCACGACACTTACCTAAGAACAAGTTATGAAAAGCGCATAACCCGACTACTGAGAGAAATGAGCTTGCTGAAGAGGTAACCCTAGGCCGTTGAATTTACAAGACATGCCAATAGGACGAGAGTTAAGTCTGTACTTGTTTTTGAAATCCTAATGCTTTCATAGATACGTGCCTCGATATGAATAAACGGGCAGCTAGGACGAAAGAAGAATTTTCCTATTGGTTAAAAATGCACGTGATAGCCTTGTTTCTTTTTACCATAACGTCTTGTGTTTGCCAGCTTAAAGCGACCATCGGTGTGATTTATTTTGTTATGACAGTCGGACATTTGATGAAATGTCACTTTTTATTTCCAAGCGGCTAGCTGCTGGCAGGCCGGACAAAATGACCTCGAGGGTCGTAGTTTGGTGACCCCTGGTCTAAATCATTGATATTACTTGGTGCCGGGAAAGATGACCAGAACAACTCCCCTCGATACTTACGCAATTGTTTGGGAATGTATTGTTTGGGAATGTATTGTTTGGGAATGTATTGTTTGGGAATGTATTGTTTGGGAACGTATTGTTTGGGAATGTATTGTTTGGGAATGTATTGTTTGGGAATGTATTGTTTGGGAACGTATTGTTTGGGAACGTATTGTTTGGGAACGTATTGTTTGGGAATGTATTGTTTGGGAACGTATTGTTTGGGAATGTATTGTTTGGGAACGTATTGTTTGGGAACGTATTGTTTGGGAATGTATTGTTTGGGAATGTATTGTTTGGGAATGTATTGTTTGGGAATGTATTGTTTGGGAACGTATTGTTTGGGAATGTATTGTTTGGGAACGTATTGTTTGGGAACGTATTGTTTGGGAATGTATTGTTTGGGAACGTATTGTTTGGGAATGTATTCCCCACATTGAATATCGAAATTCAAGGCATTTTCCGTGAAACATCATAATCAATGTGGAGTAACAATTTGTTTGTCTTCTTTACGGAGTAATAATTTGTTTGTCTTCTTTACGGAGTAACAATTTGTTTGTCTTCTTTACGGAGTAATAATTTGTTTGTCTTCTTTACGGAGTAACAATTTGTTTGTCTTCTTTACGGAGTAACAATTGGTTTGTCTTCTTTACGGAGTAGCAATTTGTTTGTCTTCTTTACGGAGTAACAATTTGTTTGTCTTCTTTACGGAGTAACAATTTGTTTGTCTTCTTTACACCTTCTGTGAGTTCCTTCCATTGGCAGAGGATTCCAAGTTTATAAAACATTGTTAATATGTCACTGTCTGTCTTGTCACAGTTAAAGTCGTCTATTCTCACTTTCTTTTCAAAGTCAACATACTTTAACACACATTTTGCCTCCTGATTTCTCAGACAACTGTTGCCATATTGAATTTTTTCTTTTGACACTATTACAGTATCGACCTGTATTAGTGAGTCAGTGACAAGATGGCGTTGTATATCTTTAAGTCCAATTCTTCCACTTCTTTTTTTCACACCTGTTGACATGTTTTAGTTTGAAGTTCATTTACCTATAGAGGAAAATAAATTCGTAAATATTATTTTACCACTAGAAAAAACATTCTATATTTTTATTTATTTCTATCCAATATTTATTTTAGTTCGCTACGTTACATATAAGGATAGGTGCAAACACTGGGAAGAGTCATTGTTGGATTAAAAAAGATTTGTATCTCACGATAAAACTGACGCCTGTTGGCGCTGCAGTCGCATATAAAGTTTTTGTTTGTTGTCAGGCATAAAGCTACAAAATGGGCTACCTGTACTGCGGGTATTGAAACCAGATATCCCATTGTGTCGCTTTGTTCTTAATTTTAACATATCAAACTTTTTTGAGTGATTATCAGAATTTCATAATATATATAACTTACCCACTGATCACGTGGTGAAGAGACAATGGGCTCTTTATATCTTCCACCACACGTGCACGTGTAGTTTAGAAACGGTGTGGTATGGATCGGTGAAAGTAAAACAACATACAATAAATTTACGGAAAATAAAGCTTGCATATACAACAAGTAGACTTATTTTACTCAATTATTCTGCTTGTGATTTGTATAGAAAATTATAATGTCAGATTTCAGATATAGATTGAAATATAGGAAGAAATAACTCCAGTTCTTACCTGCTCGCTGTTTAGGCTGTTCTAGACGAAATAATCACTCCCTTCTATGAACTCGTCTGTAAGTCACAGCACAGACAACAAACCACCTTCAACAGTAGTTAGTTAAAATATTTAAGTGAACAATGTAGTTCTCTATATGATGATTACCACTGCTTCGTTATCTACAATATAAAATCATTCTTATTATTACCAGAAAAGGTTTGGTTTGTTTTGAATTTCGCGCAAAGCTACTCGAGGGCTATCTGCGTCCCTAATTTAGCAGTGTAAGACTAGAGGGAAGGCAGCTAGTCATCACCACCCACCGCCGACTCTTGGGCTACTCTTTTACCAATGAATAGTGGGATTGAACGTCACATTATAATGCTCCACGGCTGAAAGGGCGAATATGTTTGGTGCAACGGGGATTCGAATCTGCCACCCTCAGATTAAGAGTCGAACGCCTTAACCCACTTGGCCATTGCAGGGCCTACCAGAAAAAGTGATTCGTTTTTGCAGGTCGTAGCAAACTATTTTGAAATGACTATATTTTCTACAAATTACTGTACTCATGCGCTTACGAAATATGAAACTATAATGAAAACAAGAAACTGACGATTAATTAACGTTAATAACGCCCCGTAAATATTAACAATATGACCCTTTGTGTTTAAGGTGCTCAGACACGAAAACATTTGATGTGGAGTGTGTCGACTTAGAGATAGTCCTCCCGATTGGTCAGTTTGGATGACGTAATGAGGTGAAGTAGGACTGTTTTATGAACTTAAGATTTATTACACATAGTGACTATCTTCACAGTAGCATGTTTATACAAAAGGAAATCAATTTTATAAAGGTGTAATCTGGGGTGTAACGATTGTATGTTGTATATGATTTACAATCAATTTACAATTCACAACCTATGTTACTGTTGACAGCCAATTTAAATATAAAACACTACAGGCGTCACTTTAACAGGAAAATATTGTAGCTATGAACTTTATGTTAACAGATTACTCGTATGTGTAACGAAGTGAGATTTTAAAGTTTCCTGGGTGTGCGTTTTTACACAAACTGTATGTATGTTGATGCTCAGTGTGTTAATTAAAGTATAATATTGTAAGTAATTACAGGTCGGACCGACTGGTTACTGGCTTTTGAAACACCGTCCCATTCGTGGTCATTTCTTTAGAGGATCAGTGTCTGAAAACGTAATTCAACTAATAAGGTGGCATGACGTTATGTAGTCATTGTTGTAAATCTATACAACCTGGCGTGCGAGATTTTTAACAACTTAACAATTACACGTCCAGCCCAAGTTAGTGTACGTGTGTGAGGGCGGCTGTTATGAAATTATGTGCAGTAAGAAGTTTTATTTGCAGCACAAACGCAGCACCAAACGTGTGCCAAGTTTCACATGGATCATAGTTAGTGGGTGGGGGAAAATTGTAAAGGTAGCCATTCCACAACAGTTGTTCCACCAGGTTAGTTAAAGTGTAATACAAATTCTTTGAGTTGTGGAACAAAACACCATAAATTCAGTACTAAATACATTAGAAGTTTGGTCAACATTGGAGTTGGTGAGGTATAAGGACGAGTTCATGGACTTTCTTCATGATTATGGTATGGACTGTTGTGTAGGTCATGTAGACGGCTTTTGCCACTGACCTTTGAGTTCATGGATTCTTATCTGTTATAAAACGTCACATTTTGCTTACCATGTAGGGCTCGACTTGTTCCAAATAATTTTCTGAATGGTCCTGATGTCCCAAGATGATCCATATTTCTTTAATTTTCAAGGTTAGTTAGTAGAAGAAATATTCCTGTCATGTGAATTATAAATTCCCGATATAAACAGATTCTTTGATCTGAGTGTAAGAATAATTTGCCTCGCACTACCTTAAACTGCAAAACAATGTTCGTGACTTCACATCAGATATGTATATCACATGACTTGCCGATTGGCATATTTAAAATAGTTTTAATCTAATGTTGTCAAAAAGCCTTACTTGACATGAATCTCTTCCGCCATCTTCAAAGCCTGCACACATGAAAATATTAGGGAGGTATTCGTTTCTTCCAGCAGCCAAGAACATGTTCTTGCATTTTTTGTTACTGACGATGGGAATTTGCACTTCTTGTAGCATAGAGGGCAAAACGCCACCTGTGTACAATAATCGAAGTCACTAATTAATTATTGTATTTTGCAACTGAGACACTGGGACTATAAATATAAAAAATAAAACAAAAGTTATGAAACAAAATGCGATTTACAGGTAAATGTTTTTATTTTATTGAAAACCAAAGCTTACATTTAACTACGCTGTTTTAGTTTTGAAATAAGGATTATCCAATAACAAAACTCGAAACAAACTGGCCCTAGACTACGTTAACAGTGACTTTCTTCAATTATGATTTGTATTGCATACTGTGATTGATTCCGAGCAGCCTAAGGTTTCACCGACAGCCAATAGAGTCCTTTCTCATCCAATCATAAATTGAACCTATATAATTTGTTCACATACAAATGAACCCCTGAAGAAGTGTACGTTAATACAAACCCTTGTTTGACATGTCTTAATGAAAAAGGTCTTGCACGCCTGTATTTCAAATAGCGATATACACAAGTATTTTATTTTGTAAACCCAGACGTCATTAAAACATTAAATATCTAATGGATAAACATATCTGGATTGTTTGTTTCTAATTTCTTGCCAAGCTTCAAACGGGCTAGCCGTCCCTAATTTAGCAGTGTAAGAATAGAGGGAAGGCAGCTAGTTATCATCACCCACCGCCAACTCTTGGGCTACTCCTTTACCAACGAATAGTGGGTTGACCGTCACTTTATAACGTCCCCACAGCTGAAAGGGCGAGCTGGTTACGAGTCGACCGCCATAACCGCCTGGCCATGCCGTGCACTTTTTAAATTAAACTTAACCCCAGGACATATGTGTATGACTGCATCTGTACAAACTAATAAACTGTGCAAACAGACAGCTAATTAACTCATAAAATCTAATCTTCGAGAGTGGTTCCTAAACATGACAACTACAGTTTATTTGTTTGTACACATGAGTATGACTGCATCTGTACAAACTAATAAACTGTACAAACAGACAGCTAATTAACTCATAAAATCTAATCTTCGAGAGTGGTTCCTAAACATGACAACTACAGTTTATTTGTTTGTACACATGAGTATGACTGCATCTGTACAAACTAATAAACTGTACAAACAGACAGCTAATTAACTCATAAAATCTAATCTTCGAGAGTGGTTCCTAAACATGACAACTACAGTTTATTTGTTTGTACACATGAGTATGACTGCATCTGTACAAACTAATAAACTGTACAAACAGACAGCTAATTAACTCATAAAATCTAATCTTCGAGAGTGGTTCCTAAACATGACAACTACAGTTTATTTGTTTGTACACATGAGTATGACTGCATCTGTACAAACTAATAAACTGTACAAACAGACAGCTAATTAACTCATAAAATCTAATCTTCGAGAGTGGTTCCTAAACATGACAACTACAGTTTATTTGTTTGTACACATGAGTATGACTGCATCTGTACAAACTAATAAACTGTACAAACAGACAGCTAATTAACTCATAAAATCTAATCTTCGAGAGTGGTTCCTAAACATGACAACTACAGTTTATTTGTTTGTACACATGAGTATGGCTGTATCTGTACAAACTAATAAACTATACAAACAGACAGCTAATTAACTCATAAAATCTAATCTTCGAGAGTGGTTCCTGAACATGACAACTACAGTTTATTTGTTTGTACACATGAGTATGACTACATCTGTACAAACTAATAAACTGTACAAACAGACAGCTACAGTTTGTTAGTTTGTACACATGAGTATGGCTGTATCTGTACAAACTAATAAACTGTAGTTGCCATGGTCACGAATCACTCTCAAAGATTATATTTTATGAGATTAGTTGCCTGGTTGTCTTGTTTTTTTTTTAATTTGCTGTGAAGCTACACGAGGGCTACTTGGACGAGTTATAATGTTTAAAATGTTTTAAGATAAAACTGTTTTTGTGCGTACGTAAGTTGTCAGTATTCGTCGAGCATTTCGCATTAACGATAAGTTTTTCATCAGAAATCCTCTTTATGCTTGTTGTACGTAAGTTGTGATCGTACAGCAAACAGTATTTATTAATAATGTAAAACCACTAGGAAAAAAAAATTTCCTATAAAGCTGGCAACGCACATAATAATTGCACAGTTTCTCTTCCCAGGAACATGCCACAGGGTGGGGTCTTTGAATGAAAGAATAAAAAATACGATGATCACACCAGTTCTTCTGATGGAAAACCTTCCTGTTATAACAAACCCTTCTTCATAATAATTCTCAAACATAATTTGTACTACATTTTACTTATTTTGCATACGGGTCTTCTCGGCTTTCCTTTTTAGATCCTATCTAACATGACATCATAATCACGTGGTGTCACACACATAGTGCGTTCATGATCTCGTCCTAGGAGCTCCATTCTTAATAAGATATTATACAGCAGAAAGGCTCGGCATAGCGTTCGACTCATGATCTGAGGATCGCGGGTTCGAATCCCCGTAACACGAAACATGCTCGCCCTTTCAGCCGTGGAGCGTTATAATGTTACGGTCAATCCCACTATTCGTTAGTAAAAGAGTAGCTCAAGAGTTGGTGATGGATGGTGATGACTAGTTGCCTTTTCTCGAGTCTTAAACTGCTAAGTTAGGGACGGCTAGCGCAGATAGCTCTTGTGTAGCTTTGAGCGAAATTTAAAAACCAAATCAATGTTGCAGAAAGATGCCAAAGTTTAGGAGTTATTTATGACTCTGTCAGCGATTAATTAAATTCAATTAGAAGGGGAACATGCAATCAAAAGAGGAAGTGTTATAGGAGTAAAAGTGAAAATGATCTCGTGTAACTGACTGGCCGACCAACACTTGGCTTTTACGTATACTGATTAACAGGTTAGATTAAATGTTATACTATATTAGAGGTAAAGGAAACAAAAAGCTAGAAGTATTTAAAGTAACACTAAAACATCTATCTACCTTCACTAAGACGCCCCCACCCGGTAATAGTGGCGTTACGGCCTATCAAGTTATTGTCGTCGGGTGGCAGACATATTGGAGCTATGTGAGGCCTAAATTCCACCGGTTCCTCTAGTTTCACCAAGGCCAGGTCATTCTCATAAGTGAAAAAATTGTAGCTGGGATGTACTACTTTCTTCTTGACGCCACGTTCTATGTAAGGATAAGGTTCCAGAACACTCGAGAAGTCGTACTCGCCTACTCTAATGCGAATCTGTGACAGGAGTAAGCTGTGGATAGAAGGTATTATGAAGTTCGAGATTATTTTTACTTTGTTTTAATATTTTAAACATATAGTTGATATAATCGTCCATAACATACTGGTGTAAGTCGAACCAACCAATAAGAAAACTAATCTGTGTGAATGGAAAAGAGGTACTGAGTGGGAGATTAAGTCGAACCAACCAATAAGAAGTTTCAAGTGCTTTAAGTGATAGAATAGATTACTAAGTACAAGTAAGTTCAGTCAACCAATAAGAAGTTTCAAGTGCTTTAAGTGATAGAATAGCTTACTAAGTACAAGTAAGTTCAGTCAACCAATAAGAAGTTTCAAGTGCTTTATATGATAAAATAGAGTACTGAGTACAAGTAAGTTCAGTCAAACAATAAGAAGTTTCAAGTGCTATGTATGATAAAATAGAGTACTGAGTACAAGTAAGTTCAGTCAACCAATAAGAAGTTTCAAGTGCTTTATATGATAAAATAGAGTACTGAGTACAAGTAAGTTCAGTCAACCAATAAGAAGTTTCAAGTGCTTTGTATGATAAAATAGAATACTGAGTGCAAGTTAGTTCAGTCAACCAATAATAAGTTTCAAGTGCTTTGTATGATAAAATAGAATACTGAGTACAAGTAAGTTCAGTCAACCAATAAGAAGTTTCAAGTGCTTTATATGATAAAATAGAGTACTGAGTACAAGTAAGTTCAGTCAACCAATAAGAAGTTTCAAGTGCTTTGTATGATAAAATAGAATACTGAGTGCAAGTTAGTTCAGTCAACCAATAATAAGTTTCAAGTGCTTTGTATGATAAAATAGAATACTGAGTACAAGTAAGTTCAGTCAACCAATAAGAAGTTTCAAGTGCTTTGTATGATAAATTAGAGTACTGAGTGCAAGTTAGTTCAGTCAACCGATAAGAAGTTTCAAGTGCTTTATATGATAAAAAATAGAGTACTGAGTACAAGTAAGTTCAGTCAACAAATAAGAAGTTTCAAGTGCTTTGTATGATAAAATAGAGTACTGAGTGCAAGTAAGTTCAGTCAAACAATAAGAAGTTTGAAGTGCTTTATATGATAAAATAGAGTACTGAGTACAAGTTAGTTCAGTCAACCAATAAGAAGTTTGAAGTGCTTTATATGATAAAATAGAGTACTGAGTTCAGTCAACCAATAAGAAGTTTCAAGTGCTTTGTATGATAAATTAGAGTACTGAGTACAAGTTAGTTCAGTCAACCAATAAGAAGTTTCAAGTGCTTTGTATGATAAAATAGAGTACTGAGTACAAGTAAGTTCAGTCAACCAATAAGAAGTTTCAAGTGCTTTGTATGATAAAATAGAGTACTGAGTACAAGTAAGTTCAGTCAACCAATAAGAAGTTTCAAGTGCTTTGTATGATAAAATAGAGTACTGAGTACAAGTAAGTTCAGTCAACCAATAAGAAGTTTCAAGTGCTTTGTATGATAAAATAGAGTACTGAGTGCAAGTTAGTTCAGTCAACCAATAAGAAGTTTCAAGTGCTTTATATGATAAAAAATAGAGTACTGAGTACAAGTAAGTTCAGTCAACAAATAAGAAGTTTCAAGTGCTTTGTATGATAAAATAGAGTACTGAGTGCAAGTAAGTTCAGTCAAACAATAAGAAGTTTGAAGTGCTTTATATGATAAAATAGAGTACTGAGTACAAGTTAGTTCAGTCAACCAATAAGAAGTTTGAAGTGCTTTATATGATAAAATAGAGTACTGAGTTCAGTCAACCAATAAGAAGTTTCAAGTGCTTTGTATGATAAATTAGAGTACTGAGTACAAGTTAGTTCAGTCAACCAATAAGAAGTTTCAAGTGCTTTATATGATAAAATAGAGTACTGAGTACAAGTAAGTTCAGTCAAACAATAAGTTTCAAGTGCTTTGTATGATAAAATAGAGTACTGAGTACAAGTAAGTTCTCAGTTCTTGTTAATATTGATGATGGATGCTACGTTTGTTTGAAGGGTAATTATGAGATTATAACTATTCCTATGTTTGTAGAACGAGATAACAATGAAACTGTACTATCCCTTTATCTGAAGGACAAGATAAATATGAAACTAGTCCACCACTTTTTCATGAGAAGTTTAGTAACAAATTCATAATACCCCTTTAGTTAAATACCCATTAAGTAACACATTTGCTAATAAAAAAAAGGCTAAATATTTGTTTGTATGGTTATAAAATTTACTTTAATAAACGCTTTAAACCACATAAACATTTAATTTAAACTGTGATGAATGTTGAAAAGTAGGATTCAAATTTTAAAATGAATGACTTTGGATAAGCGGGTAAATTTATAGTAACATGAAATCACCTGAAAACGTATACGTTATGTTACAAAACATAGTTAACCGTTAACTACAAAAAGAAACGTGGGTTTAAACGTATCACACACGGAGCTGCAAGGCCATAATGTGTTAATCGTGTTTTTGAGGCGAGACACAAACCATGAATCAAAATAAACAACAAAACTTTTAAAATTGAGATTTAAAATATTATGCAAAATGTTACGAAATTTATTGCTATATTACGACTTGACATGTATACGAAAAACTGACGTACTGTTCGGGGTACGAGAGTATTTATCTGGTACCCGGATGTTACATATCCACAAGGCTTAATAGAAGAGAGGGTACTTGACTCCATATAACCTCAATGTTGGGAGCAACGTTCGAAAACTAAGTTCCTACATTTGTTGACCTGACCCACAGTGGTAGGTAAACAGTGATGATAGATTGCATGTGCACATTTTACTCTGTTTTAAGAAGTTCTGAGACATTTTTTAAAGGTTGGAAAAACTACCTAGAGAAGACAACTCGAAGCGTTAAGATTCCTTATATGGTAAACGAACAGAACAACTTCTAAAGTATCTCAATTATTTGTTCTGGATTTTTTCTTAGTGGACAATTTTCACTTACTTTTTCATAGTTTCCTTTGAAAAAAATAATTTTTTTAAATATACTTCATTGATTGTAAAATATATTCCGGGTCTTAACTGCAGGCTTAAATCGTATACTCAGTCAATGGAAGAGTAGAGTCGACCAACAGCAATGTACTCTCAAACAATGGAAGCGGATTCTCAACCAATTGACGCATGAAGTCTACTGGCTGAAGTGTAGTTTTAACGAATCGAAGCTCGCACTCAACCAAATAAACGTATTTTTAACCAATGAAGTCGCGTGTAGTTCAGGCAACCAAGGGACTAATGCACTAAAAACAAATGAAACGAACGCACAACCAAAAACCATTTTGATGTTCTTATTTCTAACTGGCCAAATTGATACAACAATCCAAAGTAAAGCACGTCTTAGAACTTGAGGAAGGTTTGATGTTTACTATAGCCCTAAATGACTGTACTCACTCATCAACACAATGTCCTGCTGTAGCAATCCACTTGCTATTCAAGATGGCGCCGCCACATCGGTGCGTGCTAGAAAAACCAAAGAACGACGTTCTCCGAACCGAAACCTGTTTGAAACATGCCAAATATAAATATTTTTTCCATAATAATTTGGGACTTAACTTACAAAATAAGACTTAATCGTCCAACCTGATTTATACTGGTTAAAAAAAAAAAAAAAGTCATATTCTTCTGAACAACCGCCATCTTGTAAATTTTACGATTTATGTCATAAAACAAAATAACAGTAACAAGAATTGTTTGTGAGAGTTTGTTTAACACTTTCTCACTTTAACAAGAATTATAATCTAAACTAATTACTTATACTACAACGTTTAAAAATTATTTAGAAAGAAATTTTGTAGGTGGCGCAACAGTAAATAACGGTGTTTAAGGTGTTCCGTAGTATTAGAAGATTAATTAATTAGTCATCAACAAACAATATGTGATGAAAACAATTAAATACCGGATGAAAATCTTGTTTCTTTTGGAAACATAGACATATATCGAACGGTAAAGGACCTCTCACTAAGTATTTATTTACAGTGAAATTACTTGAAAAGTAGTCCTCTCACTAGGTATTTATTAACGGTAAAATTACTTGAACATTTGTTTGTTTTAAATTTCGCGCAAAAATGTATGATGGATGTCTACGCTAGCCATACCTGACGTTTGTTTGTTTGAATTTCGCGCAAAGCTACTCAAGGGCTACCTGCGCTAGCCGTCCCTAATTTCGCAGTGTAAGACTAGAGGGAAGGCAGCTAGTTATCAACACCCACCGCCAACTCTTGGGCTACTCTTACTAACGAATAGTGGGATTGCCCGTCACATTGTAACGCCCCCACGGCTGAAAAATTGAGTATGTTTGGTGCGACGGGGATTCGAACCCGCGACCCTCAGATTACGAGTCGAACGTCACATACCTAATACACCACCCATTGCCAGCTCTTTTACCAACGAATCCTCACTTCTAACACCCCAAAGATGAAAGAACGAGTATGTTTGGTGCGACGGGGATTCGAACCCGCGTCTTTCAGGTTACGAGTCAAGCATTCTAATTATCTGGCCATCTCGGATCGTATTTAAAAAGTAGACGTCTCACTACGAATTTATTAACAGTGAAACTATTTGAGCTGTCTTTGTTTTAACCCTTGTAACCACCATTTTCAGTTTAATATGTACTGTAGCTGCATTTAATATTTTTGGTCTTGTCAAAATGGCCGCTAATTACAATAATGAATCGATATAAACTGTATCAAAATATTTAAAGTCTCAATTAAATATATTTTTACTACCCGTGTTTGATCATTTTTATCGCTCAAAAACAATAAACCAATTACAGTTAATCCTTTTAGGGTACGCTATGATGTTATCCAATCACACGCGATATGGACTTAGCCCTAATTTATATATACATCACAAGCCTTGTGAGTCCATGTTCTGTTGTTTACAGGACATCTGGTGTTGTGTATTAGTCACATACCTTTCTCAATTAATATTGCTATTGGGTAAAAAAATGACTGAGTGGTGTAGCCAATACGATCATCAAATAGTATGATGCAATAGGTATTGAAACGTATAAAAATAAGGCTTAACGCGTCACGGTTGAAAATAAGTTTTTTACGATAATTCATGCAAGAAAGCCTCGTGCATCGAATTATTCAAGTGAATCTAAGTTAAATCTTTGTTATTTATGCTGTGGCTCGTCTCGGGGATCGAACAACACATTTAAACGTTATAAGCCCTCAAGATAACATACCGAGAAAGGCGGGTTGGCTGGGTGCGTGTGCAAAGTTCACCAATAAAATAATATTCAACTTATTTTACTATATTCTCCAAACTATTTGTTGTTTTGCTAGAAATAGAAAGAGACATTTTTTTATATATATTATAAAAAATAAATGAAATGCTCGTTACCTGCCAGGGCCACGCCCCAAAAGCTGCATTCTTACCACCTACAATTTTCTGTTTCGGAAACAGTGGAGGAAGGCCACATTCTAGAAGGATGAATTACAATAATATTGCGACAGGTTAAAACACTTCATTACTTAGTAGGATGAATTACAAT
Source organism: Tachypleus tridentatus (assembly GCF_004210375.1). Lineage (NCBI taxonomy): Eukaryota > Metazoa > Arthropoda > Merostomata > Xiphosura > Limulidae > Tachypleus > Tachypleus tridentatus. Next base: position 46,967,598 of record NW_027467782.1, on the reverse strand, counting down.
AATATTGTGACAGGTTAAAACACTTCATTACTTAGTAGGATGAATTACAATAATATTGTGACAGGTTAAAACACTTCATTACTTAGTAGGATGAATTACAATAATATTGTGACAGGTTAAAACACTTCATTACTTAGTAGGATGAATTACAATAATATTGTGACAGGTTAAAACACTTCATTACTTAGTAGGATGAATTACAATAATATTGTGACAGGTCAAATCACTTCATTACTTAGTAGGATGAATTACAATAATATTGTGACAGGTTAAAACACTTTATTACTTAGTAGGATGAATTACAATAATATTGTGACAGGTTAAAACACTTCATTACTTAGTAGGATGAATTACAATAATATTGTGACAGGTTAAAACACTTTATTACTTAGTAGGATGAATTACAATAATATTGTGACAAGTTAAAACACTTCATTACTTAGTAGGATGAATTACAATAATATTGTGACAGGTTAAAACACTTTATTACTTAGGATGAATTACAATAATATTGTGACAGGTTAAAACACTTCATTACTTAGGATGAATTACAATAATATTGTGACAGGTTAAATCACTTCATTACTTAGTAGGATGAATTAAAATAATATTGTGACAGGTTAAATCACTTCATTACTTGGTAGGATGAATTAAAATAATATTGTGACAGGTTAAAAAATAAACGTGTTCGTTTAGTCGTGATTAAACATTTTATTACTTAGTAGAAACAGGAAGTGTTTTACAGTGTTTTATAGTGTTTAGTATTAAGTGTTCTACAGTGTTTTGTAGAAACGGTGTTTTATAGTGTTTAGTAGTAAGTGTTCTACAGTGTTTAGTAGTAAGTGTTCTACAGTGTTTTGTAGAAACGGTGTTTTATAGTGTTTAGTAGTAAGTGTTCTACAGTGTTTAATAGAAACGGTGTTTTATAGTGTTTAGTAGTAAGTGTTCTACAGTGTTTTGTAGAAACGGTGTTTTATAGTGTTTAGTAGTAAGTGTTCTACAGTGTTTTGTAGAAACGGTGTTTTATAGTGTTTAGTAGTAAGTGTTCTACAGTGTTTTGTAGAAACGGTGTTTTATAGTGTTTAGTAGTAAGTGTGTTTGTTTAGTAGTAAGTGTTCTACAGTAGTAAGTAAGTGTTCTACAGTGTTTTGTAGAAACGGTGTTTTATAGTGTTTAGTAGTAAGTGTTCTACAGTGTTTAATAGAAACGGTGTTTTATAGTGTTTAGTAGTAAGTGTTCTACAGTGTTTTGTAGAAACGGTGTTTTATAGTGTTTAGTAGTAAGTGTTCTACAGTGTTTTGTAGAAACGGTGTTTTATAGTGTTTAGTAGTAAGTGTTCTACAGTGTTTTGTAGAAACGGTGTTTTATAGTGTTTAGTAGTAAGTGTTCTACAGTGTTTTGTAGAAACGGTGTTTTATAGTGTTTAGTAGTAAGTGTTTTATAGTGTTTAGTAGTAAGTGTTTTATAGTGTTTAGTAGACGATAGAAAACAATTTTATATTTCAGTACTGTGTGTGAGTCCATGATGTGTAATGTTAACTCACACAATAATACATGTGTATTCCTATGTGTCCCTAGACAGCTGGTATGGGTGTTAAAACTTTCATTAAAATAAAGTGGAGAACAACATTTGAACTTTAAGTTCTCTTCTTAATTTTAATATAAGTTTTAATACCCAAACCAGCCGTCTTGTGATACATTTATAATATAGTGTTACTACCCATACCAGCCGTCTTGAGATACATTTATAATATAGTGTTAATACCGATACCAGCCGTCTTGAGATACACTTTAACTTCAAGTGGGTTTCTCGTCATCACCAAGTATTGCCCTGTTGAGAGAGTATCGATACTGGAAAATACAAACTTTCTCCAGAAAGGGAGTCGAACCTGTTTCCATTATCTAAATCTAGTTTCTACCGCTATCAGTGAACATGTACGTACCTTTAAAGGGGTCGACTGGTCTCCTGTTAGATATACCGGGACGCGTAATTCTTCTAGTTGGTTGAAAACTAGTTGGTGCTGGTGTGGTTGTAGATAAAATTGTCGTCGTTGTTGTGGTGGTTGAAGGTTTTCTTGTAGTCGTTGTTGTGGGTCTGGTTGTTGTAAAGCTACTGGTTACTGTGGTGAATGTATATTTGTTTATATTTGATGTAGATGCCTGTTTAGTAACCACTGATGAGGTCACCGTGGACGGAGTGCTGACACCTGTAGACGGTTTGTCCCGGTGGACAGAGTCAGGCACAGTATTGGACACGTCATTATGGCCACAACAACTGCCGATTAAAATTCCATCTAAGCAGTGATTTAAGTGAACTCCGTCTGTCTGGATACAGTCCCACACGAACATACAAGTTCCCTTTTCACCGAGGTCGTTAGAACACGGCTTGGGCCGAATTTGTAGAGCTGAAGCTGTGAGTAAGTACAAGATTACAGGACTACCTGAAGCTATGAGTAAGTACAATTACAGGACTACCTGAAGCTGTGAGTAAGTACAAGATTACAGGACTACCTGAAGCTGTGAGTAAGTACAATTACAGGACTACCTGAAGCTGTGAGTAAGTACAATTACAGGACTACCTGAAGCTGTGAGTAAGTACAAGATTACAGGACTACCTGAAGCTATGAGTAAGTACAAGATTACAGGACTACCTGAAGCTGTGAGTAAGTACAAGATTATAGGACTACCTGAAGCTGTGAGTAAGTACAAGATTACAGGACTACCTGAAGCTATGAGAAAGTACAAGATTACAGGACTACCTGAAGCTGTGAATAAGTACAAGATTACAGGACTACCTGAAGCTGTGAGTAAGTACAAGATTACAGGACTACCTGAAGCTGTGAGTAAGTACAAGATTACAGGACTACCTGAAGCTGTGAGTAAGTACAATTACAGGACTACATGAAGCTGTGAGTAAGTACAAGATTACAGGACTACCTGAAGCTATGAGTAAGTACAAGATTACAGGACTACCTGAAGCTATGAGTAAGTACAAGATTACAGGACTACCTGAAGCTGTGAGTAAGTACAAGATTACAGGACTACCTGAAGCTGTGAGTAAGTACAAGATTACAGGACTACCTGAAGCTGTGAGTAAGTACAAGATTACAGGACTACCTGAAGCTATGAGTAAGTACAAGATTACAGGACTACCTGAAGCTGTGAGTAAGTACAAGATTACAGGACTACCTGAAGCTGTGAGTAAGTACAATTACAGAACTACCTGAAGCTATGAGTAAGTACAAGATTACAGGACTACCTGAAGCTGTGAGTAACTACAAGATTACGGGACTACCTGAAGCTGTGAGTAACTACAAGATTACGGGACTACCTGAAGCTATGAGTAAGTACAAGATTACAGGACTACCTGAAGCTATGAGTAAGTACAAGATTACAGGACTACCTGAAGCTGTGAGTAAGTACAAGATTAGAGGACTACCTGAAGCTGTGAGTAAGTACAAGATTACAGGACTACCTGAAGCTGTGAGTAAGTACAAGATTACAGGACTACCACAAACAACTATTTCAAAGTACATTCTGTTCAATAACACGAAAAACAGTTATCAGATCATGGTTATTTTTAGAAACGAAAATCAAAATAAATGCTGATAGTAATGTTAGAAGTTGGACTAGAGTCAAATAACGATATCTACAAGCTAACTAGAATATGTAGTCCATAAAACCAAATGTCTGAACAGCCAATAACAGATGCAAAACTAGTATCAGTTAGCCTCAAAACAACTCAGTTTCTAAACTACCAGCTAAAAACCAGGTTTCAATACTCATGGTGGACACAGCATTGTGCTTTCCAACAACAAACTAAACTAACAAGAAAGGTAAAGAAAACGGATATCCAAAACAGAGACATCCAGAGCGTCCAGTGGACTCTGTACCATTCTTCATGAAGTCCTTAAGATAAGTACTGTGTTACATCTGAAGTTATTCATGCTACTACCAGTTAGATATTAAGTTGTTTATGTTACTACCAGTTAGATTTGAAGTTATTCATGTTACTACCAGTTAGATATTAAGTTGTTTATGTTACTACCAGTTAGATCTGAAGTTGTTCATGTTACTACCAGTTAGATATTAAGTTGTTTATGTTACTACCAGTTAGATCTTAAGTTGTTCATGTTGCTACCAGTTAGATCTTAAGTTGTTTATGTTACTACCAGTTAGATCTGAAGTTGTTCATGTTGCTGCCAGTTAGATCTTAAGTTGTTCATGTTGCTGCCAGTTAGATCTTAAGTTGTTCATGTTACTACCAGTTAGATCTGAAGTTGTTCATGTTACTACCAGTTAGATCTGAAGTTGTTCATGTTGCTACCAGTTAGATCTGAAGTTGTTCATGTTGCTGCCAGTTAGATCTTAAGTTGTTCATGTTACTACCAGTTAGATCTGAAGTTGTTCATGTTACTACCAGTTAGATCTGAAGTTGTTCATGTTGCTGCCAGTTAGATCTTAAGTTGTTCATGTTGCTACCAGTTAGATCTGAAGTTGTTCATGTTACTACCAGTTAGATCTGAAGTTGTTCATGTTGCTGCCAGTTAGATCTGAAGTTATTCATGTTACTACCAGTTAGATCTGAAGTTATTCATGTAACTATCAGTTAGATCTGAAGTTATTCATGTTACTACCAGTTGGATCTTAAGTTGTTCATGTTACTACCAGTTAGATCTTAAGTTGTTCATGTTGCTGCCAGTTAGATCTTAAGTTGTTCATGTTGCTGCCAGTTAGATCTGAAGTTATTCATGTTACTACCAGTTAGATCTGAAGTTGTTCATGTTACTACCAGTTAGATCTTAAGTTGTTCATGTTGCTGCCAGTTAGATCTGAAGTTATTCATGTTACTACCAGTTAGATCTTAAGTTGTTCATGTTGCTGCCAGTTAGATCTTAAGTTGTTCATGTTGCTGCCAGTTAGATCTGAAGTTATTCATGTTACTACCAGTTAGATCTTAAGTTGTTCATGTTGCTGCCAGTTAGATCTTAAGTTGTTCATGTTGCTGCCAGTTAGATCTTAAGTTGTTCATGTTACTACCAGTTAGAACTGAAGTTGTTCATGTTACTACCAGTTAGATCTTAAGTTATTCATGTTACTACCAGTTAGAACTGAAGTTGTTCATGTTACTACCAGTTAGGTCTTAAGTTGTTCATGTTGCTACCAGTAACATGTTATTAAGATAAGCAGGAACCCAGAGAGACAGATAGTGAGAGAATGACATATAACACCTCCACCTCTGTTTCTCTTTCTGCCACCTGTACTTCAGACTCTTGCTTGTTTTTTTTTTATATTCTAGTAACGTATCTAGCCTGCAGGCTTTCTTTAGAGGCACTTGTCTTTCTGTCTCAGCCGCCAGATTTTGAAGCGGATTTGGTAGCATCACGAAGGTTCACCGTATATGTCCGATTAGCCCCGTAAATGTGTTTAAAAAACAAACTAAAGCTGTACATATACTGTTAGCCGAATGAGTGGAAATCAAAGATACAAAGAAAATTATAATGGATGCATCATTTTGTTAAACAGCAAGTTGTCACCCTGTGAGATAGCGGTAAGTTTATGGACTAACAAAGCTGAAATCTGAAGTTCGATTTCCTATGGCGCTCACGATGTGGCGTTCCTTTAAAACAAGGAAACAAAACACAAGCATTTGAATTAAATGAAACTTAATTATATGTGAATAACACACAACACTTAACACTGTAAATAGAACTGGAACAAAAACTTGTGGTGTTTCGAAAAGACATAAAGTCGCAAGACATTTTATGTCTTGGAAAACGTGAGGTCGTTAAATATCTGATGGCATTCTATTTCTTGGAAAGACATGACGTTGTTAAATATCTGATGACATTCTTTATCTTGAAGGAAAGACATTAAGTCGTTAAATGTCCCATGATATGTTATTTCTTGGAATGATTTTGTATTTTGGGTGAGGAAATCCTTACATGAGGACTTGATGAATACAGAATGTATTGACTTCCTAAGCCTTACATGGGCATGTAACCTTTAACCTTTATGTAACGTCCTGTCCCCTATTTCAAACGTACTACTAAACCTTCTGTTATCTGATAGTATTGTGTCGATCATGCTTTCCGTCAGCAAAGCCTTGAGGTGTCTCTAAACATTAAGTTCTTAAAACTCTGCTACCGAAGTGTACATTTTCTGTTTTGTGAGTTTAGAGATAGTGCACTGTAAAACACGATTTGTTCTCTTTTACCGATTTCCGTTTAGAAATTACCAATAAGACACATACGTTCTTTGAATTGTCGCACATAACAAACCTTGCTATATTAAACATCAGGATGAAATGGGATTTCTCTTTTCTACCATTATGGATAATGTAAAATAAGGTCTTGCTCCTGGCGTTGTTTGCGGATTAATGGAGAACTAATAGAGTTTATAAATATCTTCACCGTTGTAGATTAAAACTAAATCCTGTCTTGAATAGTGTGAATAAAGTTGTCATCAATAAGATAGGAGACCAGCTTTATAATTAGGTAAGTTTATGATAGCTGCTTAAGATAGGAGACCAGCTTTATAATTAGGTAAGTTTATGATAACTGCTTAAGATAGGAGACCAGCTTTATAATTAGATAAGTTTATGATAGCTGCTTAAGATAGGAGACCAGCTTTATAATTAGGTAAGTTTATGATAGCTGTTTAAGATAGGAGACCAGCTTTATAATTAGATAAGTTTATGATAGCTGCTTAAGATAGGAGACCAGCTTTATAATTAGATAAGTTTATGATAGCTGCTTAAGATAGGAGACCAGCTTTATAATTAGGTAAGTTTATGAGAGCTGCTTAAGATAGGAGACCAGCTTTATAATTAGATAAGTTTATGATAGCTGCTTAAGGTAGGAGACCAGCTTTATAATTAGATAAGTTTATGATAGCTGCTTAAGATAGGAGACCAGCTTTATAATTAGGTAAGTTTATGATAGCTGCTTAAGATAGGAGACCAGCTTTATAATTAGATAAGTTTATGATAGCTGCTTAAGATAGGAGACCAGCTTTATGATTAGATAAGTTTATGATAGCTGCTTAAGGTAGGAGACCAGCTTTATAATTAGGTAAGTTTATGATAGCTGCTTAAGATAGGAGACCAGCTTTATAATTAGATAAGTTTATGATAGCTGCTTAAGATAGGAGACCAGCTTTATATTTAGGTAAGTTTATGATAGCTGCTTAAGATAGGAGACCAGCTTTATAATTAGATAAGTTTATGATAGCTGCTTAAGATAGGAGACCAGCTTTATGATTAGATAAGTTTATGATAGCTGCTTAAGGTAGGAGACCAGCTTTATAATTAGGTAAGTTTATGATAGCTGCTTAAGATAGGAGACCAGCTTTATGATTAGATAAGTTTATGATAGCTGCTTAAGGTAGGAGACCAGCTTTATAATTAGGTAAGTTTATGATAGCTGCTTAAGATAGGAGACCAGCTTTATAATTAGATAAGTTTATGATAGCTGCTTAAGATAGGAGACCAGCTTTATAATTAGATAAGTTTATGATAGCTGCTTAAGATAGGAGACCAGCTTTATGATTAGATAAGTTTATGATAGCTGCTTAAGATAGGAGACCAGCTTTATAATTAGATAAGTTTATGATAGCTGCTTAAGATAGGAGACCAGCTTTATAATTAGATAAGTTTATGATAGCTGCTTAAGATAGGAGACCAGCTTTATAATTAGGTAAGTTTATGAGAGCTGCTTAAGATAGGAGACCAGCTTTATAATTAGATAAGTTTATGATAGCTGCTTAAGGTAGGAGACCAGCTTTATAATTAGGTAAGTTTATGATAGCTGCTTAAGATAGGAGACCAGCTTTATAATTAGGTAAGTTTATGATAGCTGCTTAAGATAGGAGACCAGCTTTATGATTAGATAAGTTTATGATAGCTGCTTAAGATAGGGG
>NW_027467782.1:46606432-46659179 GCF_004210375.1 Tachypleus tridentatus | reverse complement strand
GTATAATGCTAATGCATCAGTTCATGGTGTGCTATATAACGTGTATAATGTAATGCATCAGTTCATGGTGTGCTGCCACACATGTATAATGCTTCATGGTGCATCAGTTCATGGTGTGCTATATTACATGTATGGTGTAATGCATCAGTTCATGGTGTGCTTTATACACGTACACATGTAATCCGATTGCGGTCATGGTGCGCTATATTACCACGTATTAATTTAACACATAATGCTTCACATTGTGCTATAATGTATATGTAATTAGTTCATGGTGACTTTATATACACATGGTATATATGTAATGTGTCAGTTCATGGGTGTGCAATAAACTTACGTGTGCAATAGCAATAGCTTATTAGTTCATGGTATTGCCTATATACTGCGTGTATATATATGTCCTGTTAGTTCATGGTGTGCTATATACCTGCGTGCACATAATGTAATGCATCAGTTCGCCAATTGTATGCTATACACGTGCATAATGTAATGCATCAGTTCATGGTGTGCTATACTGCGTGTATAATGTAATACATCAGTTCATGGTGTGTACTTTATACGTGCATAATGTAATGCATCAATTCATAATTATTGCACAACATACGTGTATAATGTAATCTGTCAGTTCATGGTATTACTGCATACTGCGTGTATATTGTAATGCATCAGTTCATGGTGTGCTTATACACATTACATAATGTAATACATCAGATTCATGGTATTACTATATACATGCGTGTATAATGTAATGCATCATAAGTTCATTAATTGCTACTTATATACATGTGCATAATGTGTAGGTAATGCATCAATCAGTTCATGGTGTGCTATATGCACGTGCATAATATGTAATGCATCAGTTCATGGTGTGCTATACACGTGCATAATGTAATGCATCAGTTCATGGTGTGCTATGCTATATGCATGTGTATAATTTTAATCTGTCAGTTCATGGTGTACTATACACGTGTATAATGTAATCTGTCAGTTCATGGTGTGCTTTATATACATGTGTATAATTTAATGCATCAGTTCATGGTGTGCTATATACATGTGTATAATATATTTGTAATCCTGTCAGTTCATGGTGTATTGCTTATACCTTGAGTGTATAATGTAAACCTAGATATTAGCTTAATATTTATAATGTCAGAAAAGAAAGCTGTATTACAAAAAAACAAGACCAAACCTATGATGAAATGAAACATGTTTGTAAAATAAACCATTTTGTGTAATATAAAACATGTTTATAAAATAAAAGATTGTAATATAAAACGTTTATAAAAATAAAACATGTTTGTAAAATAAAACGTTTATAATATAGAACATGTTTGTATGTAATATAAAACGTTTATAAAATAAAACATGTTTTCCTAAAATAAAAAACGTTTATAATATAGAACATGTTTGTAAAATAAAACGTTTATAATATAGAACGTGTAGTAAAATAAAACGTTTATAATATAGAACATGTTTGTAAAATAAAACGTTTATAAAATAAAACATGTTTGTAAAATAAAACGTTTATAATATAAAAAACATGTTTGTAAAATAAAACGTTTATAAAATAAAACATGTTTGTAAAATAAAACGTTTATAATATAGAACATGTTTGTAAAATAAAACGTTTATAATATAGAAACATGTTTGTAAAATAAAACGTTTATAAAAAATAAAACATGTTTGTAATATAAAACGTTTATAATATAGAACATGTTTGTAAAATGAGTCACCAGAACACAGGCCCCAGGAGATGGAGGTACTCAAGCCCACTGTAGCCCACATCTCTGTCATCCTTCAATGTTTGCAGGCAGTTGTGGAAGATAACTCCTGTCAGAAGAGAACGAATAGTCTTATCATTGGGAGTTGTGAATAAGAAATCCTTCCTGAAGTTGGTGTTCCAGACCTCTGTTGATAATGTTGGTGTTTCAGACCTCTGTTGATAATGTTGTTATTCCCGACCTCTGTTGATAATGGTTGATGTCTCAATAATCAAGTGTTTAATCAATGGTAGTTAGTTGAACATGCTGTTTCTATGTATATAATATATAGATATATAGATAATATATCTTCTATATATATCTAATATGTATCTTTATTTTTTAGGAACAAGTTTATTGAAGACAGAATCAGTCCAACTTTAACTTTGATATATTGATGTTTTAATCAGTATAAATAATCCTGAGATAATTAATTAACAGTAAAATATTAAACTTCGATAATACTTCAATTTCTGTATTATAAGTACATTATAAGTACATTATTATTATTATAGGTACATTATTTAAATCTAGAAATTAGAAAGTTTATTAAGGATATTAATTAATATATTTTTATAAGAGAATTTTTATCTTGTAATATGTAGTCTCCTCTCTCCCCAGCAGTAATATTCCATCATCTTCTGTTATGACTATTACATGTTCACAATTACTTAGATTTTGTAAAATGTCTAACAAAGCACAATATTTTACTACTAATATTGAAATATTGGATTTTATAAACATTAGATAAAGGGCCCGGCATGGCCTGGTGGTTAAGGCACTCAACTCGTAATTCGAGGGTCGCAGGTTCGAATCCCATTACACCAAACATGCTCACTATTTCAGCCTTGGGGCATTATAATGTGATGGTTAATCCCAATATTCGTGGTAAAAGAGTTGCCCAGGAGTTGGCAGTGGGTGGTGATGACTAGCTGCCTTCCTTCTAATCTTACACTGCTAAATTAGGGACGGCTAGCACAGATAGGGACGGCTGGTGCAGATAGCCCTCATGTAGCTTTGCAAATTTCGAAAACAAACAAACATTAGATAAATTTATTTAAAAATTTGCAATAAATATAAAAATATCAGGAAGTAAATAAATATATTGTGCACACAGTTGTGAAAAACAATTTAAATATTTTGTTTCAAAAGGTCTGTTAAACACAAACCATATTGGCACTATTTTCATGTGCGTAATAACATCATTAACGTGCATGAATAAACAAGCTGTTATAAAAGATACTAGTTATACTAGTCTAGACAACTTGGTAGAGATTGTTCCCTAGTATAATTTGTCTGCTGTGTTACTAATACTAATTAATTAGAAGTTTTATCCCCATGATGGAGGCCAGAGTACCAACTTCACGAAATGGAGGCCAGAGTACCAACTTCAAGAAGTAAGGTATTCACATTCGATTGCAGTATAATTTGTTTTTGCTATTCTTCTGAGAAGTCACCTTTCCCATTTTGTCTACAATCAGTGAAGGGTGATACAAAAGTGGGACATTGTAGGCTTGAGTCCTATCTTACCTTCTTATCTCATTTTATTTTCATGTTTTCGTATTTTGCTCTTTTATCGGTTTTCTTTACTTGTGAGGCCTTGAACACAGAGGTTAAGAGTAATAGATATGCTGTGTGGACCCCACTTCCACAGTCACCAGGAGGCTAAGACTTGTAGATGTATCCTCATTTTTATGTGGGCCTCATTTTCACTGTCACCAGGAGGCTAAGACTTGTAGATGATGTATCCTCATTTTTATGTGGGCCTCATTTTCACTGTCACCAGGAGGTTAAGATTTGTAGATGATGCATCCTCATTTTTTATGTGGGCCTCATTTTCACTGTCACCAGGAGGTTAGATTTGTAGATGATGTATCCTCATTTTTTAACCAGGAGGTTAAGACTAATAGATGGTGTTCCTTTACTACTACATGGATCCCACTTCCACAGTCACCAGGAGGAGGTTAAGACTAATAGATGGTGTTCCTTTACTACTACATGGATCCCACTTCCACAGTCACCAGGAGGCTAAGACTAATAGATGGTGTACCTTTACTGCTACGTGGGTCCCACTTCCACAGTCACCAGGAGGTTAAGACTAATAGATGGTGTACCTTTACTGCTACGTGGGTCCCACTTCCACAGTCACCAGGAGGTTAAGACTAATAGATGGTGTTACATTACTGCTATGTGGGTCCCACTTTTACAGTCACCAGGAGGTTAAGACTAATAGATGGTGTTCCATTACTGCTATGTGGGTCCCACTTCCACAGTCACCAGGAGGTTAAGACTAATAGATGGTGTTCCATTACTGCTATGTGGGTCCCACTTCCACAGTCACCAGGAGGTTAAGACAATCACAAATTTATAAATTTCAATCTCTATATTTACACACTTACGTGTAGGCCAAAGAAAATATTACATTTTATAAATTTGTTGTGTTTTTTAACTTGTAAAATTATGGCTGTCAGTCATATGGCTATAATAAAAGGATATAAATGTTGTATCCATTCTGCGGACATTTTAAAACTGAACAAATAATTAGGAAAAATAAATAACTTTTGATAGAAAATAGGAATTGTTGTAAGAAGTGTCTGAAACAAAATAAATAAAAAGTAAAATAATACTAGTTTGATAGATTTTAAAATCTAGACTTCTATGATTCATTATTTGTTAAAATTTATTTTTCTTCCCTATTTGTGTGTGTGTATACATGTAAACATATGAATTGATGAAGAGATTGGAGGACTAAAAGATAAAGTGACATGTATATTTTCTACCAGTAGCAACAACTACGTAAGTGACATGCATATTTTTTACCAGTAGCAACTTAAGTGACATGTATATTTTCTACCAGTAGCAACAACTACGTAAGTGACATGTATATTTTCTACCAGTAGCAACAACTACATAAGTGACATGTATATTTCCTACAAGTGGCAACTTCGTAATTTACGTATATTTTCTACCAGTAGCAGCTTCTTAAGTCATGTATGTTTTCTACCAGTAGCAATAACTTCGTAAGGGACTTGTATATTTTCTACAAGTAGCAACTTCTTAAGTGACACGTTTTTCTACAACTTAAGTGATATGTATAGTTGCTACAACTGACCCGGAAATTAATTTTTTAAATTGTTTAAAACATTCCAGTAATCTTGATAATTAGCTTTAACGGTTGTTGTCTGGTTGCCAACCGTTACGACTTGAGCGTAATCATTACGATTTTGGTGTATACATTACGACTATACGCTCATACAGACAAATATTACGACTTGTTGCAACTCCCAAATTATTATATATTATATAGGCCTATACAATAAAGTGATAAATTGTTCCCCAGGGCTTGAAAGGGTGAAAAGAAAATTTCTAGTGAGATACAAATAAATTTTGATAATAAATAAAGACATAGTCCAAATGGTTACTGCAATAATCATGTTTGTGCTTGAAATAATAAAAAATATTTGTATCTCTGACGTCTACCAATAGTTTGAGTGCAGTGCTTCTCCATACTGGGTACGTGGGGGAATCCGTAGTTACGTCATCAGTGCTTGTCAGCCAATCAGCACTCGCATAGATGGGTAATACTCGTTTTATAAGCGGCATAGAAACACCAATGCGATTGTTCACAAGATTGTCTTGTTTCTGGCAAATCTGAAAGGACTAAAACTGTGAATCAAAAATTTAGGAAAGAGTATAGTGCAAAATATCCAGTCACTGCATCAAAAGTCAGTGACAGTCATGTGTTTTGTACAGTTTGTCACGTCGATTTTTCTGTGTCACATGGTGGGATAAACGATTGTTCCAGACATACAAAATCAGCATCTCACCAACAAAAGGCTGAGGCGAAGACAAAACAATGCAGATAACAACATTTATGAGTAAGAATTCAGAATATGAAACCATAAATGCAGAAGTGATGTTCACGCAATTCGTCATTGCTCGTAATTTACCCCTAGCTGTAGCCAATCATGCAGGACATCTATTCAGAAAAATGTTACCAGACTCTGATATAGCGAAAAAATATGGCTGTGCTAAAACCAAAACTACAACCATTGTACAAATGTTGGGTTGTGAAGATGACAAAATGATTTCAAGTATACTTACTAACAGCGTTTACAGTTTAGCCACAGATGGATCCACAGACATGGATGACTCAAAACTGTCTCCAGTGGTTGTACGATATCTTGACCATTTGCTTGGAAAAATTGTTTGTTCTCTTTTGATAATGGTGATATGGAAAGAAGCTTCAATGGAAGAGAATATTTTCAAGCTTTTGGACCACGAACTGACAAAGAGGAAAATTGCATGGGAAAACAGCTTTCTTCAGACAATGCCTCAGTTATGTCTGGTATAGGTAAAGGTGTGATGGGACACATCTCAAGACGACAGCCTAGCATTTACTTTATGGGCTGTGCCTGTCACCTCATGAATATTGCTGCCCAGAAAGCTTCCAGAGAACTGCCCTGCCCAGTTTCTGATATATATATAATAGATATCTATTATTTTCTGGATAAAAGTGCTAGCAGAAAACAACATTTCAAAGAGTTTCAAGGATTGTATGACAAAGAAACAAGAAAAATTCTACAACTTGTCACACAAGATGGCTATCACTTGGGGTGTGCCTCAACAGAATATTGGACATTTGGAAGCCATTTAAGAAGTATTTTCACTGTGAAAAGGAAAAACTAGATTCAAAAGGATTTAAATGTGCAGCTCAGTCAGGCAGCAAGACACAGTCAAGACATTCTCAGCCACAGTCAGGATATCCTCTCAACCACACAGGGACACAGTCCTCTCAGCCACACAGGGACACAGTCAAGACATCCTCTCAGCCACACAGGGACACAGTCAAGACATCCTCTCAGCCACACAGGGACACAGTCAAGACATCCTCTCAGCCACACAGGGACACAGTCAAGACACCCTCTCAGCCACACAGGGACACAGTCAAGACACCCTCTCAGCCACACAGGGACACAGTCAAGACACCCTCTCAGCCACACAGGGACACAGTCAAGACACCCTCTCAGCCACACAGGGACACAGTTAAGACACAGTCAGTTTAGCCACAGGGACACAGTCAAGACTAAATGATGAACTTCCACTATTTCTGATTCACGCAGAGGTTGCTGATCCAAAACTGAAAGTCAGCAAAGATTTCTCTTCTCTACGCTTCTTCACAGACAGATATCCTGTCCTTGTCAATACACATGAGCACGACACTATTGACAAGTTGGAAGGGCAATATTTGAACTATCAAATTGATACTTTCTCAGAAACTGTCCTTCAATTGAATGTTGACAAGTTTTGGGTTCAGCTGTCTGCAGTTTAGGATGGAAATGGCAACCAGAAGTATGACATTCTGTGTATGGTTATGCTTGGAATTCTTACAGTCTTCCATCCTAATGCTGACAGTGAAAGGATATTTAGTTTAGTGACTAAAAACAAAAGCAAATTCAGACCAAACTTGAGCACCTCAGTTTTGAGCAGTATTATAACACACAAGATGTGTATGCAGTCAAATGGACTATGTTGTTATAACTCCCAACCATCCAGAGACATTCTCATGAAAGCAAAGACTGCAACAGCTACAAAACTATTACAATAAGTGTCATAAACATGATATAAACTAGTCCTTACACAAAGACTTTTCCTGCTTACTGTTTGTGCATGTTCAATGTTGTTTTACCACTGCTTACTGTTTGTGCATGTTCAATGTTGTTTTATTAGTACGTTTGTTACTCTGAACTGAGTAAAAGACATAATTTCAAAGTATTTTTTTAAAATTTATTTATTAAATACACACAACACAGTCATAAATAATAATAGTTATAATAATAAACAGCTTAGAGACATTGGTCAGGCCTAGTAGCCACAAATGATAAAGGGCTGTGTCTACAATCATTACTCTCGGTCATTTGAAATATTTGGCATCTCTGGGATTGGACAATGGTAAGTTTAGGGACAGCGCTAAAATCCTGGGTTTGATTCCTCGCGGTAGACCCAGCAGATAGACCAGTGTGGCTTTGTCCTGATATGACCAATCAACTTTCATTGTATTGGAGTAAGTACTGGAAGCTTAAAGAGAGGTTGGTGAACAATGAACCTAATAATAATATTATAATATTGAAAGTGTTTTAGTATATTAACACTAGGATAAAAAAAGCCTTTTCTAAAACTGAAAATAGACAAACGTTCTGTAACTGGCAATGCTTCTGGCAAAGTTATTAACAAAATGTTATGTGTTCTATAACCAAGAAAACACTCGAGTTTGTCCTCGTGAATAAACACGAAATGTCAGCAGGGGGCGTTATGTTTAATAATGTTTATATAACACAAGATCGACAGTTCAATTTTAAGAAGGGAAATTTGAATATCTGTGGAGATGTAAGTAAACATAACCGAATATAATTATGTTGAGTGCATACTTAAAAAAAAAAAATACGAGCTCTGCTGCTAATAAAAGTATCGATTTTGTTTTAAATTCTCATCAGCGTTTTCAAATTTATTGTTTGGCGTAGACAGCTTGGGAATCTCAGCTGAAGACCCCCGCTAGCACAGCGGTAAGTCTTCGGATTTACAACGCTAAAATCAGGGGTTCGATTCCCCTCTGTGGGCTCAGCAGATAGCCCGATGTGGCTTTGCAACAAGAAAAAACAAACACACACATCAGCTGAAACGTTTGTTTCATTATTTAGAGAAGTTTAATGTTTTTGTGGGCTTGTAAAATATCAAATAGGTATTCCGAAGGAAATGAAAAGTATTTTTTTTACACAAGAAGAAAATAAATTATTATATTTTTCTCTACCCTGCTGTGTGAGCGGTGAGTTTTCGGATTTACGATATTAAAATCAGGCGTTCGATTCCTCTCGGTTGATACAGTGCATTGTTCGAAATGGCTTTGCTATGAAAAAAACACACTCGTACAGTAAGATCTTCCCACTTAATGTAATGGCCCTCTTCCCTTTCAGTAGTTTAGCAGTATTTCTGAAGGCTTATAATGTGTACCACGCTGGAACAGCGCTAAGTCTTTGAATTTACAACGCTAGAATCAAGGGTTCGATTTCCTTCGTGGACTCAGTAGATGTCTCGCTGTGGCTTTGCTATAAAAAACAACACATAAGCCCCTAGTGGCTCAGCGGTATATCTGCGTACTCACATCGCTAAAAACCGGATTTCGATACCCGTGGTGGGCAGACCACAGATAGCCCATTGTGTAGCGTGGTGCTAACTTTCAATCAATCAGTCAAACTTATAACACAGAAAATTGAGTTTCTGTATCCGAAATAAACACAGGTCAGGAGTCTATTGTTTAGATCTGCCATTAACAAAACAAACTAAATGGAGTATTTTGGAAACTACTGTGTTCCCCGCCACACCAAACACGCTCGTCCTTTCAGCCGTAAGGACGTTATAATTACGTTCAATCCCATTATTCGTTGATAAAAGAGTAGCCCAAGAGTTGGCGGTGGGTGATGATGACTAGCTGCCTTCCCTATAGACTTACACTGGCAAATTAGGGACGGCTAGCGCAGTTAGCCCTTACGTAGTTTTGCGCTAAAATAAAAACCAAACAAACCATAGACTTACCGCTGTACCAACGGGGGACCGTATATTTATAACTACAGAAAAAAGGGGTGGATTAAATATTTTAAATTAAAATTATTTCTTTGCGGTGGAGTCACAATAATGTTTCTAATAACGAATTTTCTTCTTTGTTAGTTTGTTGTTCAAACGTCTTACAAAACCCAAATTTTTCCCTGGTGGCTTAGCGGTAGGCTTATGTTCGCTTGTTTTAAATTAATTACAGGGTTACACAGTGGGCTACCTGTGCTCTGCCTCTCACGGGTATCGAAACCCATATTTTAGTGTTGTAAGCCCGCAGATATACCGCTCTGCCACTAGGGGTGGAGTGAAAACTTGTAAAGTTAGAATTGGAGGTTTAATCCTCGCGGTGGACTGAGCACAAATAACTCTGCGTAGTTTTGCGATAAAATAACTTGAAATCTAGTCTTAAAATGCAAAGCAGTGAAGGTACAGGGTAATAGTCTCTTCTTCAAATCCAAACACCCTAGCGGTAAGTCGGAAAACTAATGTTGGTGTTTGTATATTTAAAAATGTTTTTAAATATATAATTTTCTCTACAAATGGGTTTTCTCGTCAGCACGGAGTAATGTTGGTGTTTAGTTTTGCTTCTGAGTTGATTTTTGTATCTCTTTAAAAAGGTGTGTACAAGGAGGTGGTGTGGGGGGCAGATCCCCACTGGAAAGCTCTGTCTTCCCCAGCAGCCCCAACCTTAGATATAATTTTTTAATTTTTTACAATTTTCTGACTCCTACTGAAATGAAAGTGTCAATTTTTTCTATATTTCCCCTGAAGTAACTTTTGTACCCCAAATTAAAAAATCCTAGAAATGCCACGGGCTCAAGACAGCTAAGGAAACCCTCAGAACCTATCTCAAGACACGACTTTTTCTTATCCAATGTTTTCGCCGAAAATAATTTAGGACACTAGTTTTAAAAAAGATTATTCGAGTTTGTTTAATCAAACTTGTAGAAAAAAACACAAGTGTGATAGAAAAAAAACAAAAACAACAACAACAACAAAAAACTGTAATAAATTCATAATGGCTTTCTTTACGTATGTTGCACGTGTGTCTCACGAGTAAGGTGAAAAACAAAAACTAGTAAACCATATATGGTAATCATATCCCTGACCTGATCGATGGAGCCAGTTGAAACATGGAGATAACAGTTTTTTGTTGTTTTTTATAAAAAGATACTTTTGTCAATAACTACTGTCTTTTGAATAGTACTTACGTGGAAATTCGGCCCGGCATGGCCAGGTGGGTTAAGGCGTTCGACTCGTAATCAGAGGGTTGTGGGTTTGAATCCCCCTTGCACCAAAGATGCTCGCCCTTTCAGCCGTGCGGGCGATATAATGTGACGATCAATCCCACTATTCGTTGGTAAAAGAGTAGCCCAGGAGTTGGCGGTGGGTGGTGATGACTAGCTGCCTTCTCTCTCTGGTCTTACACGGCTAAATTAGCGACGGCTAGCGCAGATAGCTCGAGTAGCTTTGCACGAAATTCAAAAACAAACAATACGAGGAAATTCACTGAAAACTATTATTGTGAATATTCTTCATTGTTTTAGCTTGGGTTTTTCGTAATTTCGCGCACAACTACACGAGGGCTTTCTACGCTAGTCATCCCATATTTACCAGTGTAAGACTAGAGATAAGGCAGTTAATCGTCACAATCCATCGCCAAATTTTGGTTTCTTTTTTACCAATGAATCTTGGGATTGACCATTATATAATAACATTGGCCTTTCGTATTGTGAAGCGTTAAAAACGTGCGACTAAAATATGTACCATTCTTTGAAGGAACGCGGTCCCGTTTGCGTGACGGATTTGTTTTCATGAAAACAATGAAAACTCGGTATGCACTTTGGAGCCTTGGGTGCGTTACAAAGAGACTGTCAAATCCACGATCCGACCTAAAAATTTTGGCGTGTTGAGTAGTTGACTTTTCTGTAGTCTATTACTTCAATATTATGGACGGGTAGCGTTGGTAGTCGTCCAGTTGGTATGCATGAATTTCAACAAACAAAACGTTAAGTCCCAAACTCATTCACAATATTTTCTTTTGTGGTTCATGTTATGTATGTAATGTCCACGTTTAAAATTTGTTGTGAACAGTTTGCTACTATTTTATCGAAACGCTGTTGTTTTTTTTGTTGTTGCTGAATTTCACGCGAAGCTGCACGAGGATTATATGCGCTAGTCGTCCCTCGTTATGAAGTGATAAACTGAAAGGAACCCATCTTGTCAACAACACTCACTGAAAATTCTTGAGCTACTCTTTATCAATAAAGTGGAATTGACTGACACATTATAACGCTCCCGGGACTATTAAAGACAACCTGCCTCGATTACGAGATTACATCCCGCGAATCACAGATTGCTTGTTATGTACTCTAACCCACCTGTTTTTGTTTTATTACCCTTGTTTGGCCTAACAGAGGGAATTGACGATCGGACCCAATGAGCGCAACCTATTTTTATGGAAATGGAAAGCGAATCATAAACGATACACGGGAGACACCTGGTGTTTAACTTGTGTAGCAGGTTGTGGAAAAAGGAGCTGCCATTTAAATAAATCTAAAGAAATAAGAGAAAGATGAGTAGATAAAGTCAGAAGAGAAACAGTGACAATAATAAAAGACAGGAGCGAGCAAAACAAAGAAGAGGGATTGAAACCTAATCCTAAAATGTATATAGGCCTAGTAATGTAGGCCTAAAATTTACATAGGCCTAGTAATGCAGGCCTAAACTTTACATAGGCTTGTAGGCCTAAAATTTACATAGGCCTAGTAATGTAGGCCTAAAATGTACATAGTCCTAGTAATGTAAGCCTAAAATGTACATAGTCCTAGTAATGTAAGCCTAAAATGTACATAGTCCTAATAATGTAGGCCTAAAATGTACAAAGTCCTAGCAATGTAGGCCTAATATGCACATAGGCATAGTAATTGGCGAGAAAGGTAAGAAACAGAGCAAATAAGAAAGATACAACGAAAAAGGAAGTTTTTCTTTGAATTTCGAGAAACATTACTCGAGAACTACACGCGCTAGCTGTTTCTAACTTTGAATTGATAGAGTACAAGGGAGGCAGCTAGTCAATAATACCCACCGCCAATTCTATGGGTAACCTTCGCTCAACAGCTAAAGAGGTAAGAATTTTTGATGATCGAGTTCAAATCCGCAGCCCACAGATCGTAGGAAAGACTGTTTATTTTTTATATTTGCGCAAAGCTTCACGAGGGCTACCTGCGCTAGCCGCCTCTAATTCAATAATGTAGGACTAGAGATAAGGCAGCTAGTCATTACCACCCACCGTCAACTCTTGGGCTACTCTTTTACCAACAAACAGTGGGATTGATCGTAACATTATAACGCCCCCACGGCTAAAAGAACGAGCATGTTTGGTGTGACGGGGATTTGAACCCGCGACTTTCAGATTACGAATCGAACGCCTTAACCACCAGGCCATTGCCAATAAAAGCGTGGAATGTATACGCAAAAGACCCGAGGATGTCAGTGAATTACAAGTGGAAAAAAATTGAAAAGACAACAACAAACAATAACAGAGAAAACATCTAAAAATTTATTAAACAAATATTTAAGTATATAAGTTTTAAAAGCTTTTTTTTTTTAAAGGAAAGATTTGTAAACCATGTTTTCTTTCTCACTTACATCCGGGACTCCGGATTAAACATTTAGCGCTAAGAAAAACGTATTTGTATAAATTACTCTTATATTTCCACACTGTTTTTTAACATTTAATTACATGCTGTTTTCGAAATTTAGGGAACGTCCAGGATTTGTGGAAATCGCTGTTGCATTTATTACTTCCTCCTCCCCTGAGCCTCGTGACTCGCGTTGCGTGTAATTATATTGTTAATATAATTGTTCACACCTTCTCGAGCCTCGTGACTCGAGTCGCATGTTACTATATTGTTAATATTTTTAATGTGCACTGAGAATTTGTATTACGATCATTCATGCGTTGTTATTTTCAAACTTTGGACGTTTAAATGTTCTCTTTAACAAACCCTTTAGAGTGGTTCAGCCATAAGTCTGTGGGATTATGTTAAAAAATCGTATTTTTTATATTCGTGAAGGGCTTAGCACAGATAGCCCATTTTGTAGCTTTGTATGAACACAAGGCAAATTTTTAATAAGTACATCTGTCATGCAAATTCACATTAGGCTATCTGCTATGTCCAACATGGGGAATTATGTCTGCCATGGGGATTTTAACACTGCAAGTCTTTAAACTTATGGCTTGGCATGACCAGGTGGTTAGGGCGCTTGACTCGCTCCCCCGCTGGTATAGTAGTAAGTCTAAGGATTTACAACGTTAAAATCAGGGATTGCATTTCCCCCGGTGAACTCGACAAATAGCCCTATGTGTCTTTGTTATAACAAAACACAAATACACATGCTCGACTCGCAATCTCTGTCCCAACAAACATGCTCGCCTTCTTACTTACTTGCCTGTGAGGGCGTTATTAGTGACGGTCAATCCCATTATTCGTTGCTACAAGAGTAGCATAAGAGTTGTCGGTGGGTGGTGACGACTAGCTGCCTTCCCTCTAGTCTTACACTACTAAATTAGAGACTGCTAGCACAGATAGCCTTCGTGTAACTTTGCGAGAAATTCAAAAACAAACAAATCCTCACAGATGACTTGCTAAGAAGGTTCGCATTAATAATAAACAAACAAACAAACAAACAAACCATTATAATCTCTTTATATAAATCTTATCTGTGGATAGGTATGTACGTATATGGAACCTAACAGAAGTACATTCTAGACAATAAGTTGATATACCATGTATATCGTGTTTACAAACTGATTAGTATGTGTTCCTGAATGCCACCCATTGGTCCAATGGAATCCTAGTAGCCATTGTGGCAGAAATGTAAGGTTTTTTTCCCTTAAACACAAGTAAAAAAATTAAACGAGAAATTGTTTGTTTGTTTTTTAATTTTGCGCAAAGCTACACGAGGGCTACCTATGCTAGTCGTTCCCAATTTAGCAGTGTAAGACTAGAGAGAAGGCAGCTAGTCACCACCACCCACCGCCAACTCTTGGGCTACTCTTTTACTAACGAATAGTGGGATTGATCGTAACATTATAACGCACCCACGGCTGAAAGGGCGAGCATGTTTTTGTGCGACGGAGATTCGAGATCCTTAACCACCTGGCCATGCTGGCCTAAACTTTAACCTGTTCAGTGCCATAGACGAGATAACTCGTCCAAGCCGATTAGTAACACCGTGCCACGGTCGAGTTAATTCGTTCTCAATAATACCTAACTTCAACGCTAGATATCAGCACCATACATGCATTTACCTACTTACAAAGTGTTTCACTTTCGATCCAAAATGGCGTCACGAAAAAAAGGTACAAAATGAAGAAGCATTAGAGTTGTATTGTAGCAACTGAAATACTTGGCAGTCAACAGGTTAAATACAGTATTTTCAGAAACTTGTTTCCACATATGTTTCACGAGACATCACGCTGTTGTCAAACGCAGACCATCAACTAAAAATACATTTCTCGGAAAATATAAAATGGTGACGTAACTTTGTCTTTAATTTTAATTTGATATTGATTATTAACTAAGCACAAAGGTTTATTTTACTTGAGGTGTCCTCATTATGTTCTATGTTTTATTTTCTTTGTGTGTGTGTCGGGGTGTATGAGTAATTTGTCGAATGAAGGATATTTTCACCAAGTGCAGTTTCGTTGTTTCAGAAAGGTATTTCTCCTGAAATATTTTGGACAAACACCGAGGTGCTGAAGAAATGAATTTGTTTTTAAATAATTAAACAGTACGTTTCAAATCAGTAATATTAGTTTGTAACATTATGAAACCTTAATTTTGTTCCGTAGCGTTTTTTGTGGGGAATGTGATCACAAATATTACATACGTAATTAGGACGATAAGAAAGTTAAAAAAATAATCTGACACAAAAATGTACAACCCTACAACCCGCGTGCTTTTGAAAGACTTATATATATATATATATTATATTTTTTATTAGATGCAAACACGTTTCCTCTTGATGAGGCTTTCTTAAGCACTCGGATTATACGGTTTGTATTTTGCATTATACACATAAAATATTTATTTCTTTTAACTACCTAGTTTAATTAGTTTTGCCTCATAGTTTTCTAGTTTACTTGACACTTGTTTTATAATGGTTGATTATAGTATTAAAAAATTTGCATTTTGCGTAAGTATCCTAAAATAATTTAAGATACTATACCTTGCATTGTTCTAGGCCCAAAATGATTAAAACGAAATCTCTTGATATTAATTAAATAAAATAGTCTTAACTGAATATACAAGTTTTGTTACTTAGTTATAGACTACATTATTAACGTCAACTCTTTCTTCCTTTTAAAACAAATAGTGCTTTCTTCAAATTTAAAATTATAAAGTAAAAATTTGTCTTCTAGTTTCATATTTATTATTTTTTAGGAATCTTTGGAAGATTTTTGTTTTTAAATATTTTCGTTTGTAGAATTAGCAAAGTGAGATGTTTTGTCGAATTAACTAATTATATAAGCCTGCGATGGTTTTATTGGCTTTAAATTTTTACGTCTTCTACCCTAATTCCGGTCCAGCTGGTTCAGGCACTCGACTCGTAATCCGAGGGTCGCGGGTTCGAATCCCCGTCCTATCATCTTAGTATGCTTAAACTGTTGACAACCACTGGCTATAGGTTGCTCTAGACCAATCGATAACGAACATAATAATAAGAATATTTATCGTGGTAAACGAAATAATAATTTGATCTAAGTAATAGTTTTTCTTTAAAATTTCTAAAAAACCATTCTTGTGCGATAGAGAAAAGAAAGAATGTTATTTCGAAATCTGTGTAGTTGAATTGTGGAAAGTTCGTTACGTGCTCCCTAGTGGCAAAGCGGTTTTGTCTGCGAACTTACAAAGCTAGAAATCGGGTTTTGATAACCGTGGTGGACAGAGAACAGATACCACATTATGTAGCTCTGTGTTTAACACAACACATACGTTCATATGTTTGTGAAATACAAAGAAACTGATGAATTGTTTCAGAATGTATACACGGGTATATATATATATAGACTGTTCACTTTATCACTCGTTTCAGTACTATTTGCTCCAATAGTTTCCAATTAATTAATTTTCTCAACATTTTTTAAGTGCTTACAATTTGTTAAAACTCAGGTTTATAGACTAATTTATGGCAACTGTATGAAGAACTGACAGAACATAAAAAAACGTGTAATGTGATCCTTATATTACAAATGGACGATGTGTAGTTTTACACAATAACTACAGTAGTCTTTATTTTATCGTATAAATTACAAGTTTTTTCCCCGCTGGATAAGGGGCGATAAATCTGTGGAAGTACAATCCTAAACTGTCTAACAAACAAGTATACATTCAAATTTTATATCTCACCGGCTCGGCATGGCCATGTTGTTAAAGCACTCGACTTGTAATCTGAGAGTCAAGAGTTCGAATCCTCGCCACATCAAATATGCTCCCCATTTCAGCTGTGATGGCGTTATAGTGTGACGATCAATCCCACTATTAATTGGTAAAAGAGTAGCCCAAGAGTCGGCGGTGAGTGGTGTGACCTTCCCTCTATTCCTACACTGTTAAATTATGGACATGTAGGTTTGCGCGAAATTCAAACCAAACCTTGTATCTTCCTGGTGGCCAATGTATTAAAAGTAATATATTTAGAAGAACAAACTTAATGTTGTTGATAAAAAGATAAGGAAAACGGTAAAATATCTGATTATTTACAAGACATTTCCTTTTTAATAAAAACTTTCATTCCCGCGCAGCTTGGTCGTGTTGGCGTATAATCTGATTGGCGTGGGTTCGAACCCATGTTCTCACCAAGTACGCTTGCCGTTTCAGATATGGGGCCGGCAAAATGCTCGGTTAATTTCCCTATTAATTGATGAAAGCGTAAGCTAAGAATTAGCTGAAGGTTGTGATAGGTAATTACCTTCCCTCTTGTCTTTTACTTCTAAATCAAGGTCTGCTGGCGGAGGTGGTCCTCAGTTAGCTTTCCGCGAACTTCAAAACAAACACAAACTTTTAATAGGTAGCGCTGCTCGCACACAAACCAACTGAAATGAATTTATTTGCTCAAAATCAGCCGCAGTTAATAGAGTTTGTTTTTTATATAACATTTCATATCATCATTTAGTGTTATGTAGATATCACACTGCATTTGGTTTTGTTACATCTTGTTAAAATGACGTTCATAAGCTTAGTTCAGAACTCAGAAGAAAGACCATATTTATGAATATTTAACGTAATAGAAGAAGGATTTATTTATCTTGCTTCAGTAACCTGTTTATTTGTGAATTCTTGACGAAAGTACCGCTAATTAGAATTTGAATATTAAATTACTAATTGTGTGAAAAATTAATTTTCTTTACAAACACGTTTAAATAATTCCTGTTTCATTCATACACACCATTTTCAACTAAGATTTTAGAACCGAAGTAAAAATCTTTAATATTTTAAAGCAGTTTTACCCAACAATTTTTCATCGTGTTAGTTTCAGTCCATAACATGATACGAACATTTAGATGCTTCACGTGTTTTCTTTAGGTCGGTCAAAACACTGGAAATATTCTGTATAATTTTTATGGTAAACACAAACCTACACAATACCACGTGTGCTCTCCCAAAGGCAGGCATCGAACACAGATCTTTAGCATTATGAACCCTCAGACTCATCGATAAGCCGTCAAGAAGTGAAGGTACAAACAGAATTCGACATCTTTAGGAATAATGAAAATTAGGTGTGGGGAAAAGAAGATATAAACCATTTGTAAAATAGGAGTTAGGGTTAGAAGATGGAAAGTTAGGCCTGCAGTTGTGGATTTCGGAAATAAGAGAAACTGGTTAACTTGAGGCTGTGTTTATAAGAGAGAAAGATATGCTTTTAATATGTACATAAATCTTCGATGTATTTATTGTGAAAATCTTAAGATAAAAAGAAGAAAGTAGTTTTTATAATGTTTGTGTTCAAGGAATTACATTAAGAATGACAGCAATGATTATCAGAAGTACAGTTTGTATCTTCAACTGTTTAATGTATAGTGTGACAGTGGAGTCTGTTCAAGTGTTTAATGTATAGTGTAACAGTGGAGTCTCTTCAACTGTTTAATGTATAGTGTAACAGTGGAGTCTCTTCAACTGTTTAATGTATAGTGTAACAGTGGAGTCTCTTCAACTGTTTAATGTATAGTGTAACAGTGGAGTCTCTTCAATTGTTTAATGTATAGTGTAACAGTGGAGTCTCTTCAACTGTTTTATGTGTAGTCTATCAGTGGTGTCTGTTCTACTGTTTAATGTATAGTGTAACAGTGGAGTCTCTTCAACTGTTTAATGTATAGTGTAACAGTGGAGTCTCTTCTACTGTTTAATGTATAGTGTAACAGTGGAGTCTGTTCTACTGTTTTATGTGTAGGGTAACAGTGCAGTCTGTTCTACTGTTTTATGTATAGTGTAACAGTGGAGTCTATTTTACTGTTTTATGTGTAGTCTATCAGTGGAGTCTGTTCTACTGTTTTATGTATAGTGTATCAGTGGAATCTGTTCTACTGTTTTATGTATAGTCTATCAGTGGAGTCTCTTCTATTGTTTTATGTAT
Source organism: Tachypleus tridentatus (assembly GCF_004210375.1). Classification (NCBI taxonomy): domain Eukaryota; kingdom Metazoa; phylum Arthropoda; class Merostomata; order Xiphosura; family Limulidae; genus Tachypleus; species Tachypleus tridentatus. The sequence continues at coordinate 46,640,172 of NW_027467782.1, read as the reverse complement.
AGTCTATCAGTGGAGTCTGTTCTACTGTTTTATGTATAGTTTAACAGTGGAATCTGTTCTACTGTTTTATGTATATTCTATCAGTGGAGTCTGTTCTACTGTTTTATGTATAGTCTATCAGTGGAGTCTCTTCTATTGTTTTATGTGTAGTCTATCAGTGAAGTCTGTTCTACTGTTTTATGTATAGTCTATCAGTGAAGTCTCTTTTATTGTTTTATGTGTAGTCTATCAGTGAAGTCTCTTCTATTGTTTTATGTGTAGTCTATCAGTGGAGTCTCTTCTATTGTTTTATGTATAGTCTATCAGTGAAGTCTCTTCTATTGTTTTATGTATAGTCTGTCAGTGGAGTCTCTTCTATTGTTTTATGTGTACTCTAACGCTGGAGTCTCTTTAGCTGTTTGACGACAATTCTCATCCAACTGTCTCAAAAACTGCTTGGGAGCCACTAATGAGCTCTAAACAAACAAATCTTAATTGCAACTTTTTGGCCCTTTTGTAACACTGGAAAGTGGTCGTAACACATTTGTAACTGGTCATAACACTGGGAACTGGTCGTAACACAAGGAACTGGTCGCTAAATCCTGATCAACAAACAGTTGTAGAGTCACGTGGTTTCCTGTTTTATTTTTCAGTAATGATGATACAGACACACGAACATCCCCTCTCTGTCCACTCAGATCAGACTTAGAAATTAGACTTAAATTAGTGAACTTGTTAATTTACAAGTTATGTATGTTATAAGTGCCGTTGGTGGAGCTCTGCTGAAGATTTACAGATACAATACCCGTGCTGGTTTAGTAGATTAGGAAATCCGGACGAAATCCTGAGCTGTACAGCAAGTCAGTTCTCTGTGTGAAATAACTTTATCAGACAAGAAAGCCTTCACTCTAGCAAACAGCTAATACAATTTTCATCCATGTGGTACTTACAGCCAGTAAGTAACTTAGTCTATTTGTACCGAGCGTTCCTTCACTTGGTAACAGAATATAATTGTAATGGGACAAATAAAAGGTCTTTGTTAAACAATGCACGTGTGGTTTCGTTTGTTGGTTCCATTTTTTCCGATAATAAGTTAAGGACTTTTTCCATTTAAATGTGAGAAAATGACTACTCGTGAGCTTCCATAACGGTAGAAAGAACCAACTGGTGTATTTAAACTAAATTGATTTATAATAAAACAGGAAAGTTGGTGATTAGGTGTTTACACCTAACGTGAATTTTATTCCTGTTTGAAACATAAGCACAAACGAAGATTGACGTAATACACGTGGAGAGGTCTTTGGTCATTTTTTCCCTTAAATAAAAAAAACAACAACAAAAAACACGAGCAACATCTTGCACACGATAAAATAAAAGCACGTGCAGTCTTCTTGGTGGAACAGCTGTCAGTTCGTAACTTACAAAGCTAACATCCGGGGCTTCGATTCTCCGTGGTGGACATAATTCGATGTGACATTTTTCTTCAACAAAGAAATTAGATGTACTCAAATTTTACTCTCTGATTATATAACACCACCATTTTTACTCTCAGGCTTAATATTGACTGTGTTCACAATTTAACATTATTTTCTTTCTACATATGAATATTGGTGGGTTTGTAAACACGAGAACACTTCACACAGGTCGCTTCTGTGCGAGGATCTTACGTTTGGTTCGGGAAAGTTCGTCTGAATTTCGCGAGCAGCTCGGCAGCCGTTAAGAGCCAGTATTTCCACTGAAGCTAAGCCTAAAGCCGCTTCCAAACGACTACCCGGAAGGATGATTAATGAAGCGTTTCCATATGATGTTTATGTTTTTTACGCTGTGACAGGCGGGTACACAGTGAGTACGGAACAGCCACAACTTTGCGCAAACAAACGTACTCTAACGTATCTAGAGTTGCATTGGAAGAGTAGCAACCATTACAAAGACTTTCAGGATGTTTATTAAATAAGGCTTGTGATTTCTTTACCTTCGCACAACAACAACAACAAACAAAAAATATTTAGTTGTCTTTGGTCAAGATGTTTTGTATTATATATTTCAATATACGGTTCATCCCTTTATTAGACTTAGTGAGCCAACCTTTATCATTTGTGTCACTGGAGGTCGTTAAATGTAAATTTAAAGTTTGTGTGTTTTATGTTTCTCTATTCAACGTTCCCCCCAAAGACAGTATTTCTTAAATAAAACTGAATGTGTGTAATGATCTTGGGAAACATTTAACGGAGAAAGGAACACATAGCACGATAACTTTGTATCAGCTTGTTTATTATTGGATAGCGTTTCTAGATTTTTGTTGGTGATTAAAATCATATCAGTCTGTTGATCATTAGAGAGTGTTTCTAGATTTTTGTTGGTGGTTAAGACCATATCAGTCTGTTGATCATTAGAGAGTGTTTCTAGTTTGTTGTTGGTGGTTAAAACCATATCAGTCTGTTGATCATTAGAGAGTGTTTCTAGTTTGTTGTTGGTGGTTAAAACCATATCAGTCTGTTGATCATTAGAGAGTGTTTCTAGTTTGTTGTTGGTGGTTAAAACCATATCAGTCTGTTGATCATTAGAGAGTGTTTCTAGTTTGTTGTTGGTGGTTAAAACCATATCAGTCTGTTGATCATTAGAGAGTGTTTCTAGTTTGTTGTTGGTGGTTAAAACCATATCAGTCTGTTGATCATTAGAGAGTGTTTCTAGTTTGTTGTTGGTGGTTAAAACCATATCAGTCTGTTGATCATTAGAGAGTGTTTCTAGATTGTTGTTGGTGGTTAAAACCATATCAGTCTGTTGATCATTAGAGAGTGTTTCTAGTTTGTTGTTGGTGGTTAAAACCATATCAGTCTGTTGATCATTAGAGAGTGTTTCTAGTTTGTTGTTGGTGGTTAAAACCATATCAGTCTGTTGATCATTAGAAAGTGTTTCTAGTTTGTTGGTGATGGTTAAAACCATATCAGTCTGTTGATCATTAGAGAGTGTTTCTAGTTTGTTGTTGGTGGTTAAAACCATATCAGTCTGTTGATCATTAGAGAGTGTTTCTAGTTTGTTGTTGGTGGTTAAAACCATATCAGTCTGTTGATCATTAGAGAGTGTTTCTAGTTTGTTGTTGGTGGTTAAAATCATATCAGTCTGTTGATCATTAGAGAGTGTTTCTAGTTTGTTGTTGGTGGTTAAAACCATATCAGTCTGTTGATCATTAGAGAGTGTTTCTAGTTTGTTGTTGGTGGTTAAAACCATATCAGTCTGTTGATCATTAGAAAGTGTTTCTAGTTTGTTGGTGGTGGTTAAAACCATATCAGTCTGTTGACTATTAGAGAATGTTTCTAGTTTTTAAATGAACACCCAACAAGGTGTGATGTTGTTTGTGGTGAAACAGGTGGAGTTTTATTAATCTTGACATTCACTTATAATAAGTTAGATGTAATTGGGTTGGTAATCTAATAAACACCTTGAATAAAGACACTATTTCGTTATAAGTGAATATTTAATATTATTATCTGCCTTTGTCTACTTTTTTTCTCCCAAGTGTTACATAAAAGTTCCGCCCTAATGGTTGTATTGAGTTAGAGTTGTTCTCCGGTGGGACTTCTAAAATCCAGAGTTTGATTCCCTGTGGTAGACAGAGTGCAGATGGTTAGCTCACTGCGTAGTTCTGAGAGACGAAATCAACAATTGAAGAAAGGTTTCGAAGTTACGAGGAATAATTTTAAACATTTAGAACGCCCGATTTCTGTTTTTAGCTGTATATTTAATTTTGCTTGAGGCCTTGTGCGAAAATATTTAAATAATATATATGTATGTGGTGTTTCACGCTTTCCCAAACTACCGTTCTAATGGCATGGTCTCTCAGGAAAATATATTCACCGATAATTGTTTGTTCTTTCTGTTGAGGAAAATTTAATTATTCTGTGTTAATTGTTATTAGGAAATGCTCTGCAAGCAGAATAAGACAATTAGATACTTCTGTGAATCTCACATCAAAATTGTGCGAAATTACACAAACTCAACAAAGTTATCAAGTTGTTCTCATCTGGATGAGTAGATGCTGGTACTTATCACGACGATGTAACACGTGGATTAAAGACATGAGGGATTTATATAACCCTGCTCACTTAGGTGAACAACGTTAGATTCCTGAAGCACTTTGGAACATTCTAGAAAAACATACAAATCAAATTAGCACGGTTTTTTTATTTTAAAATAACGTATCGGTTAATGTGTAATTAGCAGAAGCTAAAATATTGAAACTGAATGTGCTTCTTTAAACGAATAAAATACAAATCCCGAAACTTACGTACTGATAAAAACAATATTATCACATAAGACATTGATAGGTACTTATTTCAAGATTGAATCCGATGGCTGTATCCGCGACTGAACGCCGTATTGAGGTAGATGCGGTTGGAAACAGAGTTTGGGTTCGACTTACTTCACCTTGTATCCAGAAAACAGAAGTAAACTCGATTAGAAAGAGTCTCGAACCAGGTTCAACCCTAACACGTATGGAGTTAGTGGAAGTGTGGTATGACATCTTGGAACAAACATTATGGAATTCACTTTCTTTACCATATACTGGAGTGAGTAACATAGTTAAGGGCACATCTCACTTGTTATATGAACCGTAATGGTAGAATTTAAAATTGGTTATATCCAAGTTTCTATCTTCTATTTAAAACGGAAATTCGACACCAGGTTAAAATGGGGGAGAAGGCATACACTTGATATGTCGATAAATAGCTTGGAGACTGCAAAACGAACTTTTATCAACCAGTGTATTAAACACCATGGAGTGTGTACAACGTACGTACATCAACCAATGTGTTAAACACCATGGAGTGTGTACAACGTACGTACATCAACCAATGTGTTAAACACCATGGAGTGTGTACAACGTACGTACATCAACCAATGTGTTAAACACCATGGAGTGTGTACAACGTACGTACATCAACCAATGTGTTAAACACCATGGAGTGTGTATAACGTACGTACATCAACCAATGTGTTAAACACCATGGTGTGTGTACAACGTACGTACATCAACCAATGTGGTAAACACCATAGAGTGTGTACAACGTACGTACATCAACCAATGTGTTAAACACCATGGAGTGTGTACAACGTACGTACATCAACCAATGTGTTAAACACCATGGAGTGTGTACAACGTACGTACATCAACCAATGCGTTAAACACCATGGAGTGTGTATAACGTACGTACATCAACCAATGTGTTAAACACCATGGTGTGTGTACAACGTACGTACATCAACCAATGTGTTAAACACCATGGAGTGTGTACAACGTACGTACATCAACCAATGTGTTAAACACCATGGAGTGTGTATAACGTACGTACATCAACCAATGTGTTAAACACCATGGAGTGTGTACAACGTATGTACGTCAACCAATCTGTTAAACACCAAGGAATGTGTAAAACATACGTTATGAGTGAGATACAGTGAGAGGTAGAACGTGGGAAAGACGTCTTACAACGAAACGTGTTTTTTTTTTTTTATCTCTAGCTTCAGTGGAAAGTTTACTGTCTCCATAGTTTGTCTGTTTATCTCTATTTGCCCCTCGAGGAGCAACAGTACATCTGACGATTTATTACGCAAAAAATCGAGCTTCAGTTGTCGTTTTGTGCAGATAGCCTCTTAATACCATAAAAACAAACTATAGACAGCTTTAGTCTACTGTCTACTGTTACGCATACTGCATGGAGCATCTATCAATATCCGAATGTTTTTTTTAGAAATAGATTCGCTCTCAGTATACACGTTCACGTAACCAACAGTAACATGGAATATTTCCAGGAATGCCGTTCACCTGTTGTTACAAACAAAAAACAAAATCTCAGACAGTAGCTAGATTTAGCTAAAAAACAACAATACATTCCAGTTTTAAAGTCTGTCCTTATATGAAACAGTAAACTTCTATAACATGTAAGACTATTTCATTATTCAGATAAAGAAGCAAGTAATATATTACGTCATGCGATACATGGGATTTGGGTTTGTTGTTTTTAAGATGAAACAACAACATAACATCTTCGCTAAGCCTTATTGGTATAAGAAAGATGCTCTTTTTGTTCCGAGATGAGTAAAATATTTGTATTCCGGAAATGAGGATATTTTTCTACGGAACTAGGGAACAGTCAGGGGTACTATGGTTCAGAAAAGTGTGTTAATTATTCATTTTCAAAATAAAACTTTGTTCCAAGCATTTATGTCTGAAACATGCATACAAACGTTCATTATTGGTTTGTTTCTTTCAGATATTCATACAAAACTATACGAGAGCTAGCTGTGCTAACATATTGACTAGAGAGATGGCAGTTAGTCTCTGATATTCCTTGCCAACTCGTAGCATTTGACAGTTATTCTTATAACGCACCTATGGCTCCAAAGTATGGAAACATTTATTTTCGGAAACAGGAGTAAACTGTGGACTTTCGGATTCACAGTCCTGCAAGAGAACCAAACGATGGATTGTTTGTTTGTTTGCATAAAGCTACACAAAGGGCTATCTGTGCTCTGCCCACAACGGGTATCGAAATCCGGTTTCTAGCAGTATAAGTCCGCAGATATACCACTGTGTTACTGGAAAACCAAACGGTGGAACTTTGGATCCCCCGTCTAGCAACAGGGCGAAACAATGGGCCTTCGGATCCACACTCCAACACGCTAACTACTGAACCATGCCACAGTCTAGCAACAGGGCGAAACAGTGGGCCTTCGGATCCACACTCCAACGCGCTAACTACTGAACCATGCCACAGTCTAGCAACAGGGCGAAACAGTGGAACTTCGGATCCACACTCCAACACGGTAACTACTGAACCATTCTACAGTCTAGCAACAGGGCGAAACAGTGGGCCTTCGGAACCACACTCCAACACGCTAACCACTGAACCATGCCACAGTCTAGCAACAGGGCGAAACAGTGGGCCTTCGGATCCACACTCCGACACGCTAACCACTGAACCATGCCACAGTCTAGCAACAGGGCGAAACAGTGGGCCTTCGGATCCACACTCCAACACGGTAACTACTGAACCATTCTACAGTCTAGCAACAGGGCGAAACAGTGGGCCTTCGGATCCACACTCCAACACGCTAACCACTGAACCATGCCACAGTCTAGCAACAGGGCGAAACAGTGGAACTTCGGATCCACACTCCAACACGGTAACTACTGAACCATTCTACAGTCTAGCAACAGGGCGAAACAGTGGGCCTTCGGATCCACACTCCAACACGCTAACCACTGAACCATGCCACAGTCTAGCAACAGGGCGAAACAGTGGGCCTTCGGATTCACACTCCGACACGCTAACTACTGAACCATTCCACAATCTAGCAACAGGACGAAACAGTGGGCCTTCGGATCCACACCCCAACACGCTAACCACTGAACCATGCCCAACAACTTACTACTTTCTATTTTTTATCTATCAGTGTGGTTAAACAAAGCGATGCATGTATAATTACATAAACAACAGACTGAAGTAATAAGTTGAAAGGGTTGTTTCATTTGAGTGAGAGTTAACCACGAATAGAAGTTACCTCCCATAACTACACCTACGTCGTTGTTGTCATTCTGTGGTTACAACGACAAAGAGTCACGAGACTTCTAACTACATGAGGTTCTATTCAACAGTTACCTCCCATAACTACACCGACGTTGTTGTTGTCATTTTGTGGTTACAACGACAAAGAGTCACGAGACTTCTAACTACATGAGGTTCTATTCAACAGTTACCTCCCATAACTACACCGACGTCGTTGTTGTCATTCTGTGGTTACAACGACAAAGAGTCACGAGTCTTCTAACTACACGAGGTTCTATTCAACAGTTACCTCCCATAACTACACCGACGTTGTTATTGTCATTCTGTGGTTACAACGACAAAGAGTCACGAGACTTCTAACTACATGTGGTTCTATTCAACATGTCAGTGTTAATGTTACACCGCACTAAACCCGAACGTCTTGATCTGCACTTTACTTTCGTGCGGTTTTTGTCGTGGGCAGGAAGGGCTTAACGGGAGGCTCGTTACAAGAACGTTGTGTACTACATAAGTTAACCATTGTGATTTTTTTTATCCGTTCTTTAGAAATGACGACCTTTGTCGAGACTTGTGTCGTTTACCAGCGATGGAGAGACAAAACAAAAACAAATGAAATTTGATATTCTTATACGAAGCTTTAGGTCATTTTTCTAAGCGGTTTTTTTCTCTTTCAAAATCTCGAGTCGAATCACGTTGCCCTCTAGTGGCTCAGCGGTAAATTTGAAGGCTTATAACGTTAAATTCTGATGTTGATGTCAAAAGTTGGGCTCACCAAAGATAGATCACTGTTTGACTTTGCGCTTAACAATAAACAAATCGACAAATCATGTTAAAGCGTATTTTTTCAAATCATGTTAAAGCGTATTTTTTTCAAATCATGTTAAAGCGTATTTTTTCAAATCATGTTAAAGCGTATTTTTTTCAAATCATGTTAAAGCGTATTTTTTCAAATCATGTTAAAGCGTATTTTTTTCAAATCATGTTAAAGCGTATTTTTTTCAAATCATGTTAAAGCGTATTTTTTCAAGTCATGTTAAAGCGTATTTTTTTTCAAATCATGTTAAAGCGTATTTTTTTCAAGTCATGTTAAAGCGTATTTTTTCAAATCATGTTAAAGCGTATTTTTTTTCAAATCATGTTAAAGCGTATTTTTTTCAAGTCATGTTAAAGCGTATTTTTTCAAATCATGTTAAAGCGTATTTTTTTCAAATCATGTTAAAGCGTATTTTTTCAAATCATGTTAAAGCGTATTTTTTTCAAATCATGTTAAAGCGTAATTTTTCAAATCATGTTAAAGCGTATTTTTCAAATCATGTTAAAGCGTATTTTTTCATATCATGTTAAAGCGTATTTTTTCAAATCAAGTTAAAGCGTATTTTTTCAAATCATGTTAAAGCGTATTTTTTCAAGTTTTCGCAAACGTCTTATGTGTTTCCTTTTTTCATAGATTGTAAACCAAAAACAAATAATCAAAGAGAACCAAAATGTCAGCAAACTCAGTGAAAAAAACAAACACAAACTCGCAAAGAAAACAAAAGGAAAGTCAATGGATTAGGTTAGTTTATTATTAAGCCTAATAATTTCAAAAAAAAAATCTTTGTTTTTTTTTGTTTCTGACGTCAAACACAAAGCCCCACAGTGAGTTAGCTTTCCGCTCACCTGTTTCTGGCGTTGTAAGTCCGAAGACAAATATTGGTTGTTATTTCTGAAACAGACCAGTGGGTGTTTTTTGTTCATATTTCTTCATTTATAGTTTTAGATTATATATAATTCCATCCAAACAATTTGAGAGACAATATTATTTTGTTATTACAGAACTAAAGGTATTTAAGTACAAAATTACCCACGGACACAACTAAAACCAACACAAGTCTATTATCTGAGGGTGAATTTATTCATCAGTTACTTTAATACAGAACGTAGATTTGAAGCTCGGCATGGCCGGGTGTTTAAGGCACTCGACTCGTAATCTGAGGGTCGTGGGTTCGAATCCCCATCACACCAAACATGCTCGCCCTTTCAGCCGTAGGGGCGTTATAATGTGACGGTCAATCCCACTATTCGTTGGTAAAAGAGTAGTCCAAGAGTTGGCGGTGGGTGGTGATGACTAGCTGTCTTCCTTCTAGACTTACACTGCTACATTAGGGACGGCTTGCGCAGATAGCCCTCGAGTAGCTTTGCGCGAAATTCAAAACAAACCAAACAAGTAAAATAATATTTTTTGTTTATTTTCTGTGCCAACCACAGGTATCGAAGACAGGTTTTTAGCGTTATATACCTTCAGACTTACTGGTGACTGAGCCATTACTGGGCGGACGTTATTGAACCTAAAGTTGTAAGTGTTGGTTATAAAATATTAGGAAATTGTATAATAACATTCAATATTAGGTTAGGCTTAAGTGTTAAAATAAAATGAGTGTTTTATGTGTAGTAGATGACTTCACTACAGCCATCAGCATGCTGCTGAACCTTCTAGAAATGTTCGAGTGTCCAGTGTTCACATATCGGTAGTAATCCACAGAAATGTTAAAGTACTTAGATAACGGTATAAATCCTGTTAGCTCTCTAATCCTAGTTTTAGGTAATTATAGAAATTTCTAGAAATACTCTTATCCTAGTTACAGATAACGATAGAAGTTTCTAGAAGTGTCTGCGTTTCTTAATGGCTTCCTCAGGTATTCTTATTTTTTGATTACTTTCTTGGGAACTCAGATCTACGGTTATGGAACTTACAATGACGATATTATGAAAAGACTGAAGATAAAACACAACACACGTGGTCAGTATACGTATATATATATATATATATTACAAACTTGTATTTTATTTACTACTTTATTAATTTTTCACTGAAAATAACTGACAGAAGACAAGTGACACCGCCAGTTCACGTACGCTGATGCTCCCTGGTGGTTCAACGGTAAGTCGAAGTATTATGACGCATCAAGGCTTGTATTTTGTTATCCAACATAGATAATACATTGTGCAGTTTCGTGCTTAGCAACAAAAAACACTAACGTGTGTTAATGTTAAATCCAATCAGAAGGAGATATTTAGATGAAAATAGGAAATCATCAACCCAGAAGAATAGCACAACTGATTAAATATATTTTTCTTACGTTCTTACGTACAAAGACTAAAATGCACTGCTTCAACAGTCAGCGATGTTTTAGGTCGTACGCTACGTTTACTTAGCAAACTGGGTTTGCGTACCAGACTGGCATAATGTTTACCATGATATTAACGAGCCATGAATTATTCTTGGCCGAGTGTGTCTTATAAATTGAGAGATGTTCTAGCATCATTGGAAAATTAAATCTCCATATTTGTTGGTCCTGACTCACTTTCTATTTAACGTGAAGCAGACGTCAAGGCGACTGGTTTTTGTTTTTAAATTGCAGTGGTAAATGTTTCTGATAATACATCTTAATAGTACGAATTAAATATGGGGTTGGTGGAGTTATTATGTAAAGTTTGTGACAGTTTTCAGCAAGTCACTTCATAAACCCAGCCAATACAAATTCTCGCTGGAGCAGCAGGTATCAAAACTACAGTTTGAAACTGTTGGGTGTTTCGTAGGTTGTGTGATGTTACCTAAGTTTCACCACAAAGATGTGTTCAGATCAGGGATTGAAAATTTCCAAAATGGGAATGAAGATCTCTTGGGCCCCCTAGTAGCTCAAGGGTATGTTTGTGGAATTACAACGCTAAAAACCGGGTTTCGATACCCGTGGTGGGCGGAGCACAGATAGCCCATTGTGTAGCTTTCTGCTTATTTCGAAACAACAAGATCTCTTGCTTTTAATAATATTTGACAACAAAAAAATATGGATTAACTTGGGTACTAGAACCATCCAGAAAGAGATCTGTAATAAGTCGTACCCCGTTATGGTATGCAAAGTACGGCATCTTGTAACAGGTGTACGTGTAGCTTTGCGCGAAATTCGAAACAAACAATTGTAACAGATGAAAATTTACAAGCACACAGGACAATGATAAAAAAACCACACATGTAGCAGAGACAACTACGCAACATAATCAATAAGAATGTTCGTTTGATAAAAGTGACACGTGTATATATGTTGCTTTCACGACATATTTCCACTGTTGCATACCTCAAGCGGCTAGAGGATGAAACAGACATTCCTGCTATTTCATTTGAAAACATGCTCGTCAGGTCTTTTGGTAATACACTGCTGGCCTAACACTAGTATTAGTAATACACCGCTGGCCAAACACTAGTATTAGTAATACACTGCTGGTATAACACTAGTATTAGTAATACACTGCTGGCGTAACACTAGTATTAGTAATACACTGCTAGCCTAACACTAGGTATTAGTAATACATTGCTGGCCAAACACTGGTATTAGTAATACACTGCTATCATGTACTAACACTGGTATTAGTAATACACCGCTAACACTAGTATAACACTGGTATTAGGTAATACGCTGCTGGCCACTAACACTGGTATTAGTAATACACTGCTGGCGTAACACTGGTATTAGTAATACGCTGCTTGGTATTAGTAATGCACTGCTTTAACACTGGTGTTAGTAAACTGGTACATTGCTATTAACACTGGTATTACATTGCTGTAACTACAGTTATACGCTGCCTAATTACGCTGGTATGGTATTACCGATTAACGCTGGTATTGTATTGCGGTAACAAACGCTGGCAACACTAACACTATTAGTGATACACTGCTGGCCATTTCAACACTGGTATTAGTAATACACTGCTGGCACTGGTATTACAACGCTGGTGATTAGTATTATGTGCACTGCTGCACTGGTGGCAGTAATACACTAATGGCGTAACACTGGTATATACGCGCTAACCACCGCTGGCCAAACACTGGTATTAGTAATACGCACCGCTGGCCTAAACACTGGTATTAGTATTACACTGCTGGCGTAACACTGGTATTGATATATTACGCTGCTGGCCTAACACTGGTATTAGTAATACGCACTGGCGCTGTTGCTGGCCTAACACTGGTAACGCTAGTATGAATACACTGCTGGCCTAACACTGGTGATAATAGTAATACGCTGCTGGCCTAACACTGGTATTAGTAATGGTACTGCTGGCCTAACTACTGGTGGTTAGTAATACACTGGTGTTAATATTTCTTTACTGGTATTAGTAATACATTGCTGGCCCAACACTAGTATTAGTATATACACTAACACTGGCCTAACACTAGTATTGGTTATACAGTATACGCTGCTGCTTAACACTACGTTGGTTAGTAATACACTGCTGGCCTAACACTGGTATTAGTAATACACTGCTGGCCTAACATTGGTATTAGTAATACACTGCTGTTGTAACACTAGTATTAGTAATACACTGCTGGCGTAACACTAGTATTAGTAATACACTGCTGGCCTAACACTAGTGTTAGTAATACACTGCTGGCCTAACACTAATATTAGTCATACACTGCTGGCTTAACACTAGTATTAATAATACACTGCTGGCCAAAATCTTAAGGCCAATAAACATAATAAAAAAATATGTATTTTGCGATGATAGACTCAACCACTTATTTGAGTAGAGCTTCGAAAGATGAAAATAAGAAAAGGGAAAATAAAAATAAAAACACTTTTTAGTATTTAATAAGGAAAATGTGAACACTATGAAATTAGTCTAAATACTAGCTGATCAAAAGTTTAAGATCATAGCAAAAATAAGTCCTAAACAGGGTAGGAAATGCCCAACAAGAGGTCTCAGTAGTGAGTTGCACGGCCGTCATTGCGAATAACTTCAAACATTCGCTTTGACATGGTCGATATTAGCGTTTACAGAAGGCTGGCTGGAATGTTATTCCAAGTGGTGAAGATGGCTTCAAGAAGATCATGCACTGTTTGGAATTGACGTCCATTTCTATAGACTTCCCTTGCCATCCACCCCCAAACATTTTCATTGGAGTTCAGTTCGGGCGAACACGCTGGATGGTCCAAAAAAATCACGTTACTCGCCATGAAAAAGTCCTTTGTCCTGCGGGCATTATGGATTGCAGCGTGGTCCTGCTGAAAGATCCAGTCATTTCCACACAAGCGAGGGTCTTCAGTCAGTAAGGATGCTCTCTCCAACATGCCAGTGTAGCCAGCTGCTGTTTGACATCCCTGTATAACCTGAAGCTCCATTGTTACATGGGAGGAAAAAGCACCCCAGATCATGATGGAACCTCCTCCACTGTGTCGTGTAGAAAATGTCTCCGGTGGGATATCCTTATCGTGCCTGTAACATTGGAAGCCATCTAGACCATCCAAGTTAAATTGTTTCTCAGCAGAGAACAAAACATTCGTTCACTTTTTTACATCCCATGTTTGGTGCTTTTCAGCAAAGTTTAACCGAGCTGTTTCGTGGTATGGAAGGAAGCGTGGCCTTTGAAGACGTTTACGGATTTTAAAGCCTTTCTCTCGTAGATGCCGTCTTATTGTTCTTGAGCTGCATTCTGCGTCCGTAAGGGCCTTAATGTGGTTAGACGATCGGCTGGTGTTTTGCCGGATAACTCGTCGAATCCTCCTGCTCAACGCCGGCGAAATTTTCTTGGGTCGGCCACTTGAAATTCTCGTTCCGCATCCCTCAGAGTCTTTTAAGGAATTTCTAACAGCAGTTTTACTACGCCCAATCTCACCAGCGATGGTACGTTGAGAGAGACCTTGCTCTTGCAGCTTGACAATTCTGCCACGTTCAAACTCTGTTAACTTTTCAGCCTTTGCCATGTTTTTACTCAATGTAACACAGGAGTTGTCGGTGGGAGATGTTGACAACATTAATGCTTGAACACAAATGACTAAATTTCGTTACGTGTTTACCGATTAACGTTTCGTTTCCGTATGGTCTTAAACATTTGACCAGCTAGTATTTAGGCTAATTTCACAGTGTTCACATTTTCCCTATTAAATACTAAAAAAGTTTTTATTTTAAGTTTCCCTTTTCTTATTTTCATCTTTCGAAGTTCTACTCAAATCAGTGGTTGAGTCTAACAACACAAAATGTATACTTTTTCTTTATGTATATTGGCATTAAGATTTTGGCCAGCAGTGTATTACTAATACTAGTGTTAGGCCAGCAGTGTATATGTCTTATAAGCTGGATTAATGCATACAGTACAGGCCCATGTGAATTCCTTTCTTACCACAAGTCTCTTAATTTACAAACAGAAAATAGCAGTGGGACATCGTGACGTGGTGTAGTGTAATTCAGGCTTTAAACTGGGAACACTGAATCACTATTGATCCATTATTTGAATTTTCTTGTAAAAGTGGCAGATCTAGTCTCTATTTCTCCTTGACAATGATATATTAGTCGGTAGTTGAAAATAATATCAGTGGTTATTAATACAGCTCTGGTGAAAATACACCAGTGGAATCAATAGATCGTAAGTTTAAGTGTAATGATTGGATAATAAGGACGTCAGACCGGTCAAGAATTATACTGGCCTGTTAATACAGACGTCACCGAGTGCCCTTAGTTACACTGATCAATTGATATGAGTAGTGGTCAAACTACTTATATTGACTGGTCAATACAGACGTCAGTACTGGTCACAAGAAAAATGTTGTACTTTAAACCACCAAGAAGTGAACTCTAGCGGTACGTATATATATATATATATATATATATATATTTGAGTGGTTTGACCTGCAACACGTTTCTTTTATCAACAATGTAGTTTCCTACACAGTCAGTACTGGTCAGCCTAACTTGACTGAATGGTCAAGTGTTACACTAATTACTCATTAAGAGCTCATATCCATGATATGAACGTTATTAAAGCCCAGAGAATAAAGTGAGATTGATATATGTACTTACTTTATTAATATAACGTTTAATATATGTACTTTATTTCTTAGAGAGTCACGTGATACCTTAACAATGTTACCCGGTTTCATGTATAGCTAGAGTGAGAAGAACTTAGTTTTTATTGAATAGAAATGACAAAAAGTATATAAATTGAAGAAATATAAACTCAGTCCTACCTCAACCATCCAAACAACTCAGTTTATACTACACTAATGAACTCAGTCCTAACTCAACCATCCATTCAACCAACCTAGTTTATACTACACTAATGAACTCAGTCCTAACTCAACCATCCAAACAACTCAGTTTATACTACACTAATGAACTCAGTCCTAACTCAACCATCCATTCAACCAACCTAGTTTATACTACACTAATGAACTCAGTCCTAACACAACCAGCCAATAAACCCAGTTTTTACTACACTAATGAACTCGGTGCTAACTCAACCATCCAATTAATATTTGTATTCCCAGTCACAGGGAATCTATATGCATAAAGTCTCTTACCCTAGTGTAAACATATATAGCTACAGTTGATGAGAAAAACTCAAAGTGAGCTCATCTCGATATGTTTATAAATATGATCCATTAATCAAGTTATAGGTGACAGTTAACTTCAAAAAGTTGGCTGCGTTTACGCGTAAGATCAGCAGACTTTTAGCTTATTTGATAAATTCGCGCTAAAAAACAACCACTGATGATACATAACACTGAGTGTAAGCTGTCTTCTCTTTGACAAATGAGCCTGATAGGATGTTTTTATAGTTGCCTCTTCAGAAACTGAGTATATATTTATATACATATCAAACAACTTCTATTATATTATTATTTATCATGTTGTGAAGTTTGTTCATGTATTTCAGCTTTGAAGACACATGTAAATTCCATTTGAGATTGCTTTGACAATTCTACGTTCTCTCGCGTTTAAACGACTCTCTTGTAACGTGTATAAATACACAGGTTTGAAAATACTGGGTTATTTGCTTCAATAATACAATCAAAAGTCCTTGCGTATCCCACAAGTAATTTTCACCGCAGAACAGGTTGAAGCGAGCATGTTGCATAATTCAGTAGGTTCCTTCATCCTAAAGAGGCGGTCCTCCAAGAACGTTTCACTGAAGTAGGAGCGCTGAGGGGAAAGAGAGATAGAGACAAGGAGGAACGAAAGATGATGGTAGTTGAAATTGGTACATCAGAGCTCGAATCATCGTATAAAGCCAAAGATATTATGGCTGAGTCAGGCGGAGAAATGCCCTTCGGATCTAAACAGTTTGATTTAAAAAAACCAAATTGATTCCACAGCAAATGTATTTTGTAAGGTAAGAAGGGAAAAAACTTAGAATTCTGTTAAAATGCGATTTTTCCCCAGAGGAATTATCGTACTGAAACAAATGTTTTAATTCGTATATGGGAAATCAAATGTTTGTTTCACTTGCACGCTAAGTATTATTAACCGTACAGGATAGGACTGCACGCTAGAAGTATTATGTAACCGTACAGGATAGGACTGCACGCTAGATGTATTATGTAACCGTACAGGATAGGACTGCACGCAAGAAGTATTATGTAACCGTACAGGATAAAACTGCACGCTAGAAGTATTATGTAACCGTACAGGATAGGACTGCACGCTAGAAGTATTATGTAACCGTACAGGATAGGACTGCACACTAGAAGTATTAGTAACCGTACAGGATAGAACTGCACACTAGAAGTATTATGTAACCGTACAGGATAGGACTGCACACTAGATGTATTATGTAAACTTACAGGATAGGACTGCACACTAGATGTATTATGTAAACTTACAGGATAGGACTGCACGCTAGAAGTATTATGTAACCGTACAGGATAGGACTGCACGCTAGAAGTATTATGTAACCGTACAGGATAGGACTGCACGCTAGATGTATTATGTAACCTTACAGGATAGGATTGCACACTAGAAATGTTATGTAACCGTACAGGATAGGACTGCACTCTAGAAGTATTATGTAACCGTAAAGGATAGGACTGCACGCTAGATGTATTATGTAACCATACAGGATAGGACTGCACACTAGAAGTATTATGTAACCGTACAGGATAGAACTGCACACTAGAAGTATTATGTAACCGTACAGGATAGAACTGCACGCTAGAAGTATTATGTAACCGTACAGGATAGGTCTGCACGCTAGATGTATTATGTAACCGTACAGGATAGGACTGCACGCTAGAAGTATTATGTAACCGTACAGGATAGGACTGCACGCTAGAAGTATTATGTAACCGTACAGGATAGGACTGCACACTAGAAGTATTATGTAACCGTACAGGATAGGACTGCACGCTAGAAGTATTATGTAACCGTACAGGATAGGACTGCACACTAGAAGTATTATGTAACCGTACAGGATAGAACTGCACACTATAAGTATTATGTAACCGTACAGGATAGAACTGCACACTAGAAGTATTATGTAACCGTACAGGATAGGACTGCACACTAGAAGTATTATGTAACCGTACAGGATAGGACTGCACGCGAGAAGTATTATGTAACCGTACAGGATAGGACTGCGCGCTAGATGTATTATGTAACCGTACAGGATAGGACTGCACACTAGAAGTATTATGTAACCGTACAGGATAGGACTGCACACTAGATGTATTATGTAAACGTACAGGATAGGACTGTACGCTAGATGTACTATGTAACCGTACAGGATAGGACTGCACGCTAGAAGTATTATGTAACCGTACAGGATAGGACTGCACACTAGATATATTATGTAACCGTACAGGATATAACTGCACACTAGATGTATTATGTAACCGTACAGGATAGGACTGCACGCTAGAAGTATTATGTAACCGTACAGGATAGGACTGCACACTAGAAGTATTATGTAACAGTACAGGATAGGACCGCACACTAGAAGTATTATATAAGCGTACAGGATAGGACTGCACGCTAGAAGTATTATGTAACCGTACAGGATAGGACTGCACACTAGAAGTATTATATAACCGTACAGGATAGGGCTGCACGCTAGAAGTATTATGTAACCGTACAGGATAGGACCGCACACTAGAAGTATTATATAAGCGTACAGGATAGGACTGCACGCTAGAAGTATTATGTAACCGTACAGGATAGGACTGCACACTAGAAGTATTATATAACCGTACAGGATAGGACTGCACGCTCGAAGTATTATGTAACCGTACAGGATAGGATAGTTGGGAGTAACTTTGATTTAAAAAAATAAAGTGGGGTGGAGAATGGTTGTATAAAACTCTGTAACTTAGTACTGTTAGTATTATATTTTAATAATCCCCCTTTCGTTATAGGTTTGGGGCACATTTCGCCCGTGTATATATCTTGCTCTGGTATTAGAAAGTAAGGATGTTGGTGGTAGTCGTACATTAGTGTTACAATAATTATTTACTTAAATTTGGAAAATAAAAATACAGTGAACCGTGTTATCTCTTAAATACATTTACATATAAAATCGTGAACCATCCATGATATAAGTAACGTCAGTACACAAAGCTTGTTGTTTACATAAGTTTTAGAATATAAATACATTTGTGCAGCCGTAGGAGTTTTATATCTTCATTGAAAAGTTTGTTACTTGAAAGTTAATTATATCTTTGAGGTTAAAAATATGATACTAATGAAAACCCAAGAATGCAATGATACTTCCCTTCAGTTATTTTAATTTTAAAATACGTTTAGAGGACAAAACATTCAGACTTCCTTGTACTACAGTTTACGGTACACATTTTTATGTTCGTTTGTTTATTTTTTTTAATTCGCGCAAACCTGAACTATGGATTAAGTCGTTTCAATCTTTAGATATTATCTAGCAGCTAAACTTTGGATTGAGTGGTTTAATCAAGCAGTTTAACCATGGATTAAGTCATTTCAATCTTTAGATATTATCTAGCAGCTAAACTTTGGATTGAGTGGTTTTATCAAGCAGTTTAACCATGGATTAAGTCATTTCAATCTTTAGATATTATCTAGCAGCTAAACTTTGGATTGAGTGGTTTTATCAAGCAGTTTAACCATGGATTAAGTCATTTCAATCTTTAGATATTATCTAGCAGCTAAACTTTGGATTGAGTGGTTTTATCAAGCAGTTTAACCATGGATTAAGTCATTTCAATCTTCAGATAATGCTATTGTTTCAGATAAACTAAGATTTCAAACCACAATTAATTTATTCTTCTTTGTTATTTTTAGAATCATTTTAACTTTACACATTATTTGAAGTTGAAACAACACTGATTCTGTTACTCTTGAAGCTTGTTAAATGATTTTATTTAGCAACAAACTGTGGGGGTGGTTGGTTGCTTGATTAACTTGTTAACGAGGTATTTACCTTAATAGTTTTAAAAGGATGTTCATGTTGGGGAATTCATATCTGACGTAATCGTCAAATGTGACATAAATTTTTTTATTTACCAGATGTTACTTGAACTTTAACCAAATTAACTTAAAATATGCCTATGTAATTTAATATGCTTCTTTGTTCGTGGCAAACTTACTAAGACTACCTACTACAACACCTAATTTTGAACCGTCTATTGGAGGGAAGGTTTGTTTTTTTTTGGATTTCGCGTAAAGCCACTCGAGAGCTATTTTCGCTAGTCGTCCCTAATTAGCAGTGTAAGATTAGAGGGAAGATAGCTAGTCATCACCACCCACCGCAAACTCTTGGGATACTTTTTTACCAATGAATAGTGGGATTGACGGAACGTTATAACGTTCCTATGGCTGAAAGGGCGAGCATGTTTGGTGTGACGGGGATTCAAACTCGCGACCGTCAGATTACGAGTCGAATGCCTTAACCACCTGGCCAGTTAAATGTACAGGTTCTTAACTCATTATTCGAGAGTATAGGGTTTCACAGAATTATATCATATCTACAGGGAAGGTAACCCACAACTCTTTACTGACGGTGTGTCCCCTTCATTCATGTTATGTTTCATTAGAAGTTTTTCGTTACTAAGCAAGTTTACATGAATACCGTTTACGTCATTCCAAATGTTTTAGAGGCGTTATAATGTAAATATAACTATTCAGAAAAACATAACAGGAATAAATCATAATTTTTAATGTATAATATAAAATACAAAAACGTACATTATGTTCTTCCAGTATTTTGGTAACAATCTAGGAAGTTGATAAAAAATTGTTATATTTTAAAGTGTTGATATATAACATTATTAAAAACTTGGCATGAGGATAAGATTCGAAACTTCAATTAAACCCAGGCCAATGTCGATCTTCAAATGTCAAAGTTCATATTAATAAACAAACTGTTGTTATTTGTTTGAGTTTCGAATCTTGCGCAAAGTTACATGAGAGCTATCTGCGCTATTCATCCGTAATTTAGCAGTGTAAGGTTAAATGAAGGCGGTTAGACATCACCATCCACTGCCAACTTTTTTTACCAACGAATAATGGGATTGACCGAATTGTTATAACGCCACCATGGCTGAAAGGGCGAGCATGTTTAGGTGGTGATAATTAGTTTTATAGAAATATTTAAAGTTAAGTAAGTATTTTACCCCACCCCCAAAATCTAAAGTTTGTTTAACATACAAGGAGCACAGTAACATTAGACAGTTTCTAAAGTTTGTGCGGGCCCGGCGTGCGCTTCGTAATCTGAGGGTCGCGGGTTCGCGCCCGCGTCGCGCCAAACATGCTCGCCCTCCCAGCCGTGAGGGCGTTATTATGTGACGGTAAATCCCACTATTCGTTGATAAAAGAGTAGCCCAAGAGTTGGCGGTGGGTGGTGATGACTAGCTGCCTTCCCTCTAGTCTTACACTGCTAAATTAGGAACGGCTAGCACAGATAGCTCTTGAGTAGCTTTGTGCGAAATTCCAAAAAACAAACTAAAGTTTGTTTAACATACAGGGAACACAGTAACATTGCACAGTTTCTAAAGTTTGTTTAACATACAGGGATCACAGTAACATTGCAGAGTTTCTAAAGTTTGTTTAACATACAGGGAACACAGTAACATTGCACAGTTTCTAAAGTTTGTTTAACATACAGGGAACACAGTAACATTGCACAGTTTCTAAAGTTTGTTTAACATACAGGAACACAGTAACATTGCACAGTTTCTAAATTTTGTTTAACATACAGGAACACAGTAACATTGCACAGTTTCTAAATTTTGTTTAACATACAGGAACACAGTAACATTGCACAGTTTCTAAAGTTTGTTTAACATACAGGGATCACAGTAACATTGCACAGTTTCTAAATTTTGTTTAACATACAGGAACACAGTAACATTGCACAGTTTCTAAATTTTGTTTAACATACAGGGAACACAGTAACATTGCACAGTTTCTAAATTTTGTTTAACATACAGGGAACACAGTAACATTGCACAGTTTCTAAAGTTTGTTTAACATACAGGGATCACAGTAACATTGCACAGTTTCTAAATTTTGTTTAACATACAGGGAACACAGTAACATTGCACAGTTTCTAAAGTTTGTTTAACATACAGGGATCACAGTAACATTGCACAGTTTCTAAAGTTTGTTTAACATACAGGGAACACAGTAACATTGCATAGTTTCTAAAGTTTGTTTAACATACAGGAACACAGTAACATTGCACAGTTTCTAAAGTTTGTTTAACATAACATTGCACAGTTTCTAAAGTTTGTTTAACACAGGGAACATTGCACAGTTTCTAAAGTTTGTTTAACATACAGGGAACACAGTAACATTGCACAGTTTCTAAAGTTTGTTTAACATACAGGGAACATAGTAACATTGCACAGTTTCTAAAGTTTGTTTAACATACAGGGAACACAGTAACATTGCACAGTTTCTAAAGTTTGTTTAACATAAAACATTGCACAGTTTAACATTGCACAGTTTCTAAAGTTTGTTTAACATACAGGAACATAGTAACATTGCACAGTTTCTAAAGTTTGTTTAACATACAGGAACACAGTAACATTGCACAGTTTCTAAAGTTTGTTTAACATACAGGGAATACAGTAACATTGCACAGTTTCTAAAGTTTGTTTAACATACAGGGAACACAGTAACATTGCACAGTTTCTAAAGTTTGTTTAACATACAGGAACACAGTAACATTGCACAGTTTCTAAAGTTTGTTTAACATACAGGAAACACAGTAACATTGCACAGTTTCTAAAGTTTGTTTAACATACAGGGAACACAGTAACATTGCACAGTTTCTAAAGTTTGTTTAACATACAGGGAACACAGTAACATTGCACAGTTTCTAAAGTTTGTTTAACATACAGGAATACAGTAACATTGCACAGTTTCTAAAGTTTGTTTAACATACAGGGTTTGTTTAACACAGTAACATTGCACAGTTTCTAAAGTTTGTTTAACATACAGGGAACACAGTAACATTGCACAGTTTCTAAAGTTTGTTTAACATACAGTTTCTAAAGTTTGTTTAACATACAGGAACACAGTAACATTGCACAGTTTCTAAAGTTTGTTTAACATACAGGGAACACAGTAACATTGCACAGTTTCTAAAGTTTGTTTAACATACAGGGAACACAGTAACATTGCACAGTTTCTAAAGTTTGTTTCACATACAGGGAATACAGTAACATTGCACAGTTTCTAAAGTTTGTTTAACATACAGGAACACAGTAACATTGCACAGTTTCTAAAGTTTGTTTAACATACAGGGAACATAGTAACATTGCACAGTTTCTAAAGTTTGTTTAACATAAAGGGAACACAGTAACATTGCACAGTTTCTAAAGTTTGTTTAACATAAAGGGAACACAGTAACATTGCACAGTTTCTAAAGTTTGTTTAACATACAGGGAACATAGTAACATTGCACAGTTTCTAAAGTTTGTTTAACATAAAGGAAACACAGTAACATTGCACAGTTTTATTTCTTCGACCAATATATCTCATTCCTATTGCTTTTTAAGTGTTAGTAATTATATGGAGACTGAAGTATCCAATACTTCCGCTAGGTGGCACTAGTATGCTGAGTCCGCAAAATTCGCTCATTCAGAGTAAAATAAATTTGAAGTGACTGTTACAAGGTACTGATGGGTGACGTGTGTGTCAGTTCGGGTGACGAACAAGATGAAGAAATAAACATATACTGATTAGTGTTTCTGTTTGTTACAATGAACTGATGGGTGACGTGTGTGTCAGTTCGGGTGACGAACAAGATGAAGAAATAAACATATACTGATTAGTGTTTCTGTTTGTTAAAATGAACTGATGGGTGATGTGTGTGTCAGTTCGGGTGACGAACAAGATGAAGAAATAAACATATACTGATTAGTGTTTCTGTTTGTTACAATGAACTGATGGGTGACGTGTGTGTCAGTTCGGGTGACGAACAAGATGAAGGAATAAACATATACTGATTAGTGTTTCTGTATGAATATTTTTGTCTTCAACAATCAATTGAAAATCATCCATTATTTCACTTTCGGTGTTCGAATGACAACAGTTGTTTCTAAACTTCGTTTCGTGGCTCGATTCTTCGTGACGAACACAGCAGGTAACCCAATGACACCTAGCTTTGAAACCTACTAACTGAGTGCCATGGCTTCAGAACATTGTACTCGGTTAAGAGAACTAAGGCTCGGGAAAACGAACTTTTAAAATAAAGTATTCTTTTATACAACGATTCAAAATGTTACATTTCGTCAGAAAAAAAAACCTGATTCTGCTATCTATGATTAATTTCGGTAAGTAAAACATCGGTAAATAATTAAAACCAACGTCTCGTATTTACATAAGCCGTCAGCGATTTGCACTTCAAAAATACGCTCAACACGTTCAGTAGTTTCGACGTCCTTCATGTCGTCTTCAGGAGTGGTTCGCAAGATGTACATGTTCATAATTTTGTTTTTCTGCCGTGTGATACAAGAAGAGGAAGATGTATGATTGGTTGTAACAGTTTTATGTCAGCAACAACTTAATTAGCAAACCAATATGGTTGAAACGGATCCAGTCATCCAACAAAAGTGCTGGTGAAGACGATATGAAAAATAACTTCACTTGTTTAATGGAAATATATATACAAAGACAGCGTGAAATTGACTCACCTATTAAACAGAAATAAAGATGAAGGTAAAATGAAACCGATTCACTTAAATAGATATAGCGATAAACAAACATATATAACCACTCCTACAACAGCAAAACCAGTAAAAATTACATGAAACCGATTAATTTGTCCAACAAAAATACCGGTAAAGAGAAAATGAAACACTCACTTCTCAAATAGAAATGTATGACAGAAAACAAAATTATTATTAAGAACACAACTTATGTTCTTTCGAACACAGTTTTAGTGTCTGAATGATTACAAGTGAGTTCAAGACAAAGGCAACACGTTCATTGTTGTCTTGCAAACATGCATTGGTTTGACGCACAATGTTTTGAAGTTAATTCAATCTGCAAAAACTTAATAACGTTAGTAAACTAAGACACGTCATAACGTAAATCAAAAGTATATAAAATTATGTTTCAAAAATATTTCAGAGGAAGAGCGACATGTTACGCCACGTGCTACGTACGAACTTGTTGAAACCGGAACTTGAAATGAAATGTGATATTACAACAATCTACTTAAATAAACACAATTTTGAAGTGAAACCTTTTCTGGTTTCGTTGTGTGTAACTTACGTACAAATTTATACAATGGGCTATCTCTGCTATGCCCACTATTGGTATGGAAACCCGGTTTATAGTGGTGTAAGTCTGTAAACATATCGCTATGTCACTGGTGTGTGTGTGTGAGGGAATGTTTTTTCGTTTGTGCTGTTAGAAAATTCACGTAAATGCACCATACAAACTTGAGTGTGTATCGATGTAGCAATGAAACGAGTTACAATTCACACAAACATGTGTTTAGGGACATAATTCGTGTTAATTCACAACACAACATTTTTATAGTGTTCCAAAGCGAATTAAAATTGTAACACTGAAAAGAAACGAACAATTTGCCATAAAAAAAAAAAGAGTTGTAATATAATTTTGTCGTTTTTGTTCTGAAATATTTCTGTAAAAAGAAGGAAAGCCAAGGGTGATTTTAACTTCTGTGCCACATGTAATATCTTTGAATTAAATAGATATGGAACATCTAATTAAATTTTCACAAAATTCAAGTTTTGTTTGTTTTCTCTCTGCTGGTCTATTTGATTGTTGGTAACTAAAACTTAGTGTCACTATTGTCTCTCACTTTTGCATTATTAATGTCTAATTCCACGTTTCCCGCTATTCTAAAGAAAACAAAAACAAAAAGTCAATCTGTTTTCTGGTGCAGCACGCGCTTTTGGGAGAGTTGAAACTGATTTCAGAGAACTAATTCCACGTTCTCTTGAATGAGTCTCCGAGTTCAACTGTTCTATGATTTGACTGGCTGGTTCGCCCTTAGCTTAGACCTCAGCCTAATGAAGCTACACTGTCATCATAATAATAATGGAACAGTAAACACACTTTCTCTCAGAAGCCCCTTTAATCCTGCGTCTAAATCAGAGAGTCAGCTAATAACGCCACACTGTCTTTCTACATAATTAATAACGCGCGGCATTTCCTCAAGCAGTAGAAGGCCGCACCTTGTACAAGAAACTCGTGTCTGAGTTCCACGTGGCAATATACACTGACATTTCTAGCTCAGAGGTTTTTCTAGTAAAGTTTACAAGGGTTCTATTTCGAAGGAAATTAAAACTCCTCTCGGATGTAGTGTTAGAAAAAACCAAACAACACGAGGTTTGATTAAGCTAAATAAGTTTATAATTTACAATAAATATAACCTGTCTGTGAATCACGACGTCGTGCAAAACGAAAAACTAAACATATTAGTTTGAGGGAATCGTATCTTAACATATTAACTTGACGGTATTGTCTTCTAATTAATCACACTAGTTCGAGGGTATGTCTCCCAGTTAAACTCACTAGTTTGAGACTATCGTCTCCTAATTAAACACATTAGTTTGAGGGTGTCGTCTCCTAATTAAACACATTAGTTTGAGGGTTACGCCTCCTAGTGAAACACATTAGTTTGAGGAAATCGTCTCCTAATTAAACACATTAGTTTGAGGGTTTCGCCTCCTAGTGAAACACATTAGATTGAGGGTTTCGCCTCCTAGTGAAACACATTAATTTGAGGGTATCGTCTCCTAATTAAACACATTAGTTTGATGGTATCGTCTAATAATTAAACACATTAGTTTGAGGGGATGGTCTCCTAATTAAACACATTAGTTTGAGGGGATCGTCTCCTAATTTAACACATTAGTTTGGGGATCGTCTCTGATTAAACACGTTAGTGTGAGGGATCGTCTCCTGATTAAACATTTAACTTAACGATAAATTATTTAAGAAAACATATATTTGTTTGTTTGTTAATATTGAGTTCAAAGGTACACTTTGGGCTCTCTGTTCTGTGTATTCTGTGCCAACTGCTGCTATCGAATCGGGTTTTTAGCAACATGAGCCTTCTAAATTAGAGCTGAGACACAGGGGGCTAAAACAAAAATATTTAACAATTGTATTCCGACGTCTTGTGGAAAGTTCCGTCACTAAACTAAGAAAAAATTCACACACCTAAATATATGTGTATATATATACAAACACCCATACAAAACTACACACATACGTACACTCACACTAATACACGTGTGTGTACGTACACTCACCTGATAATACACGTGTGTACACGTACACTTACATTAATACACACTTGTGTGCACATACACTCACACTAATGCACGTCTGTGTTGCACGTACACTCGCACT
Organism: Tachypleus tridentatus; assembly: GCF_004210375.1. Taxonomy (NCBI): domain Eukaryota; kingdom Metazoa; phylum Arthropoda; class Merostomata; order Xiphosura; family Limulidae; genus Tachypleus; species Tachypleus tridentatus. The sequence goes on along the minus strand of NW_027467782.1, from coordinate 46,613,005 downwards.
AATACGCGTGTTGTGTGCGTTGCGCTCACGCTAATACGCGCGTGTGCGTGCACTCACGCTAATACGCGCGTTGTGCGTTGCGCTCACGCTATGTACGCGTGTGATGCGTTGCGCTCACGCGATGTGATGCGCGTTGATGCGCGTTGCCGCTCACGCTAATGCGCGCTGTGCGCACGTACGCTCACGCTAATGCGTCTGTTGTTGCGCGTTGCGCTCACGCTAATACTGCGTTGTTGCGCGTTACGCTCGCGCTATGATACGCGCGTTGTTGCGCGTACGCTCACGCGCTAATGCGCGTCTGTTGTTGCGTTGCGCTCACGCTAATGCGCGTCTGTTGTGCGCGTGCGCTCACGCTTATTACGCGTTGTTGTTGCGCGTGCGCTCGCGCTAATGCGCGCGGTGATGCACGTACGCTCACGCTAATGCGCGTCTGTTGCGCGTTGCGCTCAGACTAATACGCGCGTTGTTGCGCGTTGCGCTCACGCTAACGCGCTTGTGACGGACGTTGCGCTCACGCTAATGCGCGTTGTTGTGCGCGATGCTATCACGCTAATTACGCGTTTGTTGTTGCGCACGCTCGTGCTAATGCGCGTTTGTTGCGCGTACACTCACGCTAATACTGCGCGTTGTTGTGCGGGCCATCCTGATGATAATATGCGTTGTTGCGCGTTGCATCGATGATGCGCGTTGTTGTTGCGCCTGCATCACGCTAATGCGCGTTGTTGCGCATGCGCTCACGCTAATGCGCGCTTGTTGTTGCGCGTTGCGCTCATCTGATACGCGCGTTGTTGCGCGTACGCTCACTTCTATTGTGCGTCTGTTGTTGCGCGTACGCTCGCATGATACGCGTCTGTTGTTGCGCGTTGCGCTCACGCTAATGCGCGTTGTTGCCGCGTTATCATCACGCTAATGCAGCGTTGTTGCGCGTTGCGCTCACTGCACCAGATGCGTGCGTTGCGCGTACGCTCACGCTAATGCTGCGCGGTGCGCGTTGTATCACGCTAATGCCTTGCGTTGTTGCGCGTACGCTCACGCTAATGCGCGTGTTGTTGCGCGCGTTATCACGCTAATGCGCAGCGTTGTTGCGCGTTGCGCGCTAATACGCGCTAATTGCGCGCAGCGCGCTGATGCGCTCACTTGCGCGTGCGCTCATCGCGCTGATGCGCGTTGTTGCGCGTTGCGCTCGCGCTAATGCGCGTTGTTGCGCGTGCGCTCATCGCGCTAATACGCGTTGCGCGTTGCGCTCGCGCTTGATACGCGTTGTTGTTGCGCGTACGCTCGCGCCTGATGCGCGTTGTTGTTGCGCGTGCGCTCGCATATAATGCGCGTTGTTGCGCACGTGCTCACGCTGATGCGCGTCTGTTGTTGCGTTACGCTCGCTTCATGCGCGTCTGTTGCGCGTTGCACTCACGCTAATGCGCGTTGTGCGCGTTGCATCACGCTGATGCTGCGTTGTTGCGCGTACGCTATCACGCTAATGCGTCTGTTGTTGCGCGTTGCGCTCGCGCTGATACGCGCGTGTTGTTGCGCGTTGCGCGCCGCGCTCATTGCGCGTTGTTGCGCATGCGCACGCTCCATCACGCTAAATGCGCGTCTGTTGCGCGTTGCGCTCTCGCTAATGCGCGCGTTGTTGCGCGTGCGCTCCGCACTGCGCTTGTTGTTGCGCAGCGGTGCGCGTTGCTCGCGCTAATGCGCGTTGTTGTTGCGCACATGCATCGCGCTAAATGCGCGCGCCTCACTGATTATTACGCCTGTTGCGTTGCGCTCACGCTAATGCGCGCGTTGATGCGTTGCGCGTACGCTCACGCTAATGCGCGTTGTTGCGCGTACGCATCGCGCTAATGCGCGTTGTTGTTGCGTTGCGCTCACGCGCGATGCGCGTTGATGTTGCGCGTTGCGCTCCGCGCTAATGCGCGTCGTTGTTGCGTTGCCTCACGCTAATGCGCGTTGTTGCGCGTGCGCTCACGCTAATGCGCGCTGTTGCGCGTACGCTCGCGCTAATGCGCGCGTTGTTGCGCGTTGCGCTCACGCTGATAATGCGCGTTGTTGCGCGTGCACTCGCGCTAATGCGCGTTGTTGTTGCATTACGCTCACGCTAATGCGCGCGTTGATGCGTTGCGCTCACGCTAATGCGCGCGTTGTTTGCGCGTTGCGCTCACGCTGAATGCTGCGCGTTGTGTGCGCTGCGCTCACGCTAATGCGCGCGTTGTTGTTGCGTTGCCATCGCACGCTAATGCCGCGCGTTGCGCTTGCGCGTTGTTGCGCGTCACGCTGATGCTGCGCGTTGTTGTGCGTACGCTCACGCTAATGCGACGCGGTGTTGCGTTGCGCTCACGCTAATACGCGTTGTTGTTGCGCGTTATCGCGCTAATGCTGCGTTGTTGTTGCGTTGCGCTCACGCTAATACACGCGCGTTGTTGCGCGTTGCGCTCACGCTAATGCGCGTCTGTGTTGCGCGTGCGCTCGCGCTAATGCGCGCGTTGATGCGCGCTACGCTCGCGCACTAATGCGCGTTGTTGCGTTGCGTACGCTCGCGCTAATGCGCGTTGTTGTGCGCGTACGCTCACGCTAATGCGCGTTGTTGCGTGCGCTCCGCGCTAATGCGCGCTTGTTGCGCGTTGCGCTCACGCTAATGCGCGTTGTTGTTGCGCGTTGCACTCGCGCTAATGCACGCGTTGTTGTGCGCGTACGCTCACGCTAATGCGCGTTGTTGCGCGTGCGCTCGCGCGCGAATGCGCGTCGTGTTGTTGCGCGTTGCGCTCGCGCTAATGCGCGCGTTGTTGCGTTGCCGCTCACGCTGAATGCGCGTTGTTGCGCGTACGCTCGCGCTAATGCGCGTCTGTTGTTGCGCGTACGCTCTCACGCTAATGCGCGCGTTGCGTTGCCGCGCACGCATGATACGCGTTGTTGCGCGTTGCCACTCACGCTAATGCGCGCGTTGTTGCGCGTACGCTCACGCTGCGCGCGTCTGTTGTTGCGCGTTGCCTCACGCTGATGCGCGCGTTGACGCGCGTTGCGCTCACGCTGATGCGCGCGTTGCGCGTTGTTGCGCGTTGTACGCGTCGCTCACGCTAATGCGCGTGTTGTTGCGCGTTGCGCTCACGCTGCGCGATGTTGCGTTGCGCGTTGCGCGCTAGTGCGCGCGTTGTTGCGTGCGCTCACGCTAATGCGCGTCTGTTGCGCGTTGCTCTCACGCTAATGCGCGCGGTGTTGCGTGCGCTCCGCGCTCACGCTATGCGCGTGCGCTCGCGCTTGTTGCGCGTTGCGCCATGCGCTCGCGCTTTGTGTTGCGCGTGCGCTCGCGCTAATGCGCGCTGTTGGTGCGTTGCTCGCGTAATGCGCGTTGTTGCAATGCGCGCGTTGATTGCGCATCACACGCTAAATGCGCGTTGTTGTGCGCTCACGCTAATGTCGCGCGTTGTTGCGCGTTGCGCTCACGCTAATGTTGCGCGACGCGTTGTTGTTGCGTTGCGCTCACGCGCTAATGCGCGCGTTGTTGCGCGTGCGCTCACGCTTCAATGCGCGTCGTTGTTGCGCTCTTGCTAATTGCGCGCGTTGCGCTCGCTAATGCGCGTTGTTGCGTTGCGCGCTGTGCGCGTTGTGCACGTACTCGCGCTAATGCGCGTTGTTGCGTGCCTCACGCGCTAATGCTTGCGTTGGTGCGCTCGCTAATGCGCGTCTGTTGTGCGTTGCCTCACGCTAATGCGCGCGTTGTGTGCGCGTGCGCATCACGCTAATGCGCGTTGTTGCGTTGCGCGTACGCTCCGCGCTAATGCGCTGGTGTTGCGCGTTGCACTCACGCTAATGCGCGCTTGTTGTTGCGCGTTGCGCTCACGCTAATGCGCGTTGTTGTTGCGTTGCGTCACGCACTAATACGCGCGTTGTTGCGTTGCGCTCACGCTAATGCGCGCGTGTTGTTGCGTTGCGCGTTACTCATCGATAATGCGCGTTGTTGCGCGTACGCTCCGCTAATGCGCGCGTTGTTGCGCATGCCTGCGCGCGTTGTTGCGCGTGCGCTCACGCTAATGCGCGCGTTGACGGACGTACGCTCGCGCTAATGCGCGTTGTTGCGCGTTGCGCTCACGCTAATGCGCGCGTTGTTGCACGTACATCGCTCTGTATACGTCTGTTGCGCATGCGTCGCGCTATTGCGCGTTGTTGTGCGTTGCGCACTCGCGCTGAATATCGCGCGTTGTTGCGCGTTGCATCCGCTGGTAATGCGCGTCTGTGCGCGTGCGCTCATATGCGCGTTGTTGCGCGTGCACTCACGCTAATGCGCGTTGATGTTGCTCACTTCTGATGCGCGTCTGTGATTGCGTGCACGCTTATGCGCGTTGTTGCGCGTGCGCTCGCGCTAATGCGCGTTGTTGCGCGTGCGCTCGCGCGCTGAAATGCGCGTTGTTGCGCGTTGCGCTGCATTGCGCGTTGTTGCGCGTTGCGCTAATGCGCGCGTTGCGTACGCGTCACTGCTATGCGCGTTGCTAATGCGTTGTTGCGCGTACGCTCACGCTAATGCGCGTTGTTGTTGCGCTCCGCGATATAATGCGCGTTGTTGCCGCGTGCATCGCTAATGCGCGTTGTTGTTGCGCGTACGCATCACGCACGCTGAATGCGCGTTGTTGCGCCTGCGCTCACGCTGATGCGCGTTGTTGCGTTGCATCTCATCTAATACGCGCGTGTTGCGCGTACGCTCACGCTAATGCGCGTTGTTGTTGCGCGTCTGCGCTCACGCTCACGCAATATGCGCGTTGTTGCGCTCGCGCTAATGCGCGCGGTGTTGCGCGCGCTCACGCTGTTTGCGTTGTTGCGCTACGCATCGCGCTAATGCGCGCGGTTGTTGCGCGTACGCTCGCGCTAATACGCGCGTTGCGTGCGCGTTGCGCGCTACCTCGCGCTCTGCTCGTGCGCGTTGTCACGCTGCTACGCGTTGTTGCACGTTGCGCTCACGCTAATGCGTCTGTTGTTGCGCGTGCGCTCCGCATAATGCGCGTCTGTTGCTTGCGTTAATCGCGCTAATGCGTTGTTGCGCGCTGCGCTAATGCGTCTGTTGTTGCGCGTTGCACTCACGCTCAATAATACGTCTGTTGTTGCGCGCGTGAAACGCTCCGCGCTAATACGCGTTGTTGCACGTGCGCTCCACTAATGCGCGTCTGTTGTTGCGCGTGCTCCGCGCTAATGCGCGCGTTGTTGCGTTGCGCTCACGCTAATGCGCGCGGTTGCGCGTACATCACGCTAATGCGCAGCGTTGTTGTTGCGTTGCGCTCCGCGCTAATGCGCGTTGTTGCGCGTTAGCACTCACGCTTCAATGCGCGTTGTTGCGTTGCGCTCACGCTAATGCGCGCTGCGTTGCGCGTGCGCTCACGCTAATGCGCGTGTTGCGCGTGTTCAATGCGCGCGTTGTTGCCGCGTCGCTGCTATAATGCGCGTCTGGTTGCGCGTGCGCTCACGCTAATACGCGCGCTGTTGTTGCGCGTTGCGCTCGCGCTAATGCGCGCGCTGTTGCGCGCCATCACGCTCGCGCTGATATACGCGTTGTTGCGTACGCTCACGCTAATGCGCGTTGTTGCGCATAATGCGCGCGTTGTTGTGCGTTGCGCATCGCGCTGCGCACACTCACGCGCGCGCTTGCGTTGTTGCCGCTCACGTTAATGCGCGCGTTGGTGCGCATTGCGCTCACGCTAATGCGCGCGTTGTTGCGCGTACGCTCACGCTAATGCGCGCGTTGTTGCGCGTTGCGCTCACGCTAAATGCGCGTTGTTGCGCGTTGCGCTCCGCGCTAATGCGCGCTGTGCTGCGTTGTGCGTGCCGCTCCGCGCTAATGCGCGCGTTGCGCTCACGCTAATGCGCTTGCGCGTACGCATGATATGCGCGTTGTTGCGCGCGTTGCGCTCCGCGCTAATGCGCGCGTCTGTTCACGTTGCGCGTTGCGCTCATCGCGCTAATGCGCGTTGTTGCGCGTTGCGCTCACGCTATGATACGCGTTGTTGCGTTGCGCTCACGCTAATGCGCGTTGTTGCGTGTTGCGCGTTGCGCTCACGCTAATGCGCGTTGTTGCGCGTACGCTCACGCTAATGCGCGCTGTTGTTGCGCGTTGCGCTCACGCTGAAATACGCGTTGTGCGTTGTTGCGCGCGTTCGCGCTAATGCGCGTTGTTGCGCGTACGCTCGCTAATGCGCGCGTTGTTGCGCGTTGCGCTCGCGCTAAAATGCGCGTTGTTGCACGTATCTCTCGCTAATGCTGCGCGTTGTTGCGTTGCGCTCGCGCTTCGTTATTGCGCAGCCGCTCACGCTAATGCGCGTTGTTGCGCATGCCTCACGCTAATGCACGTCGTGTTGTTGCGCGTGCGCTCGCGCTAAATGCTGCGTTGTTGCGCGTGCCGCTCACGCCTATAATGCCTCGCGTGTTATGCGTACATCACGCTGATACCGCGTCTGTTGTTGCACGTTGCGCTCCGCATAATGCACGTCTCGTGTGCGCGTTGCGCGTCCGCAATAACTGCGTTGTTGCCGCGTTGCACTCGCTGCTGCGCGCTGATGTTGCGCATGCCGCCGCATATTGCGCGTCTGTTGCGCG
>NW_027467782.1:46562504-46605932 GCF_004210375.1 Tachypleus tridentatus | reverse complement strand
TTTAATTTACCTCTTGTCGTATCAATGATACATTATGGCTGAAAAGTAATAGGCCTAAAGAGAATAAAACTATTACTTAAGGGAAGACCCATAATATTAGATTCTGTCCAAATCCTGTACAACAGTAATTTACTATTACCGATTGAATCCCTGTGAACTGTGTGTAGATAATGGATGATTTTAAACATTTTTTAAGTTCTTTACATTGAGGGTTGTTACAGGCAAAAACATAAGGTTTTTAATATATATGGATCCCTACCACTAAAGAACGGTATGCAAACATCGCTAATTTGGTGGTTAAAAACCTAAAATTAGACGTCAGTGTCCTAGACAACTAAACATATGGATGTCTTCGTTGTGCTCATAATAATTTTGTACACTAGACTAGTTTTGGTTTAAAGCAAAATTTCCCGAGAACTAAAATAACTTTATTTTCAACTGTTTAGTTTTTTTCTTCCTGGTATCATATTAACTCGAGAAAATAATTTTTATTATTATGAACACAGGAGGGCGCAACAGTGGCGCTTTACACCAAGTTTCCATGCCAATCTGGGACAATGACGATTGTAACCGAAGGTATTTCCAACGAATCACGAGCGGATTTTTATGCGCAGGATTTATTGAAGGCGGGAAAGACGCTTGTCAGGTACGTTAAATAAAATATCTGTTCACCTTCTCACGTTTTTAATAGTACGTTTTATTATTCAATTATATTTTTAACAATTTGATGAGCATTAAAATATTACGTAATCATTATACACCTACGTCATGACAGGGAGACTCAGGAGGCCCCCTAATGGTTAGAAATAGAAACAGAAAATGGACTTTGGTCGGTGTGGTGTCGTTTGGCAGTCGATGTGCCCAAGCTGGATATCCCGGAGTTTACACTCGAATTACAGAGTATATAGACTGGGTAACAAAAAATGTTGAGATGTGAGTTCTCAATTAATTTCTTCTCTGTTGGGTTGGCAATGATAGTGATTGTTTATCAGTTAAATATTTTTATCGCACATATGATACTGTCTATAAAACATATTCATTAAACTTTTCTAAATATGTTACAAAAACAAACCGTAATCAATGCGATATATTGATTAAAATGTTTAAAAACAGAAATATATAAATTACTGAATTTATATAATAATAGCTTCCGGATTACCAGCTGTTGTTTTTGTATACATTTTAAAAAGTGGCATGCAGGTTCACTCAGTAATGACTCAGTGATAACGAGACACCTACTTGAAGTAAAAATGTATTCTCAATACGGCTGCTACGGGTGTTAAAACTTTAATTTAAATACAGTACACAATAACATTGTGACCTTCTTAGGTCATCTTCAGGTGAAAATACTCATATCAGATGTCCTGAAAATAGATAACTGATGACTTATAACCTGGTGTGAAGATAAACAGTTCTGTATCTGGTTGTTTACTACAATTTTACTGTAGCTCCTTGACATATTTTCATGTAATATGTATTCGATTAGATATCTCATTAAGCCTGTAGAATTGTATAAAAGTTAGTTTATACTGTCTCATATTAAATATTATATTAACTACGAAACTGGTTTCGTGACAAAATAAACGTGTTATCCACCAATATGTGTTTTCTTTCTAGTACGAACTAAGTATCAGTCATTGTTAATAAGTAGAGTCATCACATCTATAAAACCAGTTATCACTGCTAATAAGTAGTATCATCACACCTCTAAACCAGTTATCACTGCTAATAAGTAGTGTTATCACACCTATAAACCAGTTATTACTGTTAATAAGTAGTGTCATCACACCTATAAATCTTGTTATCACTGTTAATACGTAGTGTCATCACACCTATAAAACCAGTTATCACTGCTAATACGTAGTGTCATCACACCTATCAAACCAGTTATTACTGTTAATAAGTAGTGTCATCACACCTATAAATCTTGTTATCACTGTTAATAAGTAGTGTTATCACACCTATAAAACCAGTTATCACTGTTAATAAGTAGTGTCATCACACCTATAAAACGTGTTATCACTGTTAATAAGTAGTGTTATCACACCCATAAAACCAGTTATCACTGTTAATACGTAGTGTCATCACACCTATAAACCAGTTATCACTGCTAATAAGTAGTGTTATCACACCTATAAAACCAGTTATCACTGCTAATAAGTAGTGTTATCACACCCATAAAACCAGTTATCACTGTTAATACGTAGTGTCATCACACCTATAAAACGTGTTATCACTGTTAATAAGTAGTGTTATCACACCTATAAAACTTGTTATCACTGTTAATAAGTAGTGTTATCACACCTATAAAACTTGTTATCACTGTTAATAAGTAGTGTCATCACACTTATAAAACTAGTTGTCACTGTTAATAAGTAGTGTCATCAAACTTATAAAACTAGTTATCACTGTTAATAAGTAGTGTCATCAAACTTATAAAACTAGTTATCACTGTTAATAAGTAGTGTCATCACACCTATAAAACCAGTTATTACTGTTAATAAGTAGTGTCATCACACCTATAAATCTTGTTATCACTGTTAATAAGTAGTGTTATCACACCTATAAAACCAGTTATCACTGTTAATAAGTAGTGTCATCACACCTATAAAACGTGTTATCACTGTTAATAAGTAGTGTTATCACACCCATAAAACCAGTTATCACTGTTAATACGTAGTGTCATCACACCTATAAACCAGTTATCACTGTTAATAAGTAGTTATCACACCTATAAAACCAGTTATCACTGCTAATAAGTAGTGTCATCACACCCATAAAACCAGTTATCACTGTTAATACGTAGTGTCATCACACCTATAAAACCAGTTATCACACTGTTAATAAGTAGTGTTATCACACCTATAAAACTTGTTATCACTGTTAATAAGTAGTGTTATCACACCTATAAAACTTGTTATCACTGTTAATAAGTAGTGTCATCACACTTATAAAACTAGTTGTCACTGTTAATAAGTAGTGTCATCAAACTTATAAAACTAGTTATCACTGTTAATAAGTAGTGTCATCAAACTTATAAAACTAGTTATCACTGTTAATAAGTAGTGTCATCAAACTTATAAAACTAGTTATCACTGTTAATAAGTAGTGTCATCAAACTTATAAAACTAGTTATCACTGTTAATAAGTAGTGTCATCAAACTTATAAAACTAGTTATCACTGTTAATAAGTAGTGTCATCACACCTATAAAACCAGTTATCACTGCTAATAAGTAGTGTTATCACACCTCTAAACCAGTTATCACTGCTTATAAGTAGTGTTATCACACCTATAAATCAGTTATCACTGCTAATAAGTAGTGTTATCACACCTATAAAACCAGTTATCACAACTAATAAGTAGTGTCATCACACCTATAAAACCAGTTATCACAACTAATAAGTTGTGTCATAACACCTATAAAACCAGTTATCACTGCTAATAAGTAGTGTCATCACACCTATAAAACCAGTTATCACTGTTAATAACTAGTGTCATCACATCTACAAAACCAGTTATCACTGTTGTTACTGTTAAAGCATATATTTATATCTCCAAAATGTGGGTTGCCTTGTGTTTCAAGTTTGATGTCAGCGCTCCCTAGTGAGGTTCCAAACTATGGAATACCATGAAACAGATGCAGCCCCCACAATGATGCTGGAACGAGTGTCGGTCAATCTCTGAGCATGATTCTGATTGGCTGCCTTCCCCTCTCAACGGCGTCAGATAGTTTTATTAGGTATTCTTTGATAGATTGTTTTGACAGAGTATTCACTATGAAACTTTGTAGATTGGACGGTTTCGCATATGGATACAAAATGCGAGTACTTTTAAACGTTTCATGCACACATTAAAGTACGGTTTAGCTAATTTAAAGTGTTTGTTTGTTTTGAATTTCGCGCAAAGCTGCCCGAGGGCTATCTGCGCTAGCCGTCCCTAATTTAGCAGTGTAAGACTAGAGGGAAGGCAACTAGTCATCACCACCCACCGCCAACTGTTGGGCTATTCTTTTACCAACGAATAGTGGGATTGACCGTATATTATAACGCCCCCCCCGGCGAGCATGTTTAGTGCGACCGGGAGTTGAACGCCTTAACGCGCTTAGCCATGCCGGGCCAATTTAAATTGAAGAAAAGTGTTTATATCGCTTCGTAGAATTTCGAAATAAATACACGACCTCGTATTCTGATAAAATATACGATTCAATCTTAAATTTTTGGCGTTACAAAATCTTTTAACAGTACCGAAGATATCTCTTAAACACCAGAAAATAAATAAATAGATAAGTAAATGGAGTTTCTTAAAATAAACTGTAAGATACTACAGGGTGGCCCTAAGTCCCTACCCATCCATATATCTTATATATCCAGTGTATCTGTGTGCTGTCCCTCATTGTCGCTACATAATATTATGGGACGCCATGTTCTGTGAGACATTTTCCTCAACATAGCAGGGGTTATTGTTCCAAATGTCGCGGTAACAGCTGCCTTCAACTCATCGTGAGGGTTATAACGTTGTTTAGACACAATGCTTTTATAACATATGGATGGGTAGGGGCTTACGGGCCACCCTGTATAATATACAAAAATTAAATGTACTAGAAAAACACGTCTGAAACATGAAGATGTTCGAATAGCTTTCAAAAGTTACAGATGAACATATAATCTCCCCTCCTTTCCCCCAACTGTTATCAGAGACATTCGGAAACATTGTTTGAATAATATTATCTGCTTGCTTCTAAAAATAAACGTTTTGAGTCAGAACACGTGACACTTTTGACCTCTGTGAATTGAAAACAAAAAACTCGGTATATTTACACCTGCATTCGAAACTACTCTTACAACCAATCTCGTGATCCTATAGCTAGCACTCCAAACTACCCTTACAACAAATCTCGTGATCTACAGCCAGCACTCCAAACTACCCTTACAACCAATCTCGTGATCTACAGCTAGCACTCCAAACTACCCTTACAACCAATCTCGTGATCCTATACGTAGCGCTCCAAACTACCCTTACAACCAATCTCGTGATCCTATAGCTAGCACTCCAAACTACCCTTACAACCAATCTCGTGATCCTATAGCTAGCACTCCAAACTACCCTTACAACCAATCTCGTGATCCTACAGCTAGCACTCCAAACTACCCTGACAACCAATCTGGTGATCCTACAGCTAGCACTCCAAACTACCTCTTACAACCAATCTCGTGATCCTACAGCTAGTGCTCCAAACTACCCTTACAACCACTCCAGTGATCCCACAGCTAGCACTCCAAACTACCCTTACAACCAATCTGTGATCCTAACAGCTAGCACTCCAAACTACCCTTACAATCAATCTCGTGATCCTACAGCTAGCACTCCAAACTACCCTTACAACCAATCTCGTGATCCTACAGCTAGCACTCCAAACTACCCTTACAACCAATCTCGTGATCCTATAGCTAGCACTCCAAACTACCCTTACATGCCAATCTCGTGATCCTATAGCTAGCACTCCAAACTACCCTTACAACCAATCTCGTGATCCTATACGTAGCGCTCCAAACTACTCTTACAACCAATCTCGTGATCCTATACGTAGCGCTCCAAACTACCCTTGCAACCAATCTCGTGATCTACAGCTAGCACTCCAAACTACTCTTACAACCAATCTCGTGATCCTATACGTAGGCTCCAAACTACCCTTGCAACTAATCTGTGATTCTGCAGCTAGCACTCCAAACTACCCTTACAATCAATCTCGTGATCTACAGCTAGCACTCCAAACTACCCTTACAACCAATCTCGTGATCCTATACGTAGCGCTCCAAACTACTCTTACAACCAATCTCGTGATCCTATACGTAGCGCTCCAAACTACCTTTGCAACCAATCTCGTGATCTACAGTTAGCACTCCAAACTACCCTTACAACCAATCTCGTGATCTACAGCTAGCACTCCAAACTACCCTTACAACCAATCTCGTGATCCTATAGCTAGCACTCCAAACTACCCTTACAACCAATCTCGTGATCCTATAGCTAGCACTCCAAACTACCCTTACAACCAATCTCGTGATCCTACAGCTCGCACCCAAACTACCCTTACAACCAATCTCGTGATCTGTGCAGCTAGCACTCCAAACTACCCTTACAACCAATCTCGTGATCCTATAGCTAGCACTCCAAACTACCCTTACAACCAATCTCGTGATCCTATAGCTAGCACTCCAAACTACCCTTACAACCAATCTCGTGCTTCTATAGCTAGCACTCTAAACTACCCTTACAACCAATCTCGTGATCCTATAGTTAGCACTCCAAACTACCCTTATAACCAATCTCGTAAGCTGCATAGTTAGCACTCCAAACTACCCTTACAACCAATCTGTGATCTACAGCTAGCACTCCAAACTACCTTACAACCAATCTCGTGATCCTATAGCTAGCACTCAAACACCTACCTAAGCCAATCTCAATGTGATCCTACAGCTAGCACTCCAAACTACCCTTACAACCAATCTCGTGATCCTACAGCTAGCACTCCAAACTACCCTTACAACCAATCTCGTGATCCTGCAGCTAGCACTCCAAACTACCTTACAGCCAATCTCGTGATCTACAGCTAGCACTCCAAACTACCCTTACAACCAATCTCGTGATCTACAGCTAGCACTCCAAACTACCCTTACAACCAATCTCGTGATTCTACAGCTCGCACTCCAAACTACCCTTACAACCAATCTCGTGATCTACAGCTAGCACTCCAAACTACCCCTACAACCAATCTCGTGATCCTATAGCTAGTACTCCAAACTACCCTTACAACCAATCTCGTGATCTACAGCTCGCACTCCAAACTACCCTTACAAACAATCTCGTGATCTACAGCTAGCACTCCAAACTACCCTTACAACCAATCTCGTGATCCTATAGCTAGCACTCCAAACTACCCTTACAACCAATCTCGTGATCCTATAGCTAGCACTCCAAACTACCCTTACAACCAATCTCGTGATCTACAGCTAGCACTCCAAACTACCCTTACAACCAATCTCGTGATCCTATAGCTAAGCCAATCAGGAAAGAGATTTTTGCATGATCCCTGAGCACGTGCACGGTCTTCAGAAGTTAATGTCTCAGATGGTATAAAACTGACGAACCAACGAGAAGATAACAACTATTGTTCACTCACAGGTGTATTGTTGTGTCGAGTTAAAAAAAAAATTAATAGCTTCGATGGGTTCCCGTTGGTACAGCGGTAAGTCTACGGATTTATACGCTAAAATCAGGCGTTCGATTCCCTCGATAGACAGCACAATTTGGCTTTGCTAAAAGAAAACACAAACCATTAGCCATAACAATGGAATTCATAGAAAGACACAGTAATGATACGACACACTGGTTAAAATAATTTAAAAAAATATATATTTTTGTTGATTATCGGTTAAGCCTAAGTACAATGATAACAATTAGTTACCAAATACACACATATGAAGACGTATTTAAAAACAAAACAATAGACGTTTAAAAAAAAATATAACACTGCACTAATTTTAGTGTCAGACAATCACGTAGTACACAAATATATCTCCAAACAGCACGTCTGTGCGTGGAACTAATCAGCTTCTGTCACGTAATTCTCACGTGGTTCAGTATCATACATTATATGTTTTCGTATTTTTGTTTCGTTCCAATACAACATTGAGATTGTATCTCAGGTTGGTTGAGAAACATTTTTGCTTTAAGTGGGTTTCTCGTCATCACGGAAGATTATGGAATGATAGCTAACAACGTAAACTTGACTAATATGGGGTAAAATGGCGGAGGGGGGGGTACAAGAGACGTATAAACAAAATAAACCACTACAAGTTGCTTCCTACTCTGCTAACGTCTTTTCGCAACCCCCAGAAACACCATGTTACGTGCCTGTACCCTAAACAACTCAAACTAAGCCTAGTTACGCTTGAGAGAATACCGATAAACGCCTACCACAGCTAAAATAATAACCATCGGGTCGACAGGGACACACGTCAAATTTCTGGAAAACGACTATACAAGGTCAAGTACAGTTACAGAATTCTGTCGCTGCTTCTGTTCAAGTCAGCGAGATATTACAAGCATGGTGAATTAATAACATGCTGATGATGTCGGTGTTTGGTTTGTTTTACTTAACTGAACGAGATTTATCCGACTACAATCTTCCGAGCTCAAGAAAAATGATAAATATTCCATGACAACTGAAAAATACAAGCGATTTTTAAAAACTCGCGTTTAAAACACTCGAAATCTGCTTAAGTGTAACACGCACAACGTATAGTTTCTTATAAAGCTGGGAGAAGGCGTGTCCCAGCGGGTAGCGAGCCCGATTTCAATCAGAAAGATTCCCTTAACATGAAAACGTGGTCCGCACTTTGAGGTGTCAGTACGGCAAAAAAGTGGCTGTCAAGTAATATTAATTAATAAGACAAAAATAGGGCAAGTGTTGGCGATGAGTGCTACTGACTGCCTTCCATCTAGTTCATCACTTCAAAATTAGCGCAGGTAATTCTTGTGTGGGTATTGCTGAAAAACAAGTGTCGAATTTGGTGCAAAGCTAGTTGTGGACTTACTGCGCGAGCCGTCTCTAATTTTGAATTGATAAACTGGAGAGAGGGCAGCTAATCTACATCACACACCGCCAACTATTTCGTTATTCTTTACCACCGTAAGTGGGATTGACCGTTACATTATAATGCACCCACGGCTGATAGACCCAGTATGTTCAATGATTAGGTCCCAACTCATGATTATCAGATTGTGACCACCAGGGGCGTAAATTTTTTACATCTGATGGGGGGGATGATTTTTACAACCACTTATGTGAACTGTTAAATTTACAAATTGGTAATCTCTGATTACCTGAACTGAAAGCTGTAAACATGCAGTCACAGAGTAATCTTGTTGCCACGATACTTGCATGTATACTTAGGCCTACTGACTGATACTTACGAACTATCGTTTAGATCGAAAAGCTTAGAAGCACGCCTATATTAAAGATGTACATTTCGGCTACTGAAAAAGCCTACATCTAGGCCTAATTATGTAATTCGATTAGTAAGAACATGAGAATCACAAGAACAAACACACTATTTGAAGGCCTGTGATGCAATAAAACAATTCAAGAGACCAAACTGTAGGGGGGGGATGACTGTATGCACCATACCCCCCCTAAAATGAAGGGGGTTATTACCCCCAGTATATGCGCCCCTGGTAAGTAGTGAAGTCTCTTTACCATGTGGCGCAGATAGCCTTCGAGTAGCTTTGCGCGAAATTCAAAAGAAACCAAACCAAACTTTGCCACGTGACCCCACAAAAGAAAAAATAAAAGTTAAACAAATAAACAAGATGAAACTTGTTCAAAACCATGGTAATGACATCTCTCTATAATAATAATTTTCTGTGTCATATATCTTATGGTTTTTAATTAAAAACACACTAAAAAATTGTGATGAATTTTTGTAACCCATTGCGTGATACGTTCCTTATCATTCAAAGTGTAAACAATAATTTCTTACAAACTGTAAACTGTGTAAATAGATGTGGAAAATTATTACTTTCTGAAAGTACACGTAAAGTCATTGTCAGTAACCAACATCACTTTATATTACGTTAAGTTTGAAGGCTAATAACGCTTACATCCGGGTTTCGATTAACGTGTTGGACAAGGCACAGACAGCCTTTAATTTAACACCCATACCAGCCGTTCTCAGATACAAAGTTGTTGGTTTCTTTGTCGAAACGTTGTTCTCTCCTTATCAGTAGTAGTGTTAATACCCATACCAGCCGCTCTGAGATACATTTTTATTTCAAGTGGGTTTCTCGTCATTAAGAAAGACTGTACAAACATTGTTTGTGCTATTACTAATAAAATGTTCTTTACTAAGCAAGTAACGATTTTTGTATTAATTTTAACGACATTTTAATAGGTTTT
Organism: Tachypleus tridentatus; assembly: GCF_004210375.1. Taxonomy (NCBI): domain Eukaryota; kingdom Metazoa; phylum Arthropoda; class Merostomata; order Xiphosura; family Limulidae; genus Tachypleus; species Tachypleus tridentatus. The sequence goes on along the minus strand of NW_027467782.1, from coordinate 46,595,972 downwards.
ATAGTAAGTTAGAGGGTGGGTGTGCCAAGCAGACTGCAGCTCTCGCCACACGTTATCTGAACTTTTGAAGACCGAGTTCACATTATGAGTTTTCTTACAACCTGCTGAAAGGGCTGGCCTGCAGACTAACGGGTTAACCCTTATATAAAAACATTGAGTAAAATTACCTGACTTTATGTACGGTCGTTATTAAAAAGAGGTTTTCACTCCTTACATTTCAAAGTCAACAGTGTATGTGTGTGTGTGTTGGGGGGGGAGAGGTGAATTACTCTGTATTAAAACAACTTTAGAGCCTCACCACGTCGTTACAGTTCGTAACGTCCGGCACACAATCTGAAGACAGTGCATCTTTAAAATAACAATGCAAAGTAACTTCAATTTTAAAGGGATCTGTTCTATGTCTGTCATGTCTAAACGACACAACTTATCCCTCAGTACTTTCCATAATCTACGTAGTGTATGAGGACAATAACCTCTTAGCCCTACTTTAATACACCCAAACGTCCAAAAATAACACACGGTTTAACTGGTATGCTTTCGCGTGAAATTGCATTTCATTCTGCAGTTTCTTTGAGATATGCGATAGTCGAAAAAAGCCATGGTTGAAGCCTTATTTTGGTAAATCTATGCCCTTTTCGCCTCGTTTCCAAGCTGAGATCATTCTTGAATGTACCGTGACTGTTGGCTGGGGCACATGGACAGCTTTTATCAGTGACCTATGTGTTTGTGGATTTTTACCTGTTAAAAGATGCCACAATTTTCTCACCACTGCTGAAGTTACGACTCGTTGAAGATCTCTCTCTTGATGTACTGGTGTCCCAAATTGATCCATATTCCAGCGTTTTCCAATTTCATTGACTACGAAGAATATCCTCATCTTGGAAATTCTAAGTCCTCGACCTGAGCACATCTAAGATCTGAGAATACAAATACTTTGTTTTGGGAAGAGTTATTTCAAAAACTTCGTAACAGCGATCAAGTACTGATAACGTCATCATGGGCGACCAACGCGTGAAGAAGAAGATGAAAGGTGGAACCCCATCTAGCTTGCAATATCTACCACCATTCGGGTAAAATTAGAAGCAAACATTATGGTGATTCGGGAAAATTTAACATTTATTCAAAAAACTCATAACGGAAGATTTTGTTCTAAACCTCATTCAGGCAAAATCTGTACAGCCCTGAACAATACTCCGTATGCCTATCGGCGTCACAACCTACAAAAAGACAAACAATATCAAAATACGGTTCTCATAAATTCAGCTTAACAGTAACTTTATACAACTTCTAATGGAACTTGTTAACTTGCAAGTTGAATACATTGCACGCGACCCTCTATACAAGTTAGAAGTGTAGTCTGTCTGTTCGCTTCTTATGCTTAAAGATTTAGACCTATTACAACCAACCTTAAGATTCTCTAAGGTCGAGAATCGAAGCCAACAATAGACTTTACTTCTTTCATAAGCCTAACGTCAATTAAAGAATACATTACAGGACACGAGCTTCTGGCAGATAAAATTAACACTAAATTACAAAAATAGCAACAAAAATTACTACAGTTTTTGTTTATGTCATTAGGGTACATTAACAATTTCAAACGATTAAGCTAAATGTACCAAGAAATCTCATAAATTATCACTGCTGACTAGTACACACTTAAACAATACTTACGGAAGTCATTATTCTGTAATGGTTGAGTAGTAGACATTTAAACAATACTTACAAAAGTTATCATTCTGTAATGGTTGAGTAGTATACATTTAAACAATACTTACAAAAGTTATCATTCTGTAATGGTTGAGTATTAGACATTTAAACAATACTTACAAAAGTTATCATTCTGTAATGGTTGAGTAGTATACATTTAAACAATACTTACAAAAGTTATCATTCTCTAATGGTTGAGTAGTAGACATTTAAACAATACTTACAAAAGTTATCATTCTGTAATGGTTGAGTAGTAGACATTTAAACAATACTTACAAAAGTTATCATTCTCTAATGGTTGAGTAGTAAACATTTAAACAAGACTGACAAAAGTTATCATTCTGTAATGGTTGAGTAGTATACATTTAAACAATACTTACAAAAGTTATCATTCTGTAATGGTTGAGTAGTATACATTTAAACAATACTTACAAAAGTTATCATTCTGTAATGGTTGAGTATTAGACATTTAAACAGTACTTACAAAAGTTATCATTCTGTAATGGTTGAGTAGTATACATTTAAACAATACTTACAAAAGTTATCATTCTCTAATGGTTGAGTAGTAGACATTTAAACAATACTTACAAAAGTTATCATTCTGTAATGGTTGAGTAGTATACATTTAAACAATACTTACAAAAGTTTTCATTCTCTAATGGTTGAGTAATAGACATTTAAACAATACTTACAAAAGTTATCATTCTCTAATAGTTGAGTAGTAGACATTTAAACAATACTTACAAAAGTTATCATTCTCTAATGGTTGAGTAGTAGACATTTAAACAATACTTACAAAAGTTATCATTCTCTAATGGTTGAGTAGTAGACATTTAAACAATACTTACAAAAGTTATCATTCTCTAATGGTTGAGTAGTATACATTTAAACAATACTTACAAAAGTTATCATTCTCTAATAGTTGAGTAGTAGACATTTAAACAATACTTACAAAAGTTATCATTCTCTAATGGTTGAGTAGTAGACATTTAAACAATACTTACAAAAGTTATCATTCTCTAATGGTTGAGTAGTAGACATTTAAACAATACTTACAAAAGTTATCATTCTCTAATGGTTGAGTAGTAGACATTTAAACAATACTTACAAAAGTTATCATTCTGTAATGGTTGAGTAGTATACATTTAAACAATACTTACAAAAGTTATCATTCTGTAATGGTTGAGTATTAGACATTTAAACAATACTTACAAAAGTTATCATTCTGTAATGGTTGAGTAGTATACATTTAAACAATACTTACAAAAGTTATCATTCTGTAATGGTTGAGTATTAGACATTTAAACAATACTTACAAAAGTTATCATTCTGTAATGGTTGAGTAGTATACATTTAAACAATACTTACAAAAGTTATCATTCTGTAATGGTTGAGTAGTAGACATTTAAACAATACTTACAAAAGTTGTCATTCTCTAATGGTTGAGTAGTAGACATTTAAACAATACTTACAAAAGTTATCATTCTGTAATGGTTGAGTATTAGACATTTAAACAATACTTACAAAAGTTATCATTCTGTAATGGTTGAGTAGTATACATTTAAACAATACTTACAAAAGTTATCATTCTGTAATAGTTGAGTAGTAGACATTTAAACAATACTTACAAAAGTTATCATTCTCTAATGGTTGAGTAGTAGACATTTAAACAATACTTACAAAAGTTGTCATTCTCTAATGGTTGAGTAGTAGACATTTAAACAATACTTACAAAAAGTTATCATTCTGTAATGGTTGAGTAGTAGACATTTAAACAATACTTACAAAAGTTATCATTCTGTAATGGTTGAGTAGTATACATTTAAACAATACTTACAAAAGTTATCATTCTGTAATGGTTGAGTATTAGACATTTAAACAATACTTACAAAAGTTATCATTCTGTAATGGTTGAGTAGTATACATTTAAACAATACTTACAAAAGTTATCATTCTGTAATGGTTGAGTAGTAGACATTTAAACAATACTTACAAAAGTTATCATTCTGTAATGGTTGAGTAGTAAACATTTAAACAATACTTACAAAAGTTGTCATTCTGTAATGGTTGAGTAGTAGACATTTAAACAATACTTACAAAAGTTATCATTCTCTAATGGTTGTGTAGTATACATTTAAACAATACTTACAAAAGTTATCATTCTCTAATGGTTGAGTAGTAGACATTTAAACAATACTTACAAAAGTTATCATTCTCTAATGGTTGAGTAGTAGACATTTAAACAATACTTACAAAAGTTGTCATTCTGTAATGGTTGAGTAGTAGACATTTAAACAATACTTACAAAAGTTTTCATTCTCTAATGGTTGAGTAATAGACATTTAAACGATACTTACAAAAGTTATCATTCTCTAATGGTTGAGTAGTAGACATTTAAACGATACTTACAAAAGTTATCATTCTCTAATGGTTGAGTAGTAGACATTTAAACAATACTTACAAAAGTTGTCATTCTGTAATGGTTAAGTAGTAGACATTTAAACAATACTTACAAAAGTTTTCATTCTCTAATGGTTGAGTAATAGACATTTAAACAATACTTACAAAAGTTATCATTCTCTAATGGTTGAGTAGTAGACATTTAAACAATACTTACAAAAGTTATCATTCTGTAATGGTTGAGTAATAGACATTTAAACAATACTTACAAAAGTTATCATTCTCTAATGGTTGTGTAGTAGACATTTAAACAATACTTACAAAAGTTGTCATTCTGTAATGGTTGAGTAGTAGACATTTAAACAATACTTACAAAAGTTTTCATTCTCTAATGGTTGAGTAGTAGACATTTAAACAATACTTACAAAAGTTATCATTCTCTAATGGTTGAGTAGTAGACATTTAAACAATACTTACAAAAGTTATTATTCTGTAATGGTTGTGTAATAGACATTTAAACAATACTTACAAAAGTTATCATTCTGTAATAGTTGAGTAGTAGACATTTAAACAATACTTACAAAAGTTATCATTCTCTAATGGTTGAGTAGTAGACATTTAAACAAGACTGACAAAAGTTATCATTCTGTAATGGTTGAGTAGTATACATTTAAACAATACTTACAAAAGTTATCATTCTGTAATGGTTGAGTAGTATACATTTAAACAATACTTACAAAAGTTATCATTCTGTAATGGTTGAGTATTAGACATTTAAACAGTACTTACAAAAGTTATCATTCTGTAATGGTTGAGTAGTATACATTTAAACAATACTTACAAAAGTTATCATTCTCTAATGGTTGAGTAGTAGACATTTAAACAATACTTACAAAAGTTATCATTCTGTAATGGTTGAGTAGTATACATTTAAACAATACTTACAAAAGTTTTCATTCTCTAATGGTTGAGTAATAGACATTTAAACAATACTTACAAAAGTTATCATTCTCTAATAGTTGAGTAGTAGACATTTAAACAATACTTACAAAAGTTATCATTCTCTAATGGTTGAGTAGTAGACATTTAAACAATACTTACAAAAGTTATCATTCTCTAATGGTTGAGTAGTATACATTTAAACAATACTTACAAAAGTTATCATTCTCTAATAGTTGAGTAGTAGACATTTAAACAATACTTACAAAAGTTATCATTCTCTAATGGTTGAGTAGTAGACATTTAAACAATACTTACAAAAGTTATCATTCTCTAATGGTTGAGTAGTAGACATTTAAACAATACTTACAAAAGTTATCATTCTCTAATGGTTGAGTAGTAGACATTTAAACAATACTTACAAAAGTTATCATTCTGTAATGGTTGAGTAGTATACATTTAAACAATACTTACAAAAGTTATCATTCTGTAATGGTTGAGTATTAGACATTTAAACAATACTTACAAAAGTTATCATTCTGTAATGGTTGAGTAGTATACATTTAAACAATACTTACAAAAGTTATCATTCTGTAATGGTTGAGTATTAGACATTTAAACAATACTTACAAAAGTTATCATTCTGTAATGGTTGAGTAGTATACATTTAAACAATACTTACAAAAGTTATCATTCTGTAATGGTTGAGTAGTAGACATTTAAACAATACTTACAAAAGTTGTCATTCTCTAATGGTTGAGTAGTAGACATTTAAACAATACTTACAAAAGTTATCATTCTGTAATGGTTGAGTATTAGACATTTAAACAATACTTACAAAAGTTATCATTCTGTAATGGTTGAGTAGTATACATTTAAACAATACTTACAAAAGTTATCATTCTGTAATAGTTGAGTAGTAGACATTTAAACAATACTTACAAAAGTTATCATTCTCTAATGGTTGAGTAGTAGACATTTAAACAATACTTACAAAAGTTGTCATTCTCTAATGGTTGAGTAGTAGACATTTAAACAATACTTACAAAAGTTATCATTCTGTAATGGTTGAGTAGTGGACATTTAAACAATACTTACAAAAGTTATCATTCTGTAATGGTTGAGTAGTATACATTTAAACAATACTTACAAAAGTTATCATTCTGTAATGGTTGAGTATTAGACATTTAAACAATACTTACAAAAGTTATCATTCTGTAATGGTTGAGTAGTATACATTTAAACAATACTTACAAAAGTTATCATTCTGTAATGGTTGAGTAGTAGACATTTAAACAATACTTACAAAAGTTATCATTCTGTAATGGTTGAGTAGTAAACATTTAAACAATACTTACAAAAGTTGTCATTCTGTAATGGTTGAGTAGTAGACATTTAAACAATACTTACAAAAGTTATCATTCTCTAATGGTTGTGTAGTATACATTTAAACAATACTTACAAAAGTTATCATTCTCTAATGGTTGAGTAGTAGACATTTAAACAATACTTACAAAAGTTATCATTCTCTAATGGTTGAGTAGTAGACATTTAAACAATACTTACAAAAGTTGTCATTCTGTAATGGTTGAGTAGTAGACATTTAAACAATACTTACAAAAGTTTTCATTCTCTAATGGTTGAGTAATAGACATTTAAACGATACTTACAAAAGTTATCATTCTCTAATGGTTGAGTAGTAGACATTTAAACGATACTTACAAAAGTTATCATTCTCTAATGGTTGAGTAGTAGACATTTAAACAATACTTACAAAAGTTGTCATTCTGTAATGGTTAAGTAGTAGACATTTAAACAATACTTACAAAAGTTTTCATTCTCTAATGGTTGAGTAATAGACATTTAAACAATACTTACAAAAGTTATCATTCTCTAATGGTTGAGTAGTAGACATTTAAACAATACTTACAAAAGTTATCATTCTGTAATGGTTGAGTAGTAGACATTTAAACAATACTTACAAAAGTTATCATTCTCTAATGGTTGAGTAATAGACATTTAAACAATACTTACAAAAGTTATCATTCTCTAATGGTTGTGTAGTAGACATTTAAACAATACTTACAAAAGTTGTCATTCTGTAATGGTTGAGTAGTAGACATTTAAACAATACTTACAAAAGTTTTCATTCTCTAATGGTTGAGTAGTAGACATTTAAACAATACTTACAAAAGTTATCATTCTCTAATGGTTGAGTAGTAGACATTTAAACAATACTTACAAAAGTTATTATTCTGTAATGGTTGTGTAATAGACATTTAAACAATACTTACAAAAGTTATCATTCTGTAATAGTTGAGTAGTAGACATTTAAACAATACTTACAAAAGTTATCATTCTCTAATGGTTGAGTAGTAGACATTTAAACAATACTTACAAAAGTTATCATTCTCTAATGGTTGAGTAGTAGACATTTAAACAATACTTACAAAAGTTATCATTCTGTAATGGTTGAGTAGTATACATTTAAACAATACTTACAAAAGTTATCATTCTGTAATGGTTGAGTATTAGACATTTAAACAATACTTACAAAAGTTATCATTCTGTAATGGTTGAGTAGTAGACATTTAAACAATACTTACAAAAGTTATCATTCTGTAATGGTTGAGTATTAGACATTTAAACAATACTTACAAAAGTTATCATTCTGTAATGGTTGAGTAGTATACATTTAAACAATACTTACAAAAGTTATCATTCTCTAATGGTTGAGTAGTAGACATTTAAACAATACTTACAAAAGTTATCATTCTGTAATGGTTGAGTAGTAGACATTTAAACAATACTTACAAAAGTTGTCATTCTGTAATGGTTGAGTAGTAGACATTTAAACAATACTTACAAAAGTTATCATTCTCTAATGGTTGTGTAGTATACATTTAAACAATACTTACAAAAGTTATCATTCTCTAATGGTTGAGTAGTATACATTTAAACAATACTTACAAAAGTTATCATTCTCTAATGGTTGAGTAGTAGACATTTAAACAATACTTACAAAAGTTATCATTCTGTAATGGTTGAGTAGTAGACATTTAAACAATACTTACAAAAGTTGTCATTCTGTAATGGTTGAGTAGTAGACATTTAAACAATACTTACAAAAGTTATCATTCTCTAATGGTTGAGTAGTATACATTTAAACAATACTTACAAAAGTTATCATTCTCTAATGGTTGAGTAGTATACATTTAAACAATACTTACAAAAGTTATCATTCTCTAATGGTTGAGTAGTATACATTTAAACAATACTTACAAAAGTTATCATTCTCTAATGGTTGAGTAGTAGACATTTAAACAATACTTACAAAAGTTATCATTCTCTAATGGTTGAGTAGTAGACATTTAAACAATACTTACAAAAGTTGTCATTCTGTAATGGTTGAGTAGTAGACATTTAAACAATACTTACAGAAGTTGTCATTCTCTAATGGTTGTGTAGTATACATTTAAACAATACTTACAAAAGTTATCATTCTCTAATGGTTGAGTAGTAGACATTTAAACAATACTTACAAAAGTTATCATTCTCTAATGGTTGAGTAGTAGACATTTAAACAATACTTACAAAAGTTGTCATTCTGTAATGGTTGAGTAGTAGACATTTAAACAATACTTACAAAAGTTTTCATTCTCTAATGGTTGAGTAATAGACATTTAAACGATACTTACAAAAGTTATCATTCTCTAATGGTTGAGTAGTAGACATTTAAACAATACTTACAAAAGTTATCATTCTCTAATGGTTGAGTAGTAGACATTTAAACAATACTTACAAAAGTTGTCATTCTGTAATGGTTAAGTAGTAGACATTTAAACAATACTTACAAAAGTTTTCATTCTCTAATGGTTGAGTAATAGACATTTAAACAATACTTACAAAAGTTATCATTCTCTAATGGTTGAGTAGTAGACATTTAAACAATACTTACAAAAGTTATCATTCTGTAATGGTTGAGTAGTAGACATTTAAACAATACTTACAAAAGTTATCATTCTCTAATGGTTGAGTAATAGACATTTAAACAATACTTACAAAAGTTATCATTCTCTAATGGTTGAGTAGTAGACATTTAAACAATACTTACAAAAGTTGTCATTCTGTAATGGTTAAGTAGTAGACATTTAAACAATACTTACAAAAGTTTTCATTCTCTAATGGTTGAGTAATAGACATTTAAACAATACTTACAAAAGTTATCATTCTGTAATGGTTGAGTAGTAGACATTTAAACAATACTTACAAAAGTTATCATTCTGTAATGGTTGAGTAGTAGACATTTAAACAATACTTACAAAAGTTATCATTCTGTAATGGTTGAGTAGTAGACATTTAAACAATACTTACAAAAGTTTTCATTCTGTAATGGTTGAGTAGTAGACATTTAAACAATACTTACAAAAGTTATCATTCTGTAATGGTTGAGTAGTAAACATTTAAACAATACTGACAAAAGTTATCATTCTGTAATGGTTGAGTAGTTGACATTTAAACAATACTTACAAAAGTTATTATTCTGTAATGGTTGTGTAGTAGACATTTAAACAATACTTACAAAAGTTATCATTCTGTAATAGTTGAGTAGTAGACATTTAAACAATACTTACAAAAGTTATCATTCTGTAATAGTTGAGTAGTAGACATTTAAACAATACTTACAAAAGTTATCATTCTCTAATGGTTGAGTAGTAGACATTTAAACAATACTTACAAAAGTTATCATTCTCTAATGGTTGAGTAGTAGACATTTAAACAATACTTACAAAAGTTATCATTCTGTAATAGTTGAGTAGTAGACATTTAAACAATACTTACAAAAGTTATCATTCTCTAATGGTTGAGTAGTAGACATTTAAACAATACTTACAAAAGTTTTCATTCTCTAATGGTTGAGTAATAGACATTTAAACAATACTTACAAAAGTTATCATTCTCTAATGGTTGAGTAGTAGACATTTAAACAATACTTACAAAAGTTATCATTCTGTAATGGTTGAGTAGTAGACATTTAAACAATACTTACAAAAGTTTTCATTCTGTAATGGTTCAGTAGTAGACATTTAAACAATACTTACAAAAGTTATCATTCTGTAATGGTTGAGTTGTAGACATTTAAACAATACTGACAAAAGTTATCATTCTGTAATGGTTGAGTAGTAGACATTTAAACAATACTTACAAAAGTTGTCATTCTCTAATGGTTGAGTAGTAGACATTTAAACAATACTTACAAAAGTTATCATTCTGTAATAGTTGAGTAGTAGACATTTAAACAATACTTACAAAAGTTATCATTCTCTAATGGTTGAGTAGTAGACATTTAAACAATACTTACAAAAGTTATCATTCTCTAATGGTTGAGTAGTAGACATTTAAACAATACTTACAAAAGTTATCATTCTCTAATGGTTGAGTAGTAGACATTTAAACAATACTTACAAAAGTTATCATTCTGTAATGGTTGAGTAGTAGACATTTAAACAATACTTACAAAAGTTATCATTCTGTAATGGTTGAGTAGTTGACATTTAAATAATACTTACAAAAGTTATCATTCTGTAATGGTTGAGTAGTATACATTTAAACAATTCTTACTAATGTTATCATTCTCTAATGGTTGAGTAGTAGACGTTTAAACAATACTTACAAAAGTTATCATTCTCTAATGGTTGTGTAGTAGACATTTAAACAATACTTACAAAAGTTATCATTCTCTAATGGTTGAGTAGTAGACATTTAAACAAGACTGACAAAAGTTATCATTCTGTAATGGTTGAGTAGTATACATTTAAACAATACTTACAAAAGTTATCATTCTGTAATGGTTGAGTAGTATACATTTAAACAATACTTACAAAAGTTATCATCATGTAATGGTTGAGTAGTATACATTTAAACAATACTTACAAAAGTTATCATTCTCTAATAGTTGAGTAGTAGACATTTAAACAATACTTACAAAAGTTATCATTCTCTAATGGTTGTGTAGTAGACATTTAAACAATACTTACAAAAGTTATCATCATGTAATGGTTGAGTAGTAGACATTTAAACAATACTTACAAAAGTTATCATCATGTAATGGTTGAGTAGTAGACATTTAAACAATACTTACAAAAGTTATCATTCTGTAATGGTTGAGTAGTAGACATTTAAACAATACTTACAAAAGTTATCATTCTGTAATGGTTGAGTAGTTGACATTTAAATAATACTTACAAAAGTTATCATTCTGTAATGGTTGAGTAGTAGACATTTAAACAATACTTACAAAAGTTATCATCATGTAATGGTTGAGTAGTAGACATTTAAACAATACTTACAAAAGTTATCATCATGTAATGGTTGAGTAGTAGACATTTAAACAATACTTACAAAAGTTATCATTCTGTAATGGTTGAGTAGTATACATTTAAACAATACTTACAAAAGTTATCATTCTGTAATGGTTGAGTAGTTGACATTTAAACAATACTTACAAAAGTTATCATTCTGTAATGTTTGAGTAGTAGACATTTAAACAATACTTACAAAAGTTATCATTCTCTAATGGTTGAGTAGTAGACATTTAAACAATACTTACAAAAGTTATCATTCTGTAATGGTTGAGTAGTTGACATTTAAATAATACTTACAAAAGTTATCATTCTGTAATGTTTGAGTAGTAGACATTTAAACAATACTTACAAAAGTTATCATTCTGTAATGGTTGAGTAGTAGACATTTAAACAATACTTACAAAAGTTGTCATTCTGTAATGGTTGAGTAGTATACATTTAAACACTACTTACAAAAGTTATCATTCTGTAATGGTTGAGTAGTTGACATTTAAATAATACTTACAAAAGTTATCATTCTGTAATGGTTGAGTAGTTGACATTTAAATAATACTTACAAAAGTTATCATTCTGTAATGGTTGAGTAGTAGACATTTAAACAATACTTACAAAAGTTATCATTCTGTAATGGTTGAGTAGTAGACATTTAAACAATACTTACAAAAGTTATCATTCTGTAATGGTTGAGTAGTTGACATTTAAATAATACTTACAAAAGTTATCATTCTGTAATGGTTGAGTAGTAGACATTTAAACAATACTTACAAAAGTTATCATTCTGTAATGGTTGAGTAGTATACATTTAAACAATACTCACAAAAGTTATCATTCTGTAATGGTTGAGTAGTAGACATTTAAATAATACTTACAAAAGTTATCATTCTGTAATGGTTGAGTAGTAGACATTTAAACAATACTTACAAAAGTTATCATTCTGTAATGGTTGAGTAGTATACATTTAAACAATACTTACAAAAGTTATCATTCTGTATTGTTTGACATCCTGGCAACAAAGAGACGTACATGATACTAGTAACAATGTTTAAAATAACTTTAACAACTAAACTGTTTTCTATTCTACTGTTTATCTTCTTACGTTGCTTTATGTGGGTCACTGATTATTGTACAACACGATAGTGTACTGGGTCTTCATGGGGTTATGTGAAGTTGGAGCGTCTCGGTCTTCATGGGGTTATGTGAAGTCGGAGAGTGATAAATGGATAGAACCAGATGCTCTGCCTTTCTCAGTAATTAATAAATATTCGTTTTAAAACTGTTATGAATGCGATAAGTGAAACTATCAATTCTGGTTTCATTTCTTTAAGTTAGAAGTTGGATTCTTTCTTCGTCAAAACGTTTCCCACACCTGAGGTGTTTTTGTTTAGATATCATGACGTTGTGTCAAAACACACCAACAAATCACAATAAGTAAGAAAGTAACCAAAATTAGCTTTAGAATTGTAACCCTGTTTTCCGAAACAGAATTATACTTTTCAGAACCAACCAGATTCTTTAACATATATATATGGTGATAAGTTTTCTTCTCTAAAACAGCTCAATAACTTCTTTTATTGTAACGTCATGGTTTGATTTTGAAATTAAGCACAAAGCTACTCGAGGGCTATCTGCGCTAGTCGTCCCAAATTTAGTAGTGTAAGATTAGAGGGAAGGCAGTTAGTCATCACCACCCACCGGCAATTCTTGGTATTCTCTTTTACCAACGAATAGCGGGATTGACCGTCACGGTATAACGCCCCCACGGCTGAAAGAGTGAGCACGTTTGGTGTCACGGGGATTCGAACCCGCGACTGTCAGTTCACGAGTCGAGTGCCTTAACCACCTGGCCATGCCGGGCCACATAATGGTCTACCTTGACTCTGTCTGCCACGGATGTCGTAGCCTGGTTATCACCCCATGGAATCTTGATGTACGGTTTCTTGTCATCGCCCGCATACAATCAGTACAGTCGTTTCAAGCATCATTATTTATGCTAATTGCTTAAGCTAATATCACGTGACGCTAAACGCTCTTTAATTAGAATAATTTTATAAAATTTAGCAAATTTACAGTGAAAAATGTACAATGAATAATAACCGTCCACTCACACGATTATTTTGAAAACTTGAACTATAAACTGCTAATCTATTTGACTTGACCTGGTTAATACTTATGTATTTTACGTCTTTTCACTCCATAATTTTGCCGCTCTAAATGAGCCTTCCTTGATACGAATGGCACAAAGCTAAAAACAATCCACTTTTACTCTTAGACAAAGCTGTAGTAAAAATGTTATACCAATATCTCACGTGATTTTTTGCGTGGGCGTGCGCAAAAGCTTTTTTAAATATTCACCTGCATTTGTTGAATAACATATTTACACGGCAAGGTTACTATATGTTGTAAAGATCTATCAGTGTGTCAAATTTGGTAAAAAAGAACTCTAAAAGTTAAGTTTCTTTTTTATATCAATTAAAGTATCTTTAAAGTTTTCCTACGTATGGGGCCTGGCATGGCCTAGCGCGTTAAGGCGTGCGCTTCGTAATCTGAGTGTCGCGGGTTCGCGCCCGAATCTCGCCAAACATGCTCGCCCTCCCAGCCGTGGGGGCGTTATAATGTGACGGTCAATCCCACTTTTCGTTGGTAAAATAGTAGCCCAAGAGTTGGTGGTGGGTGGTGATGACTAGCTGCCTTCCCTCTAGTCTTACACTGCTAAATTAGGGACGGCTAGCACAGATAGCCCTCGCGTAGCTTTGTGCGAAATTCCAAAACAAGCAAACAAACCCTACATATGGTGAGAATGAAAAAGGAAAAAATGGAGAAAGACTTGAATAAAAACTGGAGATGTCTTAGGTATTAATTAATGGATTGCCTTGAAATTTATGTGAAGTCCACTAAAGTACATCTACCGAAAATATTTATTAGTTTGAAGATAGAAAATCGTTAAACTATCACAAACAGTGTGTCCTGCTGATTGCCTTTTTAATAGCGTATCTTGGTGTTCACGACTAAAATGTATAATTCCATTTCAAGTAAGTGAGATTATACCAAAAATTTTTTCCCCCAAGTTGGCAGCGTCATTTCCGTCTAATCAACAACAAAAGCCTCGAGTAGCTTTGTGCCAGTTGCGAAAGACAGGTTCCCCGGTGAGACAGCGGTAAGTCTTTGGATTTACAGCGCTGAAATCAACAGCTCGATTTCCAGATAGCCCGCTGTGGTTTTACCATAAGAAAACACATGCACACTTTCTTAACAAAAATATATTGACCCGGCATGGCCAGGTGGGTTAAGGCGTTTGACTTGTAATTCGAGGGTCGCGAAAGTTCGTTTGTTTGTTTTTTTTAATTTCGCGCAAAACTACTCGAGGGCTATTTGCCCTAGCCATCTCTAATTTAGCAGTGTAAGACTAGAGAGAAGGCAGCTAGTCATCACCACCCATCGCCAACTCTTGGGCTACTCTTTTACCAGCGAATAGTGGGATAGACCGAACATTATAACGCCCCCCACAGCTGAAAAGGCGAACATGTTTGGTGAGACGGGGATGCGAACCCGCGACCCTCAGATTACGAGTCGCACGCCCTAACCCACCCGGCCATGCCGGGCGTGACAAGCGAAAGACAGCTATAACTAAAGACAGTTAACTGAAATGGAAAGATCAAGTTTTTTTAAAATAAAAATTCATTTGTAATCACCACTGTTCTGCCATAAAACTGTGTTTATTTATTGTTGAGTACAAAACTATGGACAAGAATATCTCTGATGTGCCATTCCACCAGACTTACCGCTGGGCCATCAGGGGGCGTTAAACTGTGTGTCTTAAAACATTAGATACATTATGTATTTTTTAGCTTTCATTCTTACCATAATTCTGTTGTATTATCGCATTGTGTCTGTTGGAGTTTGGAGCCACTGCTACTCACAATTTTCTTTCCTTCCGTGTGTGACAGAAACGCCGAATAAAGAGAAAGTTAAAAGAGTTTATAAACCTGAGTGACACTTTGTATAATTATTATCCGTTGCGAAGTGTTATGCACCAGGTGTCAGCAACCAAAATGGGCCGATGGTCATGTGTCTGGACACCTTCAACCAGCTGACCTTGATCCTGTCCTAGCTGAAGTAGTTCCAAGTCAATGATCGGGCACACCGAAATAGGTCATACCCTAGGTTCCGACCAAGACACAGTCTCTAGACATCTGCAGCTGAAATAGAGCACAGCTTCCACCGCGTGGCTGCAGGTAGTGGGTCAGCCAAGCAGTACAGGTAGATAAACACACAGGACTTGGAGAACAGAGATACCTCGACGCCAGTTCTCGCCTTCCTTCTTAGAAGTCAACAGTCAAAAAGCGAGCTCCGCACTCTGTGTGTTTTGAACTTTTGTTATCTGCTCCGTACGGGGGGCCGGAGCGTCCATGGACCACTGCGGGTTTGTGGAGAATATTCAGTAACACCGCTTCATTGAGAGGCAGGTACTGTAATTTCAAGTCTTGCTGAGTGAGAGTATGTGACTAAACCTGATAATTACTGTAATTTTCCTTGGTGATTGTTTATGTAATTATAACGTTTCAACTCATAGCAAAAATATGTTGATATATAATTATATCAGTAGTTTTACAATTATGATGATCAAAGTTTTAAATAACGCATATATATATATATATACCACAGACACCAATTGGAAATGTTAATTATGTAAACGTCCATTTAAGACAATAATTTGACGTACCAGTTTTAAACATTGCTTTGAGATGCCACTTTTAGAAATCTGATTTAAGACATCAATTTGGGGAAACATTTTTAAACGTTAATTTAAGATATTAATTTGAGGTACCAGTTTTACACGTTAATTTAAGACATTAATTTGAGGTAACAGTTTTAAACGTTAATTTAAGATATTAATTTAAGGAACCATTTTTAAATGTTAATTTAAGACATTAATTTGAGAAACCATTTTTCATTTTTAAACGTTAATTTAAGACATTAATTTGAAGAACCATTTTTAAACGTTAATTTAAGACATTAATTTGAGGTACCATTTTTAAACGGTAATTTAAGACATCAATTTGAGGTACCAGTTTTAAACTGTAATTTAAGACATTAATTTGAGGTACCATTTTTAAACGGTAATTGAAGACATCAATTTGAGGTACCAGTTTTAAACGGTAATTTAAGACATCAATTTGAGGTACCAGTTTTAAACGTTAATTTAAGACATTAATTTGAGGTACCAGTTTTAAACGTTAATTTAAGACATTAATTTGAAGAACCATTTTTAAACGGTAATTTAAGACATCAATTTGAGGTACCAGTTTTAAACGGTAATTTAAGACATCAATTTGAGGTACCAGTTTTAAACATTAAGATGTTAATTCGAGACGTTAATTGTTTTACAAAGGGCAAAAACAACAACAAGCAATATACATCTTAAACAAAGTAAAAAATGGCGAAATATAAAAACCTAATTGATGTTTCTACTGCAGCGGAAAACAGAGTAAGCTTTGTGTGTAGTCAGACGAGTTTGTGAAATATTTGATTAACAAAAAGGCAGGGTTAGCCGGTAGAGGGAGCTGTATGTTTAGTTGGGAGAAGTAATTTCTATTGACTGTAAACTTCTTGAACTTCGGATTAACGTCTTAAGTTTTGCCTGTTGGTTTTGATGTCAACAATTACTTCTAAACACGTTCTAATGTTTCTACGCAGATATAACCTAATGGAATTATGAAAACATAAACCATGAAGGTAAATTACAAAGCTTCTGCGCAAAACTACACAAGGAGCTATCTGTGCATAGCCATCAATATTCGCCACCAACACTTGGACTACTCTTATTGACTGTTACTTTTAAAACGCACTTACGGCCTCAAAGTGCGGAGCGAATTATTAGGGCAACGAGACGAGAGCCATGAATTTCCAGATTCACAGTATGGGCAACGTAAAATTCAGATACACTTTAATACATATATAATATTTTGACCTTTTGTTGCAAGGTTATTTTCCACAAGGAAAAAAAAACCCTTTAAAATATATGTTTTTTAATTTTCTTATGTTCACGTTTTGAGGCTGGAGTGTTTCCAAAATTATAAAATAAATGGTTTAACTGAGACTGTGAAGCGAATATTTAAAGTTCCGTTTGTTCTGTTTATTACATGTGTTAAACACAAAACCCAGGCGATAGGTAAATTTAGCAACCTTCGAGCAACAAAAACTGTCCTTGAAATGACCGGAAGTTTATCAAAGACTTCATAATTAAGTAAAATAATTAATATAGCCAATTATTATATTTGTAGTTTTAAAAAGTATTCACGAGTTCCATTTATTAGATAAAAATAAAACATTTTAATTTTTCGAAGGTGTCTTAACCTTCACATTTCATAAATTATATATTCGTAAAAACATTTAATGAGGCTGTAAAAACAGCCCTCTCTTTTATAGTTACCCTATATCAACCAGCGGTACGGAAGATTCTAACTGGTAATATATATTATGTAATTAGAACACAGCAAGTACTTATTTGTCCTGGATTTTATTCCATGAAATTGGAACACAGGGAAATATATAACTGTAACACGAAAAGGAAACAAAGCAAAAAACTTGGAAAGCTTACCCAAGCACATTCTGTCATAATTAGAAGAATAATCAATGTGACAAGGCTATTTAACCTCAAGTAACAATGTCATGGAGCCAGGAAAACCAATGTCCACAAACGGGTTTTGTCTTGTCCATTATTGTGGTCATTCTTATTGTCCGACTAATTTCTTAGAACCGCAGATCACGACCTTCCACTGGTCCCACTAACCCGGAAACAGAGAATCAGTAGGGCAATACGAACAGTGTCTCGGTCTGTTGCGAAGGCCAGGGACAGCCCACATTACAATGACTGTGGATGCTGACCTACATCACCGTGACGACGTTACGTAAATAACAACATCGTGCAAACAGGTCATTCGCCTTCGGGTTGCCTGGGCGGACTGTAAAAAAGTAATGCATGTATTTTTTTGTGTCAACATTTGTTTTTATTAATTCAGAAATCATAGAACCGAGACTGTCATGGAGAATGTTGCTTTTCTACCCGACAATGATTACAGGATAGAATTACAAGTTCCTTAAAAAATTATAAATTTTATCATAATAACGTAAGTAAAACTTTGTTACTAAATGTTTTGTTTTTTTTCTTCTGTATATTGAAACGGGTACAAAATGTTGTGGCCGGCCACATTTTTGTTCTGTGTATCAAAACGGAAGTAAAACATTGAAGCCACATTTCTTCTGTATATCGAAACAGACGCATATGTAGCTACGTATTTCTTCTGTGTGTCGGAAAGAATGTATTAGGAGCCACATTTTACTTTTGCATATTGGGCCAGCACAGTAACATTTTCTTTTGTGTGGAAATTAGGTTATACTTAAAGCTCACCAGGATATCACGTATCCCCCTCAGTTCCGAGATTTCCCGGGTGTTTGAAAACCGCCATGCTGTTGACTAATGCTACGTTGTCTTGGTAACATTGCAACACGTCACTGAGAACAAGAACTTAACTGTTCTTTTTCATTGGATGATTTAAAAGTTGAACCTTAACGGACACATAATAAATAATCACAAACGTAACACGTTTTTGTTTAAATAAAAGTATTATTTGATATGTAGAGCAAAAGGTTTTCGGTTTGATTAAACCAAATATAACTCTCAACATGAGAATAAAAATAAGAGAAGAAATATAAAGTGATTGTGACAAGTTCTTATAGCTGAAACCCTACAGTTCTTATAACGTAGCTTTATCACTAACTATCACTTTATCGTTCAATAACGTACGAAACACGTTTAATCACGGATTCTCGTTGTCCTCTTTATCTGTTTCTTTTATTCGAAAGTAATTTTATTTAGACCTTCTTTCTGATCATGAGAACAGATACATCAGTTTAAATAACTTTACCCGATATTTTTGCATCTATATCATATTGCAGCCTTTGTTCATTTTAAACTTGTTTCACATAACTTGCACTACTGACGCAGAAAACGTATTACAGAGGGCGCTTCGAAAAAAATGTATTTATTCATTCACTTTACGGTTTTAAACTCTTATTATACTTATTAATTATTCCTTTATTTTACGGTTTTAAGCATCTCATTATATTTATTAATGTTTTACAAGTCATGTTGGTTAACGTTATGTTTATTTTTACTTGCTTAATCGATTATCTGTACTACACTGCTTATTGGAAGCTATAACTTCGAACACGTCAAATATTCTGCGAGTTTATGCGAACGACTCATTTCTTTCTGTTTACAGTAAAGCTACGCGAGTTAGTTATTTTGCCCTAAAAACCCTCAAACTTGCCGCCGAGTTACCGAGAGCATTTATGCAAGGAAATACATTCTTTTTAAAAAACTGTAAGTTTGAACAAACCCGTTTTTAAAGTCCTGAAAATAAATTTTAGTTTTCCAGAAGTTACAACCTAACCTAATATACTTATTAAAAAGAAGTTATTTTTTCATGTTACAAAATATTTTAGTCTCAGTCAACACGAATAAATTCAGCAATTTATAATGCTAATTATCAAATTACTTAAAATGAAATTACAAAGGATGTGAACGAAATAAATACTGTTATAAACTGTTAAAGGCGCTTTTGTTATTCAACTTTTTTGATTGACTAGAGCTTGAGAATATATTTTTTTCAAGTAAGTTTCTCCTTATTAATAATTTTAGCATTCACTTGGTCTAGCAGCCCGGCATAACCAGGTGGGTTAAGGCGTTCCACTCATAATCCGAGGGTCGTGGATTCGAATCCCCGTTGCACCAAACAAGCTCGCTCCATTCATACAAAATCGAACTAAAACCGCTTACATTTCTTATTCTCAGAAAGGGTAGCAGAGATTTTTACATTAATATATAATTGGAAACTCCATTAAAAATAAATTACTTTGAGTTTCGCTTTTTGCCTCCTGTTGGCGCAGAACATTTGAGATGCAAATTCAAGTTGAAACATATATATGTATATAAACATAATTAAATTGTAAACATTTATTTATCTAATTCTGTATCAAGGCCAACAAATTATTGATTAATCTTCTCCGATCATATTTTAGTAATATTTTCATTTCTTATTATTGGTACCTGACAAATGTGACTTATTTGTTATTGTTATTGTTGGCACTTGATAAAACTATTTTACACATTGTCGTAAGTATATATTTAAAACTTGCACGCTTTCAGCCCATTACAAACTTTAGTATTTGCTCTCATACTTAAAATGACCATAAATTATTTTGTTTTGATTTATTTATTTTTTTACTTTCTCTAGGGTCAACTTATGGTTATGCAAAAGAGCAACAATGGCAGGTTTAGCTAGGATCACCGTATTTTTTATAATTACTAACTTCTACTTGTGTAAGTATGACGCAGAAAATCTCTTATGAGTGACGATTTCAAACATTATAAGTGTCTTCACATCTAATTCTGCTAGCTGAATGTACCATTTGTATTTAAGTTACTTGTATTTTCAGTTTTGTAATCTGTGGTATTTCTGGTTCTTCGTCTTGATGGGAATTTGAATTCTGGATGTTTAAAACATGTAGAAACTATTTTATTAAAACTAGTCTAAACTTTAGAAACTACCTTCTTAACATTAAGTCTAAACTTGTAGATACTATTTTATTAAAACTAGTCTAAACTTTAGAAACTACCCTCTTAACATTAAGTCTAAACTTGTAGATACTATTTTATTAAAACTAGTCTAAACTTTAGAAACTACCTTCTTAACATTAAGTATAAACTTGTAGATACTATTTTATTAAAACTAGTCTAAACTTTAGAAACTACCTTCTTAACATTAAGTCTAAACTTGTAGATACTATTTTATTAAAACTAGTCTAAACTTTAGAAACTATCTTCTTAACATTAAGTCTAAACTTGTAGAAACTATTTTATTAAAACTAGTCTTAACTTTAGAAACTACCTTCTTATCATTAAGTCTAAACTTGTAGATACTATTTTATTAAAACAAGTCTTAACTTTAAAAACTACCTTCTTAACATTAAGTCTAAACTTGTAGATACTATTTTATTAAAACTAGTCTTAACTTTAGAAACTACCTTCTTATCATTAAGTCTAAACTTGTAGATACTATTTTATTAAAACTAGTCTTAACTTTAGAAACTACCTTCTTAACATTAAGTCTAAACTTTAGATAGAAACTACCTTCTTATCGTTAAGTCTAAACTTGTAGAAAAAATTTTATTAAAACTAAGTCTAAATTTGAAGATACTATTTTGTTAACACTTCGTCTAAATTTGTAGATACTCTCTTATTAACACTAACTCTAAGCTTGTAGAAACTACTTTATTAACATTAAGTCATTTTTAACAGAAATAAAAGATTATATAAATTGTTTTTAATTTGTGAGGATTTAGAGCTTTCTTTCAAAAATACGATCTAATAAGTTACCGATAATTTATAGAAGCTTGGATTTAATTTTAAATTTGTGATCTTTATATAATTTGTTGTTGATGTCAGTTGGTATAAATCGTGTTTAAAGTTGTGAGTTTATAAGTTGTTTTTAATTTGAGTTAGTGTAAACATTGTTTAAAGTTGTAAGTTTATAATTTGCCGTTAACGTAATTTGGTGTTAGTCTTGTTGAAAGATTTGGGGTTTATAATTTGTTGTTAACGTAATTTGGTGTAAACTTTGTTTAAAGTTGCCACAAGTTTTGACCTCATAAATATTAAGCAGACGTGATGACGAGAAAATTATATATTTACAAACGGCTGGTATGAGTACAAAAAGCACTATCTAGGGGAGCGAACAACGTTTTGACCTTGTTCGGTCATTGCTGATTTTCACATATATAATTAAGCAGACGAAAAAAAATCGTTTTTCGCCGTAAACAAACTTGGTTCTCTAACGATATGTTTACGTTAGGTTTGTTTTCTTTCATTTTCGTCTCTTCTAACATATTTTCATTAAATAAAAGTACGTCCTCGTTGGTTCAGTGATAACTCTAAGAGCTGAGAACACTAAAACTCTGGTTTCAAAACTTGTACTGGACAGAAAACAACAGCTGATGGTATAGCTTTGTGTAACAATAGAGAATTAAAGTCCTTTTGAATTACGTTAATAAATAAACATACGTTTTGTCCCTAACTCCTTCTATTTGTGTATTTCATGCTACCGATAATTCAGTGAGTTACGGAATTATAACGCTAAGATCTGATGTTCGATTCTCCGTGGTGACACACCAGATAGTCTAATGTGGCTTTTCCCTTTTTGCCAAACAAACAAATAGCACTGATTTGCCCCCCCCCCCGCTAGTACAGCGGTATGTCTTTTGATTTACAACGCTAAAATCAGTGCTTCGATTCCCCTCGGTGGGCTGAGCAGATAGCCTGATGTGGCTTTGCAATAAGAAAACACACACACAGTACCGATTTATATATGTAAGAAGCGGATGTCAAACCTTTATCTTTACTATATACTGTTCATATACAAAAATAATATATTTTATGCTATTAATAATCTTTATTTGTTTCTTTTCCTTGTGATTTTTTAACGTAAATAACTAGTAGATGGTCTATTGTGCTTTCTCTACAGCGATATTAGAACCCCTATTTTTAGCGTTATGAACCTTCAAGTCTATTGCTGAACAACCAAGTGGTTTCGCTTATGCTAAGTTGAATGATTTATGTTATTTTTCTTTAATCTAATGTGTTTGTTTGTAATTAAGCACAAAGCTACACAATGGGCTATCTATGATTTGGCCACTACGGGTATCAAAACCCGGTTTCTAGTGTTATAAATCCACAGACGTACCTCTGTATCACTAATCTTTAATCTAAATAGTTTATGTAAAAACCAGCTGAGGATAGCTTTTTATTAGTGTCCAAATATTATTACTGTTTATTTATCAGCTTAACTTTCCTGAAAGAGGCCGCTTGGCGAGATCACCTGTTTTAATCACTCGTACCATTATACAATAGTGTTTGTCTGTCAGTGAATTAATACATGCTACAATTACGTCACATAAAGGACGCATAACGCTGCAATTCGTACTGTTGCAAAGTTAGTAAGCGTGCGCATGCCATGAATCGCGAGAAGAATTATGCACTCCGTCGGCTACAACGCAGCATGGCAAATGAACTTCAAAAAAGGCAAGAAACAAAAATATCCGCTGCCCTTAATTTTGCCTTTATTTATTCTTGAAACAGAACACTTTTGGAAGCTTTGCGGTATTACATCTGGTACAGTATAAATAGTTAAAAATAATGTAGGTTTAACAATGTTGGAAGCTTTGCGGTAGTACATCTGGTACAGTATAAATAGTTAAAAATAATGTGGGTTTAACAATGTTGGAAGCTTTGCGGTGGTACATCTGGTACAGTATAAATAGTTAAAAATAATGTGGGTTTAACAATGTTGGAAGCTTTGCGGTAGTACATCTGGTACAGTATAAATAGTTAAAAATAATGTGGGTTTAATATTTAGGAAGCTTTGCGGTATTACATCTGGTACAGTATAAATAGTTAAAAATAATGTGGGTTTAACATTTAGGAAGCTTTGCGGTAGTACATCTGGTTCTGGTACAGTATAAATAGTTAAAAATAATGTGGGTTTAACAATGTTGGAAGCTTTGCGGTAGTACATCTGGTACAGTATAAATAGTTAAAAATAATGTGGGTTTAACAATGTTGGAAGCTTTGCGGTAGTACATCTGGTACAGTATAAATAGTTAAAAATAATGTGGGTTTAACAATGTTGGAGGCTTTGCGGTATTACATCTGGTACAGTATAAATAGTTAAACATAATGTGAATTTACCAACCTTAATTATTCATTTCAACACCTTTAACTTCGTTACACTTAGGAAAAATGAACATTATTAGTTGTAAACAACAGAGCTGTTCTTATAATTTCAATGATACTAAAGTCAAGGCCCGGCATGGACTGGTGGGTTAAGGCGCTCGACTCGTAATCTGAGGGTCGCGGATTCCAATCCCCGTCACACCAAATATGCTCGCTTTTTTAGCCTTGGGAGCGTTATAATGTTACGGTCAATCCCACTATTCGTTGATAAAATAATATCCGAAGAGTTGGCGGTGGGTAGTAATGACTAGCTGTCTTCCCTCTTGTCTTACACTGCTAAATTAGGGACGGCTAGCACAGACAGCCCTCGAGTAGCTTTGCACGAAATTCAAAACAAACCAATAGTAAGAACAAACAATATATATAATCTTGCACACAGTTCAGCGATTACTACGCCCTTTCTTAGAAACACAGGTTACTCATTCCCCTTAGAAAGAACGTCTGTATCTTTTCTAACTATATTAACCTAATTTCCAAGCACGAGTAGCGACGCGTGTTCTCAGCGTCCATAACGCATGTGGTTAGCGCACGGGTGGTTGTTAGCGAAACCTTGACGTGGTAATCACACTTGACTTCTAACGAAAAATATTCGGGTTCAATGACTTATGGTTGCAATAAACGTTAAGTTATTCTGAAATAGAGTACGAAAAGCTGTATTCGAAACGTTATTAACTTAATAAACAAAGATCCGGTATCAGTAGGATATCCGACCTGGTTACCATGAATATATGAAAATTAAAAATTGTCATACGTTTTTGAGGAGGGTGTTGACAACGCTTGGATCTACGTTGTCCGTTAGATTTAACTTCAAGTGGTACGAAGTAAGAATGCGCGAGGTTAAAATTTAGCCCGTGGCAGCAATCGAAACGGTGAAGGAGACAGGATAACACAATGATTAACGTTGTTTTTCTAAAGATAAAAGTTAAGGTGGGAACACTACAACCCCCCTCTCCTGTGATGGAAATACCTTATTTTTGAAAAGCAGCTATCATAAACTTATCTAATTATAAAGCTGGTCTCTTATCTTAAGCAGCTATCATAAACTTATCTAATTATAAAGGTGGTCTCATATCTTAAGCAGTTATCATAAACTTATCTAATTATAAAGCTGGTCTCATATCTTAAGCAGTTATCATAAACTTATCTAATTATAAAGGTGGTCTCATATCTTAAGCAGTTATCATAAACTTACCTAATTATAAAGCTGGTCTCCTATCTTAAGCAGCTATCATAAACTTACCTAATTATAAAGCTGGTCTCCTATCTTAAGCAGCTATCATAAACTTACCTAATTATAAAGCTGGTCTCCTATCTTAAGCAGCTATCATAAACTTACCTAATTATAAAGCTGGTCTCCTATCTTAAGCAGCTATCATAAACTTATCTAATTATAAAGCTGGTCTCCTATCTTAAGCAGTTATCATAAACTTATCTAATTATAAAGGTGGTCTCCTATCTTAAGCAGCTATCATAAACTTATCTAATCATAAAGCTGGTCTCCTATCTTAAGCAGCTATCATAAACTTACCTAATTATAAAGCTGGTCTCCTATCTTAAGCAGCTATCATAAACTTATCTAATCATAAAGCTGGTCTCCTATCTTAAACAGCTATCATAAACTTATCTAATCATAAAGCTGGTCTCCTATCTTAAGCAGCTATCATAAACTTATCTAATCATAAAGCTGGTCTCCTATCTTAAGCAGCTATCATAAACTTATCTAATCATAAAGCTGGTCTCCTATCTTAAGCAGCTCTCATAAACTTATCTAATTATAAAGCTGGTCTCCTATCTTAAGCAGCTCTCATAAACTTACCTAATTATAAAGCTGGTCTCCTATCTTAAGCAGCTATCATAAACTTATCTAATTATAAAGCTGGTCTCCTATCTTAAACAGCTATCATAAACTTACCTAATTATAAAGCTGGTCTCCTATCTTAAGCAGCTATCATAAACTTATCTAATTATAAAGCTGGTCTCCTATCTTAAGCAGCTATCATAAACTTATCTAATTATAAAGCTGGTCTCCTATCTTAAGCAGCTATCATAAACTTATCTAATCATAAAGCTGGTCTCCTATCTTAAGCAGTTATAAACTTATCTAATTATAAAGTTGGTCTCCTATCTTAAGCAGCTATCATAAACTTATCTAATCATAAAGCTGGTCTCCTATCTTAAGCAGCTATCATAAACTTACCTAATTATAAAGCTGGTCTCCTATCTTAAGCAGCTATCATAAACTTATCTAATCATAAAGCTGGTCTCCTATCTTAAACAGCTATCATAAACTTATCTAATCATAAAGCTGGTCTCCTATCTTAAGCAGCTATCATAAACTTATCTAATCATAAAGCTGGTCTCCTATCTTAAACAGCTATCATAAACTTATCTAATCATAAAGCTGGTCTCCTATCTTAAGCAGCTATCATAAACTTACCTAATTATAAAGCTGGTCTCATATCTTAAGCAGCTATCATAAACTTATCTAATTATAAAGCTGGTCTCCTATCTTAAGCAGCTCTCATAAACTTATCTAATTATAAAGCTGGTGTCCTATCTTAAGCAGCTCTCATAAACTTACCTAATTATAAAGCTGGTCTCCTATCTTAAGCAGCTATCATAAACTTACCTAATTATAAAGCTGGTCTCCTATCTTAAGCAGCTATCATAAACTTACCTAATTATAAAGCTGGTCTCCTATCTTAAGCAGCTATCATAAACTTATCTAATTATAAAGCTGGTCTCCTATCTTAAGCAGCTATAAACTTATCTAATCATAAAGCTGGTCTCCTATCTTAAACAGCTATCATAAACTTATCTAATCATAAAGCTGGTCTCCTATCTTAAGCAGCTCTCATAAACTTACCTAATTATAAAGCTGGTCTCCTATCTTAAGCAGCTATCATAAACTTACCTAATTATAAAGCTGGTCTCCTATCTTAAGTAGCTATCATAAACTTATCTAATCATAAAGCTGGTCTCCTATCTTAAGCAGTTATCATAAACTTATCTAATTATAAAGCTGGTCTCCTATCTTAAGCAGCTATCATAAACTTATCTAATCATAAAGCTGGTTTCCTATCTTAAGCAGCTATCATAAACTTACCTAATTATAAAGCTGGTCTCCTATCTTAAGCAGCTATCATAAACTTATCTAATCATAAAGCTGGTCTCCTATCTTAAACAGCTATCATAAACTTATCTAATCATAAAGCTGGTCTCCTATCTTAAACAGCTATCATAAACTTATCTAATCATAAAGCTGGTCTCCTATCTTAAGCAGCTATCATAAACTTATCTAATCATAAAGCTGGTCTCATATCTTAAGCAGCTATCATAAACTTATCTAATTATAAAGCTGGTCTCCTATCTTAAGCAGCTCTCATAAACTTATCTAATTATAAAGCTGGTCTCCTATCTTAAGCAGCTCTCATAAACTTATTTAATTTTAAAGCTGGTCTCCTATCTTAAGCAGCTCTCATAAACTTACCTAATTATAAAGCTGGTCTTCTATCTTAAGCAGCTATCATAAACTCACCTTATTATAAAGCTGGTCTCCTATCTTAAGCAGCTATCATAAACTTACCTAATTATAAAGCTGGTCTCCTATCTTAAGCAGCTATCATAAACTTATCTAATTATAAAGCTGGTCTCCTATCTTAAGCAGCTATCATAAACTTATCTAATCATAAAGCTGGTCTCCTATCTTAAGCAGCTATCATAAACTTATCTAATCATAAAGCTGGTCTCCTATCTTAAGCAGCTATCATAAACTTATCTAATTATAAAGCTGGTCTCCTATCTTAGGCAGCTATCATAAACTTACCTAATATAAAGCTGGTCTCCTATCTTAAGCAGCTATCACAAACGTACCTAATTATAAAGCTGGTCTACTATCTTAAGCAGCTATCATAAACTTACCTAATTATAAAGCTGGTCTCCTATCTTAAGCAGCTATCATAAACTTATCTAATCATAAAGCTGGTCTCCTACCTTAAGCAGCTATCATAAACTTACCTAATAATAAAGCTGGTCTCCTATCTTAAGCAGCTATCATAAACTTATCTAATCAAAAAGCTGGTCTCCGATCTTAAGCAGCTATCATAAACTTATCTAATCATAAAGCTGGTCTCCTATCTTAAGCAGCTATCATAAACTTATCTAATTATAAAGCTGGTCTCCTATCTTAAGCAGCTCTCATAAACTTATCTAATTATAAAGCTGGTCTCCTATCTTAAGCAGCTATCATAAACTTACCTAATTATAAAGCTGGTCTCCTATCTTAAGCAGCTATCATAAACTTACCTAATTATAAAGCTGGTCTCCTATCTTAAGCAGCTATCATAAACTTACCTGATTATAAAGCTGGTCTCCTATCTTAAGCAGCTATCATAAACTTACCTAATTATAAAGCTGGTCTCCTATCTTAAACAGCTATCATAAACTTACCTAATTATAAAGCTGGTCTCCTACCTTAAACAGCTATCATAAACTTATCTAATTATAAAGCTGGTCTCCTATCTTAAGCAGCTATCATAAACTTACCTAATTATAAAGCTGGTCTCCTACCTTAAACAGCTATCATAAACTTATCTAATTATAAAGCTGGTTTCCTATCTTAAGCAGCTATCATAAACTTACCTAATTATAAAGCTGGTCTCCTATCTTAAGCAGCTATCATAAACTTACCTAATTATAAAGCTGGTCTCCTATCTTAAGTAGCTATCATAAACTTACCTAATTATAAAGCTGGTCTCCTATCTTAAGCAGCTATCATAAACTTATCTAATTATAAAGCTGGTCTTCTATCTTAAGTAGCTATCATAAACTTACCTAGTTATAAAGCTGGTCTCCTATCTTAAGCAGCTATCATAAACTTACCTAATTATAAAGCTGGTCTCCTATCTTATTGATGACAACTTTATTCATACTATTCAAGACAGGATTTAGTTTTAATCTACAACGGTGAAGATATTTATAAACTCTATTAGTTCTCCACTAATCCACAAACAACGCCAGAAGCAAGACCTTATTTTACATTATCCGTAATGGTAGAAAAGAGAAATCCCATTTCATCCTGACGTTTAATATAGCAAGGTTTGTTATGTGCGACAGTTGAAAGAACTTATGTGTCTTATTGGTAATTTCTAAATGGAAATCGGTAAAAGAGAACAAAACGTGTTTTACAGTGCACTATCTCTAAACTCACTATACAGAAAATGTATACTTCGGTAGCAGAGTTTTAAGAACTTAATATCAGAGGTATGGAGACACCTCAAGGCTTTGCTGACGGAAAGCATGATCAACACAATACTATCAGATAACAGAAGGTTTAGTAGTACGTTTGAAATAGGGGACAGGACGTTACATAAAGGTTAAAGGTTACATGCCCATGTAAGGCTTAGGAAGTCAATACATTCTATATGCATCAAGTCCTCATGTTAGGATTTCCTCACCCAAAATACAAAATCATTCCAAGAAATAACATATCATGGGACATTTAACGACTTAATGTCTTTCCTTCAAGATAAAGAATGTCATCAGATATTTAACAACGTCATGTCTTTCCAAGAAATAGAATGCCATCAGATATTTAACGACCTCACGTTTTCCAAGACATAAAATGTCTTGCGACTTTATGTCTTTTCGAAACACCACAAGTTTTTGTTCCAGTTCTATTTACATTGTTAAGTGTTGTGTGTTATTCACATATAATTAAGTTTCATTTAATTAAAATGCTTGTGTTTTGTTTCCTTGTTTTAAAGGAACGCCACATCGTGAGCGCCATAGGAAATCGAACTTCAGATTTCAGCTTTGTTAGTCCATAAACTTACCGCTATCTCACAGGGTGACAACTTGCTGTTTAACAAAATGATGCATCCATTATAATTTTCTTTGTATCTTTGATTTCCACTCATTCGGCTAACAGTATATGTACAGCTTTAGTTTGTTTTTTTAAACATATTTACGGGGCTAGTCGGACATATACGGTGAACCTTCGTGATGCTACCAAATCCGCTTCAAAATCTGGCGGCTGAGACAGAAAGACAAGTGCCTCTAAAGAAAGCCTGCAGGCTAGAAACGTTACTAGAATATAAAAAAAAAAACAAAACAAGCAAGAGTCTGAAGTACAGGTGGCAGAAAGAGAAACAGAGGTGGAGGTGTTATATGTCATTCTCTCACTATCTGTCTCTCTGGGTTCCTACTTATCTTAATAACATGTTACTGGTAGCAACATTAACAACTTTAGATCTAACTGGCAGCAACATGAACAACTTCAGATCTAACTGACAGCAACATGAACAACTTCAGATCTAACTGGTAGTAACATAAACAACTTAATATCTAACTGGTAGTAACATAAACAACTTAATATCTAACTGGTAGTAACATAAACAACTTAATATCTAACTGGTAGTAACATAAACAACTTTAGATCTAACTGGCAGCAACATGAACAACTTCAGATCTAACTGGTAGTAACATAAACAACTTAATATCTAACTGGTAGTAACATAAACAACTTAATATCTAACTGGTAGTAACATAAACAACTTAATATCTAACTGGTAGTAACATAAACAACTTTAGATCTAACTGGCAGCAACATGAACAACTTCAGATCTAACTGGTAGTAACATAAACAACTTAATATCTAACTGGTAGTAAAATATAAACAACTTAATATCTAACTGGTAGTAACATAAACAACTTTAGATCTAACTGGCAGCAACATGAACAACTTCAGATCTAACTGGTAGTAACATAAACAACTTAATATCTAACTGGTAGTAACATAAACAACTTAATATCTAACTGGTAGTAACATAAACAACTTTAGATCTAACTGGCAGCAACATAAACAACTTAAGATCTAACTGGCAGCAACATGAACAACTTCAGATCTAACTGGTAGTAACATAAACAACTTAATATCTAACTGGTAGTAACATAAACAACTTAATATCTAACTGGTAGTAACATAAACAACTTAATATCTAACTGGTAGTAACATAAACAACTTAATATCTAACTGGTAGTAACATAAACAACTTTAGATCTAACTGGCAGCAACATAAACAACTTAAGATCTAACTGGCAGCAACATGAACAACTTCAGATCTAACTGGTAGTAACATAAACAACTTAATATCTAACTGGTAGTAACATAAACAACTTTAGATCTAACTGGCAGCAACATAAACAACTTAAGATCTAACTGGCAGCAACATGAACAACTTCAGATCTAACTGGTAGTAACATAAACAACTTAATATCTAACTGGTAGTAGCATTAATAACTTAATATCTAACTTGCAGCAACATGAACAACTTAATATCTAACTGGTAGTAACATGAACAACTTAAGATCTAACTGGCAGCAACATGAACAACTTCAGATCTAACTGGTAGTAACATAAACAACTTAAGATCTAACTGGTAGTAACATGAACAACTTAAGATCTAACTGGTAGTAACATGAATAACTTCAGATCTAACTGGTAGTAACATGAACAACTTAAGATCTAACTGGCAGCAACATGAACAACTTAATATCTAACTGGTAGTAACATGAATAACTTCAGATCTAACTGATAGTAGCATGAATAACTTCAGATCTAACACAGTACTTATCTTAAGGACTTCATGAAGAATGGTACAGAGTCCACTGGACGCTCTGGATGTCTCTGTTTAGGATATCCGTTTTATTTACCTTTCTTGTTAGTTTAGTTTGTTGTTGGAAAGCACAAAGCTACACAATGCTGTGTCCACCATGAGTATTGAAACCTGGTTTTTAGCTGGTAGTTTAGAAACTGAGTTGTTTTGAGGCTAACTGATACTAGTTTTCCATCTGTTATTGGCTGTTCAGACATTTGGTTTTATGGACTACATATTCTAGTTAGCTTGTGGATATCGTTATTTGACTCTAGTCCAACTTCTAACATTACTATCAGCATTTATTTTGATTTTCGTTTCTAAAAATACCCATGATCTGATAACTGTGTTTCGTGTTATTGAACAGAATGTACTTTGAAATAGTTGTTTGTGGTAGTCCTGTAATCTTGTACTTACTCACAGCTTCAGGTAGTCCTGTAATCTTGTACTTACTCACAGCTTCAGGTAGTCCTGTAATCTTGTACTTACTCACAGCTTCAGGTAGTCCTGTAATCTTGTACTTACTCACAGCTTCAGGTAGTCCTGTAATCTTGTACTTACTCACAGCTTCAGGTAGTCCTGTAATCTTGTACTTACTCATAGCTTCAGGTAATCCTGTAATCTTGTACTTACTCACAGCTTCAGGTAGTCCTGTAATCTTGTACTTACTCATAGCTTCAGGTAGTCCTGTAATCTTGTACTTACTCACAGCTTCAGGTAGTCCTGTAATCTTGTACTTACTCACAGCTTCAGGTAGTCCTGTAATCTTGTACTTACTCATAGCTTCAGGTAGTCCTGTAATCTTGTACTTACTCACAGCTTCAGGTAGTCCTGTAATCTTGTACTTACTCATAGCTTCAGGTAGTCCTGTAATCTTGTACTTACTCACAGCTTCAGGTAGTCCTGTAATCTTGTACTTACTCACAGCTTCAGGTAGTCCTGTAATCTTGTACTTACTCACAGCTTCAGGTAGTCCTGTAATTGTACTTACTCACAGCTTCAGGTAGTCCTGTAATCTTGTACTTACTCACAGCTTCAGGTCTACAAATTCGGCCCAAGCCGTGTTCTAACGACCTCGGTGAAAAGGGAACTTGTATGTTCGTGTGGGACTGTATCCAGACAGACGGAGTTCACTTAAATCACTGCTTAGATGGAATTTTAATCGGCAGTTGTTGTGGCCATAATGACGTGTCCAATACTGTGCCTGACTCTGTCCACCGGGACAAACCGTCTACAGGTGTCAGCACTCCGTCCACGGTGACCTCATCAGTGGTTACTAAACAGGCATCTACATCAAATATAAACAAATATACATTCACCACAGTAACCAGTAGCTTTACAACAACCAGACCCACAACAACGACTACAAGAAAACCTTCAACCACCACAACAACGACGACAATTTTATCTACAACCACACCAGCACCAACTAGTTTTCAACCAACTAGAAGAATTACGCGTCCCGGTATATCTAACAGAAGACCAGTCGACCCCTTTAAAGGTACGTACATGTTCACTGATAGCGGTAGAAACTAGATTTAGATAATGGAAA
>NW_027467782.1:46433627-46562004 GCF_004210375.1 Tachypleus tridentatus | reverse complement strand
AACTTACTTGTACTCAGTACTTTATTTTATCATACAAAGCACTTGAAACTTCTTATTGTTGACTGAACTTACTTGTACTCAGTACTCTATTTTATCATACAAAGCACTCTGGAAACTTCTTATTGGTTGATTCTGAATCTAATCTTTGTACTCAGTACTCTAATTTTATCATACAAAGCACTTGAAACTCTCTTATTGGTTGACTGAACTTGCAAGTAACTCTATTTTATCATATAAAGCACTTGAAACTTCTTATTGGTTGACTGAATCTAATCTCTTTTACTCAGTAACTTCTATTTTGACCAATACAAAGTAATTCTAAAACTTCTTATTGGTTGACTGAACTTACTTGTACTCAGTACTCTATTTTATCATAATAAAGCACTTGAAACTTCTTATTGGTTGACTGAATCTAACTTGCACACTCAGTACTCTATTTTATCATACAAAGCACTTGAAACTTCTTATTGGTTGACTGAACTTACTTGTACTCAGTACTTCTATTCTATTTTATCATACAAAGCACTTGAAACTTATTATTGGTTGACTGAACTAACTTGCACCTGTAGTATTCTATTTTATCATACAAAGCACTTGAAACTTCTTATTGGTTGACTGAACTTACTTGTACTCAGTATTCTATTTTGTATCATATAAAGCACTTGAAACTTCTTATTGGTTGACTGAACTTACTTGTAAACTTCAGTACTCTATTTTATCATCATACATAGCACTTGAAACTTCAATATTGTTTGACTGAACTTTACTTGTACTCAGTAATTCTCATTTTATCATATAAAGCACTTGAAACTTCTTATTGGTTGACTGAACTTACTTGTACTTCAGTATTCTATTTTATCATACAAAGCACTTGAAACTTATTATTGGTTGACTGAAACTTTAACTTGCACTCAGTATTCTATTTTATCATACAAAGCACTTGAAACTTCTTATTGGTTGACTGAACTTACTTGTAAACTCAGTACTCTATTTTATCATATAAAGCACTTGAAACTTCTTATTGGTTGACTGAACTTACTTGTACCCAAGTACTCTATTTTATCATACATAAAGCACTTGAAACTTCTTATTGTTTGACTGAACTTACTTGTACTCAGTACTCTATTTTATCATATAAAGCACTTGAAACTTCTTATTGGTTGACTGAACTTACTTGTACTTAGTAAGCTATTCTATCACTTAAAGCACTTGAAACTTCTTATTGGTTGACTGAAATTTACTTGTACTTAGTAATCTATTCTATCACTTTAAAGCACTTGAAACTTCTTATTGGTTGGTTCGACTTAATCTCCCACTCAGTACCTCTTTTCTCATTCACACAGATTAGTTTTCTTATTGGTTGGTTCGACTTACACCAGTATGTTATGGACGATTATATCAACTATATGTTTAAAATATTAAAACAAAGTAAAAATAATCTCGAACTTCATAATACCTTCTATCCACAGCTTACTCCTGTCACAGATTCGCATTAGAGTAGGCGAGTACGACTTCTCGAGTGTTCTGGAACCTTATCCTTACATAGAACGTGGCGTCAAGAAGAAAGTAGTACATCCCAGCTACAATTTTTTCACTTATGAGAATGACCTGGCCTTGGTGAAACTAGAGGAACCGGTGGAATTTAGGCCTCACATAGCTCCAATATGTCTGCCACCCGACGACAATAACTTGATAGGCCGTAACGCCACTATTACCGGGTGGGGGCGTCTTAGTGAAGGTAGATAGATGTTTTAGTGTTACTTTAAATACTTCTAGCTTTTTGTTTCCTTTACCTCTAATATAGTATAACATTTAATCTAACCTGTTAATCAGTATACGTAAAAGCCAAGTGTTGGTCGGCCAGTCAGTTACACGAGATCATTTTCACTTTTACTCCTATAACACTTCCTCTTTTGATTGCATGTTCCCCTTCTAATTGAATTTAATTAATCGCTGACAGAGTCATAAATAACTCCTAAACTTTGGCATCTTTCTGCAACATTGATTTGGTTTTTAAATTTCGCTCAAAGCTACACAAGAGCTATCTGCGCTAGCCGTCCCTAACTTAGCAGTTTAAGACTCGAGAAAAGGCAACTAGTCATCACCATCCATCACCAACTCTTGAGCTACTCTTTTACTAACGAATAGTGGGATTGACCGTAACATTATAACGCTCCACGGCTGAAAGGGCGAGCATGTTTCGTGTTACGGGGATTCGAACCCGCGATCCTCAGATCATGAGTCGAACGCTATGCCGAGCCTTTCTGCTGTATAATATCTTATTAAGAATGGAGCTCCTAGGACGAGATCATGAACGCACTATGTGTGTGACACCACGTGATTATGATGTCATGTTAGATAGGATCTAAAAAGGAAAGCCGAGAAGACCCGTATGCAAAATAAGTAAAATGTAGTACAAATTATGTTTGAGAATTATTATGAAGAAGGGTTTGTTATAACAGGAAGGTTTTCCATCAGAAGAACTGGTGTGATCATCGTATTTTTTATTCTTTCATTCAAAGACCCCACCCTGTGGCATGTTCCTGGGAAGAGAAACTGTGCAATTATTATGTGCGTTGCCAGCTTTATAGGAAATTTTTTTTTCCTAGTGGTTTTACATTATTAATAAATACTGTTTGCTGTACGATCACAACTTACGTACAACAAGCATAAAGAGGATTTCTGATGAAAAACTTATCGTTAATGCGAAATGCTCGACGAATACTGACAACTTACGTACGCACAAAAACAGTTTTATCTTAAAACATTTTAAACATTATAACTCGTCCAAGTAGCCCTCGTGTAGCTTGACAGCAAATTTAAAAAAACAAGACAACCAGGCAACTAATCTCATAAAATATAATCTTTGAGAGTGATTCGTGACCATGGCAACTACAGTTTATTAGTTTGTACAGATACAGCCATACTCATGTGTACAAACTAACAAACT
The DNA here is from genome assembly GCF_004210375.1 of Tachypleus tridentatus. Lineage (NCBI taxonomy): Eukaryota > Metazoa > Arthropoda > Merostomata > Xiphosura > Limulidae > Tachypleus > Tachypleus tridentatus. The sequence goes on along the minus strand of NW_027467782.1, from coordinate 46,559,054 downwards.
GTAACTGTCTGTTTGTACAGTTTATTAGTTTGCACAGATACAGCCATACTCATGTGTACAAACTAACAAACTGTAACTGTCTGTTTGTACAGTTTATTAGTTTGTACAGATGCAGTCATACTCATGTGTACAAACAAATAAACTGTAGTTGTCATGTTCAGGAACCACTCTCGAAGATTAGATTTTATGAGTTAATTAGCTGTCTGTTTGCACAGTTTATTAGTTTGTACAGATGCAGTCATACACATATGTCCTGGGGTTAAGTTTAATTTAAAAAGTGCACGGCATGGCCAGGCGGTTATGACGGTCGACTCGTAACCAGCTCGCCCTTTCAGCTGTGGGGACGTTATAAAGTGACGGTCAATCCCACTATTCGTTGGTAAAGGAGTAGCCCAAGAGTTGGCGGTGGGTGATGATAACTAGCTGCCTTCCCTCTATTCTTACACTGCTAAATTAGGGACGGCTAGCCCGTTTGAAGCTTGGCAAGAAATTAGAAACAAACAATCCAGATATGTTTATCCATTAGATATTTAATATTTTAATGACGTCTGGGTTTACAAAATAAAATACTTGTGTATATCGCTATTTGAAATACAGGCGTGCAAGACCTTTTTCATTAAGACATGTCAAACAAGGGTTTGTATTAACGTACACTTCTTCAGGGGTTCATTTGTATGTGAACAAATTATATAGGTTCAATTTCTGATTGGATGAGAAAGGACTCTATTGGCTGTCGGTGAAACCTTAGGCTGCTCGGAATCAATCACAGTATGCAATACAAATCATAATTGAAGAAAGTCACTGTTAACGTAGTCTAGGGCCAGTTTGTTTCGAGTTTTGTTATTGGATAATCCTTATTTCAAAACTAAAACAGCGTAGTTAAATGTAAGCTTTGGTTTTCAATAAAATAAAAACATTTACCTGTAAATCGCATTTTGTTTCATAACTTTTGTTTTATTTTTTATATTTATAGTCCCAGTGTCTCAGTTGCAAAATACAATAATTAATTAGTGACTTCGATTATTGTACACAGGTGGCGTTTTGCCCTCTATGCTACAAGAAGTGCAAATTCCCATCGTCAGTAACAAAAAATGCAAGAACATGTTCTTGGCTGCTGGAAGAAACGAATACCTCCCTAATATTTTCATGTGTGCAGGCTTTGAAGATGGCGGAAGAGATTCATGTCAAGTAAGGCTTTTTGACAACATTAGATTAAAACTATTTTAAATATGCCAATCGGCAAGTCATGTGATATACATATCTGATGTGAAGTCACGAACATTGTTTTGCAGTTTAAGGTAGTGCGAGGCAAATTATTCTTACACTCAGATCAAAGAATCTGTTTATATCGGGAATTTATAATTCACATGACAGGAATATTTCTTCTACTAACTAACCTTGAAAATTAAAGAAATATGGATCATCTTGGGACATCAGGACCATTCAGAAAATTATTTGGAACAAGTCGAGCCCTACATGGTAAGCAAAATGTGACGTTTTATAACAGATAAGAATCCATGAACTCAAAGGTCAGTGGCAAAAGCCGTCTACATGACCTACACAACAGTCCATACCATAATCAAGAAGAAAGTCCATGAACTCATCCTTATACCTCATCAACTCCAATGTTGACCAAACTTCTAATGTATTTAGTACTGAATTTATGGTGTTTTGTTCCACAACTCAAAGAATTTGTATTACACTTTAACTAACCTGGTGGAACAACTGTTGTGGAATGGCTACCTTTACAATTTTCCCCCACCCACTAACTATGATCCATGTGAAACTTGGCACACGTTTGGTGCTGCGTTTGTGCTGCAAATAAAACTTCTTACTACACATAATTTCATAACAGCCGCCCTCACACACGTACACTAACTTGGGCTGGACGTGTAATTGTTAAGTTGTTAAAAACCTCCCACGCCAGGTTGTATAGATTTACAACAATGACTACATAACGTCATGCCACCTTATTAGTTGAATTACGTTTTCAGACACTGATCCTCTAAAGAAATGACCACGAATGGGACGGTGTTTCAAAAGCCAGTAACCAGTCGGTCCGACCTGTAATTACTTACAATATTATACTTTAATTAACACACTGAGCATCAACATACATACAGTTTGTGTAAAAACGCACACCCAGGAAACTTTAAAATCTCACTTCGTTACACATACGAGTAATCTGTTAACATAAAGTTCATAGCTACAATATTTTCCTGTTAAAGTGACGCCTGTAGTGTTTTATATTTAAATGGCTGTCAACAGTAACATAGGTTGTGAATTCTAAATTGATTGTAAATCACATACAACATACAATCGTTACACCCCAGATTATACCTTTATAAAATTGATTTCCTTTTGTATAAATCATGCTACTGTGAAGATAGTCACTATGTGTAATGAATCTTAAGTTCATAAAACAGTCCTACTTCACCTCATTACGTCATCCAAACTGACCAATCCGGAGGACTATCTCTAAGTCGACACACTCCACATCAAATGTTTTCGTGTCTGAGCACCTTAAACACAAAGGGTCATATTGTTAATATTTACGGGGCGTTATTAACGTTAATTAATCGTCAGTTTCTTGTTTTCATTATAGTTTCATATTTCGTAAGCGCATGACTTACAGTAATTTGTAGAAAATATAGTCATTTCAAAATAGTTTGCTACGACCTGCAAAAACGAATCACTTTTTCTGGTAGGCCCTGAAATGGCCAAGTGGGTTAAGGCGTTCGACTCGTAATCTGAGGGTGGCAGATTCGAATCCCCGTTGCACCAAACATATTCGCCCTTTCAGCCGTGGAGCATTATAATGTGACGTTCAATCCCACTATTCATTGGTAAAAGAGTAGCCCAAGAGTCGGCGGTGGGTGGTGATGACTAGCTGCCTTCCCTCTAGTCTTACACTGCTAAATTAGGGACGCAGATACCCTCGAGTAGCTTTGCGCGAAATTCAAAACAAACCAAACCTTTTCTGGTAATAACAAGAATGATTTTATATTGTAGATAACGAAGCAGTGGTAATCATCATATAGAAAACTACATTGTTCACTTAAATATTTTAACCTACTACTGTTGAAGGTGGTTTGTTGTCTGTGCTGTGACTTACAGACGAGTTCATAGAAGGGAGTGATTATTTCGTCTAGAACAGCCTAAACAGCGAGCAGGTAAGAACTGGAGTTATTTCTTCCTATATTTCAATCTGTATCTGAAATCTGACATTATAATTTTCTATACAAATCACAAGCAGAATAATTGAGTAAAATAAGTCTACTTGTTGTACATGCAAGCTTTATTTTCCTTAAATTTATTGTATGTTGTTTTACTTTCACCGATCCATACCACACCGTTTCTAAACTACACGTGCACGTGTGGTGGAAGATATAAAGAGCCTATTGTCTCTTCACCACGTGATCAGTGGGTAAGTTATATATATTATGAAATTATGATAATCACTCAAAAAAGTTTGATATGTTAAAATTAAGAACAAAGCGACACAATGGGATATCTGGTTTCAATACCCGCAGTACAGGTAGCCCATTTTGTAGCTTTACGCCTGACAACAAACAAAAACTTTATATGCGACTGCAGCGCCAACAGGCGTCAGTTTTATCGTGAGATACAAATCTTTTTTAATCCAACAATGACTCTTCCCAGTGTTTGCACCTATCCTTATATGTAACGTAGCGAACTAAAATAAATATTGGATAGAAATAAATAAAAATATAGAATGTTTTTTCTAGTGGTAAAATAATATTTACGAATTTATTTTCCTCTATAGGTAAATGAACTTCAAACTAAAACATGTCAACAGGTGTGAAAAAAAGAAGTGGAAGAATTGGACTTAAAGATATACAACGCCATCTTGTCACTGACTCACTAATACAGGTCGATACTGTAATAGTGTCAAAAGAAAAAATTCAATATGGCAACAGTTGTCTGAGAAATCAGGAGGCAAAATGTGTGTTAAAGTATGTTGACTTTGAAAAGAAAGTGAGAATAGACGACTTTAACTGTGACAAGACAGACAGTGACATATTAACAATGTTTTATAAACTTGGAATCCTCTGCCAATGGAAGGAACTCACAAAAGGTGTAAATAAGACAAACAAATTGTTACTCCGTAAAAAAGACAAACAAATTGTTACTCCGTAAAGAAGACAAACAAATTGCTACTCCGTAAAGAAGACAAACAAATTGCTACTCCGTAAAGAAGACAAACAAATTGTTACTCCGTAAAGAAGACAAACAAATTGTTACTCCGTAAAGAAGACAAACAAATTGTTACTCCGTAAAGAAGACAAACAAATTGTTACTCCGTAAAGGAGACAAACAAATTATTACTCCACATTGATTATGATGTTTCACGGAAAATGCCTTGAATTTCGATATTCAATGTGGGGAATACATTCCCAAACAATACATTCCCAAACAATACATTCCCAAACAATACATTCCCAAACAATACATTCCCAAACAATACATTCCCAAACAATTGCGTAAGTATCGAGGGTAGTTGTTCTGGTCATCTTTCCCGGCACCAAGTAATATCAATGATTTAGACCAGGGGTCACCAAACTACGACCCTCGAGGTCATTTTGTCCGGCCTGCAAGCAGCTAGCCGCTTGGAAATAAAAAGTGACATTTCATCAAATGTCCGACTGTCATAACAGAATAAATCACACCGATGGTCGCTTTAAGCTGGCAAACACAAGACGTTATGGTAAAAAGAAACAAGGCTATCACGTGCATTTTTAACCAATAGGAAAATTCTTCTTTCGTCCTAGCTACCCGTTTATTCATATCGAGACACGTATCTATGAAAGCATTAGGATTTCAAAAACAAGTACAGACTTAACCCTCGTCCTATCGACTCGTCTTGTAAATTCAACGGCCTAGGGTTACCTCTTCAGCAAGCTCATTTCTCTCAGTAGTCGGATTATGCGCTTTTCATAACTTGTTTTTAGGTAAGTGTCGTGACAAACGTACATTTCAATATATTTTGTTTGTGCGTTCTTAGACCAGTACAATACTTTTCTCACAGCGCTCTGTGTTTTTCATCTTCAGATCGTTTTTTTTTTCACCCATTGTTATGGCTGCTTTTAAAAGAGGAAAAGTGGACTCTGAGTTTCGTGCTTTCAATGAAGAATGGGGAGAAAAGTACTTCTTTGTGGAAACCAGAAAGCTACTTGTGTGATATGAAAGTGTTGCCGTTTTGAAAGAGTACAATCTTATGAAACAAAACATCCATCAACATATTTGAAAGTTTCAGGAAAGTTCCGTTCTGAGAAACTTGAATTCATGAAACATGTTTTTGAATTTCAAAAGAATCTCTTCACGAGAAAGTTTGCTGAAAATGAATCTGTCACTCGTACAAGTTACAAAATAGTGCATAGGATGGCAGAGCGAGGAAAACCTTTTACTGACGGCAACTTTATCAAAGAGTGTATGATGGAAGCAGCAAATGAGCTGTGTCCTGAAAAAGCCAAAATTCTTTGAAGGTATCAGCCTTTCAGCAACTTCATTGGACGGAGAACAGAACTTGGAGAGAACACCGCATTACAGATACACCAAAAAGCTAGAAACTTGCAATGGTATTCTCTGGCACAACTTTTCGTGTTCATTTGTGGAGTTAATTTGGACTTTCAGATCACGGAAGAGTTGGCATCAGTTTGCAGCATGCACGGAAAAACAACTGGAGAAGGCATTTTCATGGAAGAGCATAAAACGTTGCAAGACTATAACCTTCAGTGGAATCAGCTTAGAGGTGTAACCGTTGATAGAGGAAAAAAACATGGCTGGAGTAAAGAAGGGTCTGGTGGGGCTGATCAGGAAACAGTTGGAAGATCTTTCAAGTCCCAAGCGCTCTGTTCATACACTGTATCATACATCAGCAAACACTCTGTGGAAAAGACTTAGATATTTCTTGTGTATTGAAACCAGTCATTTCTGCAGCGAACTTCATTCGGGGTCATGTACTTAATCATCGCCAGTTCAAGGCGTTTCTTGAAGAAATTGATTCGGATTTCTGTGACTTGCCTTATCACACGGCGGTGAGGTGGCTCAGCTGCAGTAAAGTCTTGTCTCGTTTTTATAAGCTGAGAAGAGAAATACATATAGTTCTTATCGAGAAATATAGAGCCGATCCACTTCTGTCGGATCCAACCTGGTTGTCGAAGTTGTCATTTTTGATTGACATCACATCCCACATGAATGAATTGAACTTGAAACTTCAGGGGAAGAATAACCTTGTCTGGGATCTCTATAGAATCATTAAAGGATTTCGGAGAAAGCTGTTATTGTTTGAAGCACATTTGGAAGGAGGTAACCTCTCTCATTTTCAGTGTTTCAATGAGTTTCATGCTGGAATCACAGAAGATGTCAATCTGGAGTTTCAGAAAAAGATTATTGGTGATTTAAATAAACATTTTTAGAGAGATTTTCGGATCTCGACAGAATTGAAAGTGACATTCTCCTTTTTCAGAATCCTTTTGATTGTGTCATTGATGACGTACCAGTGGAACTTCAGCTGGAGGTCATCGATTTGCAAGGAAATGACTTGTTGAAAGCAAAACACAGAGAGGGGCAACTTATTGAATTTTACAGCTGCATACCTGAAGATGATTTTCCAAAGCTGAAGCAGTTCACATCTGGTATGGCATCAGTGTTCGGAACAACTTATGTCTGTGAACAAGCATTTTCAAAAATGAAGTATGTGAAGTCGGTACATCGATCAAGGTTGACTGATAAACATTTGAAAACAATTCTGATGATTGGATGCAGCAATTCAAAACCAAACATTGAAGATATTTTGAAAGTCAAAGGCCAATTTCATAAATCTCACTAACATTTTTGTGGCTTAGTGAAATTCAGATACGTACTTACCATGTGTGATGTAACAATTGTTTTTGCTAATGTCACCTTCTTTGATAACCTTTTGGTAAATAAAAATGTTGGTTGTATTTCTGTTTGTTTTTTATTATATGTGTGTATTGCATGCTACTCCCACATGGCTAATGTGGCATCCTAAACTTAGTGTTAAGTCTTTTACAGAGAACTTTCGTTCTAGCTTATGAGTATTGAACATAATGATCATGCGTACCGCGTTTCTCATTCCCCAAGTAATCTGGCCCCCTGTGAAAAAAGTTTGGTGACCCCTGATTTAGACACAAGAATGTTCTTTAACCAGAATCCATCAGTTCAGGATGTTCATTTTTCTTTCGTTATATCCGATCTTTGGAGGAATCCAACATGCTCGGCAAACTTAGGTGAACAAAGTTTGTGGTGTTTTTGATTAATAATTTGTTAGCAAAAGTGGTATCAACAAATATGATAAAATAAAAATAAACCATCGAATGAAAGTATTACTTTCAGTTCATACAGTGAAAGTATAACCTATCGGTTCATACAGTGAAAGTATTACCTATCAGTTCATACAGTGAAAGTATTATCTGTCGGTTCATACAGTGAAAGTATTACCTATCGGTTCATGCAGTGAAAGTATTATCTGTCGGTTCATACAGTGAAAGTACTACCTATCGGTTCATACAGTGAAAGTATTACCTATCGGTTCATACAGTGAAAGTATTACCTATCGGTTCATACAGTGAAAGTACTACCGATCGGTTCATACAGTGAAAGTACTACCTATCGGTTCATACAGTGAAAGTATTACCTATCTGTTCATACAGTGAAAGTATTACCTATCGGTTCATACAGTGAAAGTACTACCGATCGGTTCATACAGTGAAAGTATTACCTATCGGTTCATACAGTGAAAGTACTACCGATCGGTTCATACAGTGAAAGTACTACCTATCGGTTCATACAGTGAAAGTATTACCTATTGATTCATCAAATAATTATGGATTTTCGACACGTCAACTTCACCATTTAATTAGGTATAAAACCAGTACAATTAGTTCATATTCTATTAATGTTAAACGTTTTCCTTTATTCGAGCATGCTATTGCCTGTGGACCCCTAGTCACGGATCTTCTTCCATTTGGTCACTGTAGCGAAAGCTACGATTGGCTTCTCGACTGCGCATGAGCAAGGAATATGACAACATGAAGACTGAACTGAAAAAGACAATGACGCATGGTTCCCACCCTTGTTCTGGGGGGGGGTTTTGAAACCTCATGATTCATGCAGTGCAGGAAACATGACTGGTTTGAATTTCACACAAAACCACATGAGCGCTACCTGCATGCGCCTCCTTGAACAACCAGCGAAATAGAGACTAACAGATTATAACAATTCGTCATTGGGATTTTCTTCAGAAGATCTTTGGCTTATGCCTCTCTTCACTCTGTAGGTTCACCGCCCAGTTATACAAATTGTGGCTTGTCTTCCAACTGCTTTCGTTAATATTAATGACGTTTTCGGTATTAGCCAATGATTTTATGATAATATAAATTGATTATCTAGTGTTTTGATAGTCAGTTTAATCTTTTGTCATGTTATGATGATGTTTGGATAAATAAATTACAAGTAGATAATGTTTCCTCCTGTGTTTATTTCAGCAAAAGGCGGATTTCTGGTGAAGTTTTGACGATCAAAAAACTCCAGCATTTCTGTTGAGATCCAAAAATGGAGGCCCGGCATGGCCATGTGGTTAGGGCGCTCGATTTGTATTCTGAGAGTGGCGGGTTCACATCCCCATCGCATCAAATATGATCGCCCTTACACCTGCGGGGGCGTTATTACGTTATGACGAATCCCACTATTCATTAGTAAAAAGAGTAGCCCAAGTGTTGACGGTGGACGGTGGTGACTAGCTGCCTTCCGTCTCGTCTTACACTGCTAAATTAGGGACGGTTAGCGCAGATATCCCTCGTGTAGATTTCCGCGAAATAAAAAAATAACAACTGAAAATGGAGGGAAAACTTTTACTTAACTGGAATGAACAGTTGACTGTGGTCAGGTACAAAACAAACTGCTGCGCTATGGAACATTTGTTGTTATGACGTCGCTTATTGTTAACATTTGTCTTCCGTTAATAAAACTACTAGAGAAGATGTGTTACCAGTTCAGCTGCAATACCTCAACTTAGTTTGTTTTGTTTGTTTATTTTTGAGTTTCGCTCAAAGCTACACGAGGGCTTACAACGCGCCCACGAACGAGCAGGTTTAATGGGGTGGGGATTGGAACCCGCAACCCTCGGATTGAAGTAGAACGCTATGCCGCACCCCCACAACGTGGTACTATTCAGTTTCGAATGTCGTTTAATGCACATTGGTGGGCATAGCTTTGGTGTATTAGCTACACATAAACGTGTCTATTGTGATTGTAAAGTACGAATGTATCTTGCTCCGGTAAGTAAACATCGGGATGCGGTTGACAGTTTCAAATGACTTTAGTCGAAGAACCTAGAAAACCAATAAACTAACCTAATACGAAATTAAATATACGATTCCATAATGAATATGGTTAGCTTCTCATAAAATATTTTTAGCTGTTATTTTTTCCAGTCCTGTATTATAAAACAAAACAAACCTTGCCAATTGTATTGAAACATTAAGAGACAAGCGCCATAGTAGGCTTGTTGGAAATAGAATAATAAACATTATTATTTGACATGAAATATAATTAGATAAAAACATTATTTATACTACTTGATGGAGAAAAAAAAACAAGGTTTAACCTAGAATATAATTTTTAAATTGATTTAAGCCCCATTAATTAAAAACGTTTTATATGGATTCGAGTCACTGTGTTTGTGTTGAGGTGGGGTGTTGTGAAGTTAACACACACACAAAGATTGCTTCATACGTCTGGTTGTGGCACAGCAAAAAATAAACACTGAATATGTGCAAACTTTGGTCAACGTTTAGAGTTGGTGAAGGGAAAGCTAGGGTAAGGTTACCTATTCACAAATATTGCCCCATAAGTTTAATTGTAGTAAGGCACAAATGGTAGAACTTGCAGCACAAATTCAGCATTACGTATTGTCACGTTAGCTTAACTTTAGAGTTGGGGGGTTGAAGGATCCAATCTCACGAACCTCAACAATGATATAGAAACGGATAGGGGCTCATCAAAACGAGGCTTACAGTTACAGCTCACGTTTAACCACCAAGTACCCCAGTCAACCGGAGAATGCAACAAGTAGTTATTTTTTCATAAAAAAAGACATATCGTTGAAAACGCAACATCTATGACTTTTTAGCATCGGATTACTTAAAATGAACATCGGAAGACCACTATCCTTACTGCATCAGATGGATCATAGAACGTTTTCGAGTACATGAGTGTGTTTTGGGCCTGATAACGTTATGGTAAAGCCTTTTCAAATGGAAATACCTATTGTTGAGATACATTGTCATCAGATAAAGCACGACCGCACGTGTAACGATGTGGAGAGGTTCTGAAATCGTTGTAATACAGTTTAATCTGTATATGTCTCTGTAGATCCATAATAATAAAGGAATATATGCCATGGTAATAAAGTGTACATTGAAGAAAATATAGACATTACAAAAAAGTGAGGACAATGGTAGGGTTGGTTAGATTTCCTGTTTTAGATGTTTCAAGTGTTCTATTTATTAATTATAAAAGCTTTGATACCTCAGTAGCCTGTACGAATAGCTTACTTATAATTATAAATAGGGGTTTGTTTTACACAAATTGTGTCATTTTCGAAAATGACGTCATAGTTATGGCTAGAAATTGCAATTTGAATACATCTGTTGCAAATGTTTAAACTTTTACTTTTGCAGGGAGACTCCGGTGGGCCCATGCAGATCCAAGGAGATGATGGTCGATGGTTTCTGGCGGGGATCATCTCTTGGGGATTGGGTGGAGAGCCAAACCTTCCTGGTGTCTCTACACGAATATCCAAGTTCAAAGACTGGATTCTTGAAAACATAACGTAACGACTTCTCGGTGTAAAATCATTAATTATAAATAATTAATCATGTATATTCCTTGCACTGATGTTGTGTATAGTGGAACCTTCAACCCTGCTCAACCCTTTGAATGTTTCAGTGGACAGAAACTGACCTCTGGTGGTGAGAGGGCGATATTTCCGTGAAAAAACTTTAAATATAGCGAAACGTTAGGATGATTGAGAGAGGTAGAGTATTATATACGTGTCGTACAGTACGATCACCACTGTACACTGAATTCACCGAATACGAATGTATTGCTAGTATATAGACTGATTCCGTGAGAATACGAGTGGAATATTGTTTAATATGAATGAAATCACTTTAACTTTCTATATTTTTAGTGAATATTAAGCCTCGCACATCTATCTACTCATACAGTGAAGTGTTGCCATCTTTATATTCCTGATGTTTTATATTCGTAACGACGGAAAACCTGTGTCGATTAGCAAACAAAGCGTAGTGTGACGTAGGTATTGCTACTTCCAACTGTCGCCGTTAGGTGTCTCTAGGGTGAAGGGAAATATTGTCAGGCACAAACAATGTTATACACTATTTACCCAGTAAGTAATACTTAATGCTGGTAGTTAAATGTTACATACGTTTGACTCTGTTTCTAATGAATGGGTCATCTTAAAATAATGAAACTTTTCTGGTACGTTTGCTTCTATCTAGAAACACTGGAATATTAACAACCACTCGAGTGACGCCGTTCTTCAACATAAAAATATGGCTTGTGTTAAATAACAGTATGTCTAACAATAGGAATTCTATGTTAATACATGCTATATGAACAGTGTTTTGACGAGTTAGGAATCCATGATTGACGTAGGTTTAGGTAGTCACGTTCACAGAAGTGTTGACATAAAGAACCTTCTTCCTGTTACTAAAGCGAGAATTTTTTTCTGATATCCTATTGAAAACCCAGACTAAACATCAACAAATATGACTGTCATGTATCATGTCACTTTGTTTCCCAGTTATCTATTAGAAACTCATCAACTCATTCTTAACTTGCTGGAACACGAACTAGATAAGTGACCAGTTCTACGCAGTTGTAACTTAATATTTGTAGTGTAGAAAGCTCACATAGTGAACTGTTTAATATACTTACAGTAAGGTACACAAAGTACTTGCACAATGAACTGTTTAATATACGTACAATAAGGTATACAAAGTACTTGCACAATGAACTGTTTAATATACTTATAGTAAGGTACACAAAGTGCTTACATAGTGACCAGTCCCAGGTAGTGCTAATGAGTTACACTGTATTAATGTTCTGACAGTAGCAGGAATTATCTTTGTTGTTTTTTTAAATTTAACAAAACGTATAAGTATAAGGATTGTAACTCACTTTTTTGTTTACTAAGCCTTTTTATTTGATAAATAAAATTCGTAAAGATAAATGTAGATAAAAATAAATGTTTTTATTAATAACATAAAATAAAAATCATAAAGTGACACATGTTTTGAATAATTTAAAACGTAACTGCATTTTTTTCTCACTATGATAACATTACGTTGAATTTTTACACATCTGTATTCAAAACTCAATTCTAGACCAACGTTCATTTAAGAAAAAAACGTTTATATCATTTATAAAATGTTCATAAATGTGAAATTATTTGACATGAATAAAGTGTCCTGATTTGTTTACACATTTTGTTTGTGTTTATTGTGTTGGACATATTCAAAATAAAAGTTTCATATCAAATTAATGACCTGTTAAAGTTTAAAATTTCACAAGAAAAACTTTAACATCCAATCAGTACTTTGCTAAGTCCGTTCTACAAATTAACAGCAACATTTGAAATAGTTGTGATAACCACGAAATAGAATTAATGAAATATGTATTACAGAATAATAGTATATAAACATTCAATAAGAAAACGCAATCGAAACTTTGTAAGAAATTTACAATTAAGAAAATATTATAATAGCCAAAGCTACGTCTGCGTAAGTAAACTTAATATATAAAAGACCTCACTAGGTATCATTTTTATATTGAGAATGCACTTTGTCAGATTTCATCAGATGACCACAATAAAAATAACTCCAAGGTAAGAAGCGTGTATCACAGTAAAAATCGCAAGACAAGGACATAACACTTAACAGTCGTAGAAACAGTGGATTGTAAGAAAGAACAATATGCCAGTATGGTTATGCACATTATATACACAGAATTAACAGTGCATCAGTTTAAATTCATGTAAATGTTACAGTATATCCTCAGCGCTGAATATCTTAAAATGACAATAACATGTTCATGAAAACGTAAGAACGAAATCATTTAATGGGTGGAATAATTCAGGTGAAATGTTTCTTCTTTTCCTCTCCAAAACACAAATTTCAGCCAAGAAAAGATAATTTAGAGGCCTAACCTATTCTTTGATTTACTTCACTTAAAACAAACATATACTTCAAATGTTTGACTACAAACACTCATAATGTTATCACTAGGCCTAACCTATTCTTTGACTTACTTTATTAAAAACAAACAGATAATTCAAATGTTTCATTTCAAACTCTCTCATAATGTTATCACTTGGCCTAACCTGTTCTTTGATTTACTTTATTTAAAACAAACAGATAGTTCAAATGTTTGACAACATAACTCTCAGAATGTTATCACTAGGCCTAACCTATTCATTGATTTACTTTATTTAAAACAGATAGTTCAAATGTTTGACAATAGAACTCTTAGAATGTTATCACTATGTCTAACCTATTCTTTGATTTACTTCTTTTAAAACAAACAGATAGTTCAAATGTTTGACAACAGAACTCTCAGAATATTATCACTAGGCCTAACCTATTCTTTGATTTACTTTATTTAAAACAGATAGATCAAATGTTTGACAACAGAACTCTCAGAATGTTATCACTAGGCCTAACCTATTCTTTGATTTACTTCATTTAAAACAGATAGTTCAAATGTTTGACAACAGAACTCTCAGAATGTTATCACTATGTCTAACCTATTATTTGATTTACTTCTTTTAAAACAGATAGTTCAAATGTTTGACAACAGAACTCTCAGAATATTATCACTAGGCCTAACCTATTCTTTGATTTACTTTATTTAAAACAGATAGTTCAAATGTTTGACAACAGAACTCTCAGAATGTTATCACTAGGCCTAACTTATTCTTTGATTTACTTTATTTAAAACAGATAGTTCAAATGTTTGACAATAGAACTCTTAGAATGTTATCACTAGGCCTAACCTATTAGTTGATTTACTTTATTTAAAACAGATAGTTCAAATGTTTGACAACAGAACTCTCAGAATGTTATCACTAGGCCTAACCTATTCTTTGATTTACTTCTTTTAAAACAAACAGATAGTTCAGATGTTTGACAACAGAACTCTCAGAATGTTATCACTAGGCCTAACCTATTCTTTGATTTACTTCTTTTAAAACAAACAGATAGTTCAGATGTTTGACAACAGAACTCTCATAATGTTATCACTAGGCCTAACCTATTCTTTGATTTACTTCGTTTAAAACAAACAGATAGTTCAGATGTTTGACAACAGAACCCTTATAATGTTATCACTATGTCTAAACTATTCTTTGATTTACTTTATTTAAAACAAACAGATAGTTCAAATGTTTGATTTCAAACTCTCCCAGAATGTCATTATTATTTTTGTAATTTTCCTTTTCTGAAATTTGCATATTTCAATGGAAGTATGACTCCTGCACTGTGTAATATAATTGCGCAAAAACTAAAGAATTGTATGAACTACAAAATATCTAACAACTGAAGCAATTTTTCTTAATGCTTTACTGACGAATATTGACCAATTATAGTAAAACAAAGAAGACTGCTACAGAGTATTGATCAATTATAAAAAAATACACTAGAAAACTTCTCCAATTTCAAGATTTTAATGTGTTTATGTACATGATCAACGTACCTGTGTAAGTCCGAGTACGGGTAGTGGAAGGGAAAGCGAACCTTTACTGTCTAAATATTTATATAAATCAGTTGTGGTAAGCTACCAGATACTAAACGTATGTGATATAAAGACTTCATATAAAACATAAATGGCTGACAGTAAAATACTCACGCGAAACGTGTTTCTCTTATTTTCTGTTATCGATGCCCCCTATAAGGAGTTGTAAAAGGTAAAAATATGTAAACAAATTAGAAGTAAACAAGTGCTTAAGCTAAAGTTGAGTTTCATTTTACTATCTCACTGTACTCGGATGGGCTAAAATAAAACTATTTTTGGTTCTTTCCCGTTTGTCAAATACGAAATGGTGAACAAGATTTAGCTATTTCTCCACTGTCAAATAGACAGATAATGTTTGTTTGTTCTTGAATTTCGCGCAAAGCTACACAAGGGGTATCTGCGCTAGCCGTCCCTAATTTAGGAGTATAAGGCTAGAAGGAAGGTAGCTAGTCATCACCACCCACCGCCAACTTTTGGACTACTCCTTTACCAATGAATTATGGAATTGACTGTGATATTATAACGGCCCCACGGCTGAAAGGGCGAGCATGTTCGGTGTGATGGGGATTCGAACCCGTGATCCTCGTATTACCAATCGGGTATGCCTTAACCGTCTGGCCATGCCGGGGCCTGACTAAGGTTGTACGGTTGCACAAAATACTGGTTAAGATATTTAATATGTATATATCTAATTTTATTTTTTATCTAACATACATTTTATTTCTTATTTTATTTTAATGGTTATTCTGCATTATTAGCTTAGAATATGAATTTGATTTTCTAGGCTTTTTAGACTATCTGAAATATTATTAAGTTTATGACCGAAAATATCGCTAAAATCGAGGTTATCAAACTGATGGAACAATGCATTCTAGTCATTACGGGTAATATAGGTTGAACCTTATATTCCCCCCGCTAGCACAGCGGTATGTCTCCGGATTTACAGCGCTAAAATCAGGCATTCGATTCCCCTCAATGGGCTGAGCAGATTTCCCGATGTGGCTTTGCTATAAGAAAAACACACTGAAATTTATATTTAATTATTATTTATAGTCATTACTAAGTACAAATGTTTAGTTCTGATATGTGAAGAAGGCGTGCGTTTACCAGAATAATATGACATTAACGGGTTTGAATATTTTCTTGTTGTCAGGTAAGTTTAACATTTCACTACTGATTCTGTCTCAGGTTGAGCAAAATCGTCTTAATGACCATTAACTAAACTCTCCTAAATTTTTGGTGTGTTTTTTTGCAGCGGCATTGTGGCTCATGGAATGGCTTTCAGTTTATTTGTTTGTTTAAATATAAATTTTTACTTCATAGCTCCGTCATCTCCTAACCGATTTGAGATATAATTACAGTTTTGGACTCATAAAGTCAAACCCTTTGGACTGATGTATTTAATCACACTGAAGATCTCATATGTTAATTTACTTTAACATTGCATAATAGAATTTCAATTCCAGGGTAGACTGGTAGAGATTCTGATGAGTAACAAAATCGAATCACTCATAAGTGCGCCGCGTCTATTCTGGATTATCTCTTATTTATCATTCTTTCTTTAAATAGTCCCGGCATGGCCAGGTGGGTTAAGACGTTCGACTCGTAATCTGAGGGTCGCGGGTTCGAATCCCGGTCGCACCAAACATGCTTGCCCTTTCAACCATGGGGGCGTTATAATGTTACGGTCAATTCCACTATTCGTTGGTAAAAGAGTAACCTAAGAGTTGGCGGTGAGTGATGATGACTAGCTGCCTTCTCTGTAGTCTTACATCGCTAAATTAGGGACGGCTAGCGCAGATAGGCTTCGTGTAGCCTTCCGCAAAATTCTAAAACAAACAAATAAATGTCAATATTACACAATGTTCTTGTTTTAAGTTTTAAAACATGTTCTGCTCTGGAGATAATTTGACTAGAAGAGAAATCTTAAACCACCACAACTCAAGCACCTTTGTCAATTACCTATCACGTGCTTTTCATTTGGGTTAAACCATCTAACATACAAATTCTGTATTTTTAAGAACAGAAACAAAAATAGCAACTTCTTGTAATAGTTTACTGAAGATAAACTGTAATTTGTTCATTTTTCGTAGATTTGCAGAATCGATTTGTTTTAATTCCATGGCGTTTTTAATAAGTCATAGATTTAATACACAAACTGCCGTTTTTCGGACACCACGTTATAGTTCTCAGAATGTGGACAATCGTGATGGTAGGACAGTTAACGAACTTAAAATGCTCTTTGTTCTTGTTAAGTCCTGAAGTACCTAAGGTCCTACTGAGAAACAATTTTGGAAACTGGACATCTTCAGGACCTCATTACAGGAGAGGTGAAAGGTCAAAAGGCTCAAACACCAAAATAATAATCTAAAATTGTATACACGAATCATTAATTCCGAGTCCAGTTCCGCCTTCTTTTTGATTGATTTAGAAACTGGCCAATCAGATGAAGGATGGTAAGTTATTTACTTTCTTGATGAGTCTAGTGTCTCAACTAAAATATCTGCTCTGTTGACAGTAGCCTGTTTACCAAGAATTGTTTAAATACTTAAGTTCCTGACTTCCAGTTTCCCACAATTCTGTAATTTCAGGTTACGTCTTTATTTGTTTAAGGGTTCTTCAAGCCTATTTTCATATCGGTGACGTTCTTGTTTATTTTACACCTTTGGCTCTTAAGACATTGGTCGAATAACACCAAGAAATATAGTTTTCGTTAACAATTTGTTTGAAGTTAAGCACAAAGCTACACAATGGACCATTTGTGCTCTGCCCACGTTGTAAGTCCGCGGTGCCACTGGAAGAGAGAGTATTTAACAAATAAATAAATTTATTTTTAAGAATTATAGTTTATTCAACAGCTAAATACATTTATCTATAAGAAGTATGTTTGAATTAAAAAAGAAATATGCTTATTGTACACAATTTGGCTCGAAATTCAGTGTAGCTCCCTGATACTCGGTGTAAGCTTGAGGGCCCACAACGGCAGAATTAGGTGTTTGATCCTGCTGTGGACACCGCTGAGATAGCCCATTGTGTAGTATCGCGCCTAACAACGAAAAATACTATGGTCATTGTTGTTCACATAATTTTTCATTCTTATAAATCTGGCTTCGTGAGAAAACAGCCCTCTGCTCGGAAATTTACAGAAACTGTTTAAAAGATCGTGCTTTTAAACTTTAAGCATTTTGGATTTTCAGTAAGAGAAAGAATGAAACCCTCTAGTGTTCGCTGCTAATAAGAAACAACCCAACAACTTAAACTGTTTTTTATAATCGATTACGTTCTATGGATAATAACTTGAAAAGAGAGACTTTCTGTCACTTCTAATATAGACTTTCTGTCACTTCTAATATAGACTTTCTGTAACTTCTAATATAGACTTTTGTCACTTCTAATATAGACTTTTGTCACTTCTAATATAGACTTTTTTGTCACTTCTAATACAGACTTTCTGTCATTTCTAATAGTTTCTGTGACAGTTGATTATTTCAGTAAAACATATGTATATCCGTCAAAATACGAATTTTTTGAAATTTCTAAACAGTCCTTTCCACACTATTCATTCGATTTTATTAGTTTCAAATATGAATTTTCTTACAGGAATACAAATTTGCAAATCTGAATGTGGATATATGTGAGAAACGTTAAACAAAACTCGAATTGAAACTGTTCCACTCTTATAGAACGTACATTAATCCAAATAAACACGAATGTGATTTGAGGTCACTATTTCAACACTACCAAAACATATTTCTCCATTAACCTGTTAATATTCGACACAGTCCATTTGGATCGATTCCGCCATTCACACGTTCCAGGAACTTCCTTTTTATTTCTATCGTCATGGTGATTTCCCATTATGATTGGAAACAGGTCAGAGATCCCCAAAAAGCTAGAGACTCTGTTTGTGAAAGAAGGTCTTTCACATAACGAAATAAAATACCAAAAATTATTAAAATTATAATTATTCTAGCTGGTCAGCAGCCAATAAACGACGCGAATTTCGGAACTTTGAACAAACATTCATGTTTTTCGTAATGTATTTTAGTATTTTGAACTCGCGGTATTTTTAATTGTGGAATAATATAATAAAACTTTTTCCACAGGATGTCGCTAAAATTCAGGGGACCTTTACTGATTGCTGAAACGCGTTAGTTAACCAATCAGATAACACCCTACAGGAAATGACAGTTAAAAAGGTGGTCTTGGACGAAATGATTCGATTGCATTTTGATAGTCTTTTTTTTTTTTCACAATTACACTTGTAACTGGGGGATCTTGGAATAGCTTTGGCCATTCGTCATTCATCGGCATACGTCTTTGTCTTGTTTTGTTGGTTTGTTTGTTTTGGAATTTCGCACAAAGCTACTCGAGGGCTATCTGTCCCTAATTTAGCAGTGTAAGACTAGAGGGAAGGCAGCTAGTCATCACCACCCACCGCCAACTCTTGGGCTACTCTTTTACCAACGAATAGTGGGATTGACCGTCACATTATACACCCCCACGGCTGGGAGGGCGAGCATGTTTAGCGCGACGGGGGCGCGAACCCGCGACCCTCGGATTACGAGTCGCACGCCTTACGCACTAGGCCATGCCGAGCCTACGTCTTTGTCCATCGCTCCAAGAAGCGCCAGCTATCAGGGAACAGTTCAAAACTCTTAATATTTCCAGATCTCCGCAAAAAAGTTTCTCCTAATCTTTCGAGAAGATCCGTAAACTTCTATGTTCATAATTAAAAACTCAACCGGTTAGTCCAAAATCCTTCATATTCACGTGACATGTGATCTTAATTCATGAAGTCTGGTGGAGAGAAACGACAGTTCCTGACTGCCCCTGGTTGTCTTTCAGACCCTTCGGGGCCTAAAGCTGTTTAAGATACATTAACCTGCCAAGAAACGAAACGGTTATCAACGTTTCACTAACGGTACTAAAATTACCTTTCAAAATCCGAAGAGTAGGTTTCGCTCTACTTACGTATCTGCTTAATTTGAAATATTTTGAATTCTTGTTGTATTCAATAAAAACTTAAATTAACTCCGTGAATGTATATTTATTAACTAAAAGTAGCAGCACTTATGAATAAAAAAGAACACGTTTCGAAATTTCAAAGATAGTGGATGAGGCCAAACAATTTCCACAGCAACTTTCATTCTGTACTATAGTACACTGCGAGAAATCATTAGGACTTGTTCGTTTATTTTTGGATTTACCCACAAAGATACACAATGCTACCTACGTTGTGCCTACCACGGGTACTGAAACTCGGTTTAAAGTGCTGTAAGTCTTCAAATTTACCGCTGTGCTAACGAAGGTAGCACTGAGATAGACCAAAAGATATAAACACACACCACAGTAAACATCTTCATACACATAAGTTTTGGGCTGTACCAATGAAGACCTAAATCCGTAAAAGTAACCACAAACGTCAGGGGGTCAAACCGGGACACCGTTGTGACATGCCAACTCAGTCTAGGCCTAATAATCTAATATTCTACAAAAATGGCGGCAGGGTCTGATCGCGTGACTGATGATGTCACTGCAGTAGAACGCTATCTACATTATTCACATCATTGGTTACATTTTCTATTTTTCGTCTATAGTTACTATAATAATAGCCAAGAAGTAGACCGCTAGCTTTCTTTAAGCAAATATAGACCCATCTAGCACAAAAGAACACAAAAAATGGGGCATTTGTTACGTTCCGAAATATTTCTTCGGGGCACATGGACAGGAAGATCTAAACAGGGATGCATGGTCACTAAGCCTAAACAGTAACGCCTATAGTGGCAATTTTTCTGAGATGTGAATAACCTCTAACCTTACACAATTGTGACCGCTTAATGGAATTTCATTAGTCACATGACGTTTTTTTAAAGAATACTGAAAGGTCCGCTTGTACATAGTCATACTGTTGCTCAATGAAATTAAATCCATGACATGTTAGTAATTTGGTTTGTAAGGTAAGACCTTACGTCGTTAGTGCTGCCATCTAGAAAAGTTATGTATAACTACCGTTTTTCGTGTGCATAATAGTTTATTTCTCGCAAAGTTGCACGAAGACAATATGCGACAGCTGTCCCCAGTTTAGCAGTGAAAGATAAGAGGAAAGACAGCTAATCATCAACACCCTTCGCCAACTTTTGAGCTATTCTTTTACCAACGAAAAGTGGGATTAACCTTCATATTATAACGCCCCCACGACTGAAATGGTAAGCATATTTGGTGAGACGGGAATTCGAAACTACGACTCTCAGATTGCAAATCAAGCGCTCTAACCATCTTGCGATGTCGGATCATTTTTTTGTTTTCATGTGACTTCGTGCGTAAACGTACTGGAGAACAGGCGCGAATGTGCGAATATTCAAAGCTTGGCTTCAGTTTTTTGTTCTTAGTAACTAAGTTTATTGAATCTCGAGTAAAACTTCCAGAGGGCTCTCTGCCTTAACCATCTCTAACTTTGATATGATGGACTAAGGAGAAGGCAGTTAGTCAACAACACCCACCGCCAATTCTGAAGCTTCTATTTTGCCATCATATTATAACGCTTCCACGACTGAAAGTACGAACATGTTTTATGACTGGATTCAAACTCTAGACTCGCAGGTTGCAAATCGAATAGGTTAGCCTCCAGGCCATGCCAGGTCCCTATTAACTTTAATTTTTTATGGTTTTAGGGTTATGAAGAAGATAATTTAGAAAATATGTCTTATGTTATTTCAAAAGCTGATAGCTTATGATCGCATACGATGGCACAACATATCCATAGCGTGTAGTCTTCTCTATCCAAAACGAGAGCATTTAAATGACAATTAAGTGACTTTACTGTGGTCACCAAATGCTGAACTAATTATAAATCGCAATATTACGAGGGAGATAAGGCTATTTTAAATTACTTTGGGGGCCGTTTTATCTAACCTAATAGGTAAAATGGTCATCTATCACAAAAAGTCAGTTTTCTTAGCGTCTGAAATAAGTCTATGCTCAATTTTTATTTAAGACGAAAAAAGGCACCAGGGGTTTTCACAATATTTACCATAACTGATGAAAAACGTATTTTTATCCAACCATCCGCAACATTATTTTTTCTTTGCTATTTGTTTCATTAACATTATTTCTTAGAATGTTTAATATATATAATCAAACTTTTATTATAGAGATTTATTTATTTTTTATACAGTTAGCTTAGTATATGGACTTAGAAAACTAACCCAAATCTTTAAGTTGATCAAATTTCATGAAATACTATTGGGTTTACGGCCGAAAATGTCGTTAACATCGAGGGTAGCGAACTGGAGAATCTCTTTTAAATATTAATATGTAAGAACAGTATATCTAATTAACTATTTTAATTACTCGAATAATTTTTAGTTTCGATCTAAGTAGGTAGCTTGGCCTGCTAGGACCCAAGTAGCTCAGCGGTATATCTGCGAACCTACTCGTACAATGCTTGAATCCAGGTTTCGATACCTGTAATGGTTATATCGTGGATAGATCATAGATAGCCCATTTGTGCTCAATTTTAAAATAAAAAACTATGTTCTGTTAGGAAGTTTATATTGATTAACATCTATTTTAGCACATTGTAAGACAAACTAACAGACTGTAAGAAAACACAAAGATAGAACTTAACAGATAAAGTAAGATTTTATTTGGTAAATACGGACTCGGTTCATGTTGCTTGCAACACGATAAACAAGGTTGTGTTGCATATATGTCTTTTGTTCTAGCTTCAGTGTCAAGTTGAACAAGTTTTCTTACACCTCATAACACGGTGACACACAAAAGTACGACAGGGAAAAGTTACTGACCTCGAGTCGAGTGAAAGACGGAGACCGATTTAGAAACCGCCCGATCGTTTTAACTCCGAGCTCCACTATATACGTAGACCAGTGAAGGTACTTGTGTGGGTGGTCAGAGGGAAAAAAAAAAGAAGAGTGGGTATTTCCCGCCACTGATCCACTTCTCTAAGTGTTGGCTCAAGAAGGTAACTTACCTTCAACTGGGTCGGTCATCAACTCCTCTTTAATAAGGTCAGAGCTAAGTAAACCGAAATCTTTGCTACCTCGCCACAAGACAGTTGCTGGTGGCAGAGTGGAGCACTTGGACACCAGCACTTAACTCTTCAGTGTAAATACACAGAAGTAAGTAGCATAACTAGTCAGCTGTCAGGGAGGTAAGTTGCAACGGAAGTTTTTCTTTATAATGACATCATAAAGATATCAATGCAGTTAAACAGTAGTGTGACGATGGTTATGAACGTGCTAGTGCCACGTGTTTAATGCCTAGCTGTAAATAGTCCAGTCAGTTTAACAATAGCTGGTTCAGATAGTGATCTTATATCTTGGTTTAACACTCTACTTGATGCACTAACAGTAAACAGTCCAGTTAGTTTAACAATAGCTAGTCCAACTAATGATCTTATACCTTGGTTTAACACTCTACTTAATGCACTAACAGTAAACAGTCCAGTTAGTTTAACAATAGCTGGTTCAGATAGTGATCTTATACCTTGGTTTAACACTCTAACAGTAAACAGTCCAGTCAGTTTAACAATAGCTGGTCCAGACAATGATCTTATACCTTGGTTTAACACTCTAACAGTAAACAGTCCAGTTAGTTTAACAATAGCTGGTTCATGTAATGATCTTATACCTTGGTTTAACACTCTAACAGTAAACAGTCCAGTCAGTTTAACAATAGCTGGTCCAGACAATGATCTTATACCTTGGTTTAACACTCTAACAGTAAATAGTCCAGTCAGTTTAACAATAGCTGGTTCAGATAATGATCTTATACTTTGGTTTAACACTCTACTTGATGCGCTAACAGTAAACAGTCCAGTCAGTTTAACAATAGCTGGTTCAGATAATGATCTTATATCTTGGTTTAACACTCTAACAGTAAACAGTCCAGTCAGTTTAACACTAACACTTATTATTTCATTTCAGTGAAAAGTTGCGATATGTACTTGTTGTATCATTACTGTAATTATACTATTTTGTCAGTTAACCCTAAATCCATTCCGGAAGCTTTGTTATTCTAATCTGTACTTACGCTATCTTAAAGAGGTTAGTTACGATACGGATATGTTATCTTAATTTGGATTACGTACAAACAACTGACCTTATGTCCGGCTACCAAGGATCTGTGATGTATTTTACGTTCTGTGTTGTGTGATGCCCACACACTAACGTTTACGCATGAAAAACAAATTATATTGTTCAGTATAATCACCAACGGCAGTGTCTGAAACGTATAGTACACTCAGATATAATCAGATCCAGCCGTATTTGAATCGCATATGCAGCTGAATGCTCGAGTGTAATAAATACAGACCGTACCCAGACTCGAGTGCCCCAATTATTATCTATGGTGATCGTTCTAAGTTTTTCTATTCGTACCTAGAATGGCTAAGTGGCTGATACCTGGATTGCTGGTCATGTCCATCGTTGGTCCAACTCTTTCGGACAGTTCCCGAACTAAAAGACAAATAACGTTCCCTAACCTTGGAACTGAAAGACGGGTAACGTTTCCAAACTCCATAACCGGAAGACAGGGAACGTTTTCGAGCTCCATAACCGGAAGACAGGGAACGTTTCCGAACTCCATAACCGGAAGACAGGGAACGTTTCCAAACTCCATAACCGGAAGACAGGGAACGTTTCCGAGCTCCATAACCGGAAGACAGGGAACGTTTCCAAACTCCATAACCGGAAGACAGGGAACGTTTCCAAACTCCATAACCGGAAGACAGGGAACGTTTCCAAACTCCATAACCGGAAGACAGGGAACGTATTTCAACCCTAATCTTCTCTCCACCATTTACACATTCATCCGCTACGTTCTAAGTAAGTACTTTGGAACCAAACTTTATGAAAACATCTCAACCCAATAAGTGTTTTAACTTTTTTGATCTAAATTAATTATTTTTGAGTGTATGGAAATTCAGTGCATGATCTATTATAATAATAATACCCGGTTCTTGTTTGTCCTCATAAGGTGTGTCCACCGTACTATCTATATACGCACCGGATTTCTAAGGATATAATATACTTTAGTAGACATGTTGGGCTACAACATTTTAAATCCTCATTAAAGTCTTTTTTTAAGGGTCTTATGTTAAGTTGTACAATAACGTAAAAATGTTCAATTATTCATACTATTAAGTACAGTAAAGTTTAAACTAAAGCAAAAGACGTACAAATGATTGTTTTTGAATTTCGCGCAAAGTTACACGAGGGCTATCTGCGCTAGCCGTCCCTAATTTAGCAGTATAAAACTAGAGGGAAGACAGCTAGTCATCGCTACCCACCTCTAACTCTTGGGATACTCTTTTACCAACGAATAGTGGAATTGACCATAACATTATAACATTCCCACGGCTGAAAGGACGAGCATGTTTGGTGTGACTGGAATTCGAACCGGCGACCATCAGATTAGGAGTGGAGGGTGAAAGTGATTGAAGCACTTATTACACATTAAATATAAGAAGAAACCAAAATCTGTGTTTATAGCAGATTGTCATATCGACATTTTAAATCGTTAGCAGATGTCTTTTTTATATTACTATTACTTTAAGATTATGACGTATTTTCTATTCACTGTGAAATGGACTGCGCATTGTTAACTACAAAAACTAAGGTTAGATTGATTCTCTGTTTGTACATTTTCCAAAATAACAGAGGAATGGTAATTATAAATCCACATAAATAGTTAATTTACGTCACATTATCATGTGATAATTAACTCAATAACAGCCTGTGGAAGCTGGCATCCCTGAAAAACCGTGAATACTTAGAGAGTGAATACGTGTTAGTGAAGGTTGTATTTATTTTATTTGTTGAGCCACGTGGTTTTAAATGTTTCTTTAGGCTTGGCATGGCTAGGTGGTTAGGGCGCTCGACTCGTAATCGAGGGTCACGGGTTCAAATCACCATCATACCAAACATGCTTGCCCTTTCAGTAGTGGAGGTTTTATAAAGATACGGTCAATCCCACTATTCGTTGGTAAAAGAGTAGCACAATAGTTGGCGGTGGGTGGTGATGACTAGCTGCCTTCAACCTAGACTTACACTTTTAAATCAGGAACGGCCAGTCCAGATGACCCTCGTGTAGCTTTGCGCGAAATTAAAAACACAAAAACTAAAGTTTCTTTAACTTCAGGAATTTCTGTAATAAAACTATGTATTTCGAAAACGAGGATACGGGTTCGAATCCATGCTACACCACGAAATATTCTCTGCACTTTAATCAAGCTGTCGGGCGTTGCCAGAATAGAGTACCTCCAAATAGCTCCCATCTTTCTGATCAGTAGGTCAAAATTACGGACAGCAGCAAATATAAATATAGAGAGTGTCCACAAGTTATTCACTCCATTATAAGCCTTTATAAGTTTTCTATTGTATGAACTACCTTAAAACAGTTTGCGACAATGAATAACCCAATTCAAGAAATGTTTGTTTGAATTCAGTAAACTACCACAGTCCAGTGAATAATTCAATAAACTACCACAGTTCAGTCAATAATTCAGTAAACTACCACAGTCCAGTGAATAATTCAGTAAACTACCACAGTCCAGTGAATAATTCAGTAAACTACCACACTTCAGTCAATAATTCAGTAAACTACCACACTTCAGTCAGTAAATCAGTAAACTACCACACTTCAGTCAATAATTCAGTAAACCACCACAGTCCAGTCAATAATTCAGTAAACTACCACACTTCAGTCAATAATTCAGTAAACTACCACAGTTCAGCCAATAATTCAGTAAACTACCACAGTCCAGTCAATAATTCAGTAAACTACCACACTTCAGTCAATAATTCAGTAAACTACCACAGTCCAGTCAATAATTCAGTAAACCACCACAGTCCAGTCAATAATTCAGTAAACTACCACACTTCAGTCAATAATTCAGTAAACTACCACAGTTCAGCCAATAATTCAGTAAACTACCACAGTCCAGTCAATAATTCAGTAAACTACCACACTTCAGTCAATAATTCAGTAAACTACCACAGTCCAGTCAATAATTCAGTAAACTACCACACTTCAGTCAATAATTCAGTAAACTACCACAGTCCAGTCAATAATTCAGTAAACTACCACAGTTCAGTCAATAATTCAGTAAACTACCACAGTCCAGTCAATAATTCAGTAAACTACCACACTTCAGTCAATAATTCAGTAAACTACCACAGTCCAGTCAATAATTCAGTAAACTACCACACTTCAGTCAATAATTCAGTAAACTACCACAGTCCAGTCAATAATTCAGTAAACTACCACAGTTCAGTCAATAATTCAGTAAACTACCACAGTCCAGTGAATAATTCAATAAACTACCACAGTTCAGTCAATAATTCAGTAAACTACCACAGTCCAGTGAATAATTCAGTAAACTACCACAGTCCAGTGAATAATTCAGTAAACTACCACACTTCAGTCAATAATTCAGTAAACTACCACACTTCAGTCAGTAAATCAGTAAACTACCACACTTCAGTCAATAATTCAGTAAACCACCACAGTCCAGTCAATAATTCAGTAAACTACCACACTTCAGTCAATAATTCAGTAAACTACCACAGTTCAGCCAATAATTCAGTAAACTACCACAGTCCAGTCAATAATTCAGTAAACCACCACAGTCCAGTCAATAATTCAGTAAACTACCACACTTCAGTCAATAATTCAGTAAACTACCACAGTTCAGCCAATAATTCAGTAAACTACCACAGTCCAGTCAATAATTCAGTAAACTACCACACTTCAGTCAATAATTCAGTAAACTACCACAGTCCAGTCAATAATTCAGTAAACTACCACACTTCAGTCAATAATTCAGTAAACTACCACAGTCCAGTCAATAATTCAGTAAACTACCACAGTTCAGTCAATAATTCAGTAAACTACCACACTTCAGTCAATAATTCAGTAAACTACCACACTTCAGTCAATAATTCAGTAAACTACCACAGTCCAGTCAATAATTCAGTAAACTACCACACTTCAGTCAATAATTCAGTAAACTACCACAGTCCAGTCAATAATTCAGTAAACTACCACACTTCAGTCAATAATTCAATAAACTACCACAGTCCAGTCAATAATTCAGTAAACTACCACACTTCAGTCAATAATTCAGTAAACTACCACAGTCCAGTCAATAATTCAGTAAACTACCACAGTTCAGTCAATAATTCAGTAAACTACCACAGTTCAGTCAATAATTCAGTAAACTACCACAGTCCAGTCAATAATTCAGTAAACCACCACAGTCCAGTCAATAATTCAGTAAACTACCACACTTCAGTCAATAATTCAGTAAACTACCACAGTCCAGTCAATAATTCAGTAAACTACCACACTTCAGTCAATAATTCAGTAAACTACCACACTTCAGTCAATAATTCAGTAAACTACCACAGTCCAGTCAATAATTCAGTAAACTACCACACTTCAGTCAATAATTCAGTAAACTACCACAGTCCAGTCAATAATTCAGTAAACTACCACACTTCAGTCAATAATTCAGTAAACTACCACAGTCCAGTCAATAATTCAGTAAACTACCACAGTTCAGTCAATAATTCAGTAAACTACCACAGTCCAGTCAATAATTCAGTAAACTACCACAGTCCAGTCAATAATTCAGTAAACTACCACAGTTCAGTCAATAATTCAGTAAACTACCACAGTCCAGTCAATAATTCAGTAAACTACCACAGTTCAGTCAATAATTCAGTAAACTACCACAGTTCAGTGAATAATTCAGTAAACTACCACACTTCAGTCAATAATTCAGTAAACTACCACAGTTCAGTCAATAATTCAGTAAACCACCACACTTCAGTCAATAATTCAGTAAACTACCACAGTCCAGTCAATAATTCAGTAAACTACCACAGTTCAGTCAATAATGCAGTAAACCACCACACTTCAGTCAATAATTCAGTAAACTACCACAGTCCAGTCAATAATTCAGTAAACTACCACACTTCAGTCAATAATTCAGTAAACTACCACAGTTCAGTCAATAATTCAGTAAACTACCACAGTTCAGTCAATAATTCAGTAAACTACCACACTTCAGTCAGTAATTCAGTAAACTACCACAGTTCAGTCAATAATTCAGTAAACTATCACAGTTCAGTCAGTAATTCAGTAAACTACCACAGTCCAGTCAATAATTCAGTAAACTACCACAGTTCAGTCAATAATTCAGTAAACTACCACAGTCCAGTCAATAATTCAGTAAACCACCACACTTCAGTCAATAATTCAGTAAACTACCACAGTCCAGTCAATAATTCAGTAAACTACCACACTTCAGTCAATAATTCAGTAAACTACCACAGTTCAGTCAATAATTCAGTAAACTACCACAGTTCAGTCAATAATTCAGTAAACTACCACACTTCAGTCAGTAATTCAGTAAACTACCACAGTTCAGTCAATAATTCAGTAAACTATCACAGTTCAGTCAATAATTCAGTAAACTACCACAGTCCAGTCAATAATTCAGTAAACTACCACAGTTCAGTCAATAATTCAGTAAACTACCACAGTCCAGTCAATAATTCAGTAAACTACCACACTTCAGTCAATAATTCAGTAAACTACCACAGTTCAGTGAATAATTCAGTAAACTACCACACTTCAGTCAATAATTCAGTAAACTACCACAGTCCAGTCAATAATTCAGTAAACTACCACACTTCAGTCAATAATTCAGTAAACTACCACAGTCCAGTCAATAATTCAGTAAACTACCACACTTCAGTCAATAATTCAGTAAACTACCACAGTCCAGTCAATAATTCAGTAAACTACCACAGTTCAGTCAATAATTCAGTAAACTACCACAGTCCAGTCAATAATTCAGTAAACTACCACAGTTCAGTCAATAATTCAGTAAACTACCACAGTCCAGTCAATAATTCAGTAAACTACCACAGTTCAGTCAATAATTCAGTAAACTACCACAGTCCAGTCAATAATTCAGTAAACTACCACAGTTCAGTCAATAATTCAGTAAACTACCACAGTTCAGTGAATAATTCAGTAAACTACCACACTTCAGTCAATAATTCAGTAAACTACCACAGTTCAGTCAATAATTCAGTAAACCACCACACTTCAGTCAATAATTCAGTAAACTACCACAGTCCAGTCAATAATTCAGTAAACTACCACAGTTCAGTCAATAATGCAGTAAACCACCACACTTCAGTCAATAATTCAGTAAACTACCACAGTCCAGTCAATAATTCAGTAAACTACCACACTTCAGTCAATAATTCAGTAAACTACCACAGTTCAGTCAATAATTCAGTAAACTACCACATTTCAGTCAATAATTCAGTAAACTACCACACTTCAGTCAGTAATTCAGTAAACTACCACAGTTCAGTCAATAATTCAGTAAACTATCACAGTTCAGTCAGTAATTCAGTAAACCTCCACACTAACCCCATTCTGCACGCAGAACATCAGGGCAGTAGATGATTTTGTTCCTAACATTAAGAAGCATGTCTTGAGTTAATGTTCTGCAAAGTACAGAAAACAAAATGTCTTGAATTGTGTTATTAATCGCCACAAACCGTTTTAAGACAGCTCATATAATAAAAAAATTGTAAAGGCCTATAATGGGTTGAATAATTTACGGACACCCTGTACAGATATAAACACAAATGTAGAATAGACTTAACGTGTAACGCCGTGAATAGGACAGTTAACCAAACTTCGTAACCATATTGCTAATAATTAGACAATCCTTTTCAATTCACAGCGTAAAATATGTTTTATCCCTAAGTTGGTGCAATGTTTTGTTTGATAGTAGAAAATGAATTTTATTTCAAATATTACAGTAACTCTAAAATAACTTGCAGCTGTTTGAAATGCAGAGACGATGGTACTTAATTCAAACCTCTATCAATGTTTCAATTTTCACAATAAACAAACGTGTCTTCTAGAACGTTCCATGTTACAGTTTGTGAGAAAAACCTAACATTTAAAGCAGTGAATAACGTGGACGTTTCGGGTCATTTCCAAGAAGACTTCTTCTAACAAAACCAGATTGTTAAAACTGGGCTTACTGCTCAGAGAGTATGCGTATCATAACCTACATCTTCGAAGTTAGCTGGAGACAGTGGTGGTAGACATTAGTGCCAAATTTAAGCAGAAACCCACACAAAAAGCTATCATTACTGTATCCACTGAGAGTATCGATACCAGAATTTTTTAGCTTAATAAATCCGCCATTTTTACTTATGAACCATCGGGAACTTCTAAATACAAAGCAAAATAAAGTACTATTTTATGTTAATAATTATGTTCCAACTGACAATTACAAGACCTAGCCGAAACATCCTGTAAAATATATCCCAACCATCCAGGATCCTTACCTAAACACACAGGATCTTGTAAAATATATCCCAACCATCCAGGATCCTTACCTAAACACACAGGATCCTGTAAAATCTATTCTAAACACCCATAACCCTATAAAACCTATCCTAAACACTCAGAACCCTATAAAACCTATCCTGAACATTAAAGA
Organism: Tachypleus tridentatus; assembly: GCF_004210375.1. NCBI lineage: Eukaryota > Metazoa > Arthropoda > Merostomata > Xiphosura > Limulidae > Tachypleus > Tachypleus tridentatus. Next base: position 46,527,625 of record NW_027467782.1, on the reverse strand, counting down.
CCCTATAAAACCTATTTTAAACACTCAGGACCCTATAAAACCTACCCTAAACACTCAGGACCCTGTAAAACCTATCCTAAACACTCAGGACCATGTAAAACCTATCCTAAACATCCAAAACCCTATAAAACCTATCCTAAACATTAAAGACCCTGTAAAACCTATCCTAAACACTCAGGACCCTGTAAAACCTATCCTAAACACACAGGATCCTGTAAAACCTATCCTAAACATTAAAGACCCTGTAAATCCTATCCTAAATACACAGGATCCTGTAAAACCTATCCTAAACATTCAGGACACTGTAAAACCTATCCTAAACACTCAGGACCCTGTAAAACCTATCCTAAACACTCAGGACCCTGTAAAACCTATCCTAAACACTCAGGACCCTGTAAAACCTATCCTAAACACTCAGGACCCTGTAAAACCTATCCTAAACACTCAGGACCCTGTAAAACCTATCCTAAACACACAGGATCCTGTAAAACCTATCCTAAACACTCAAGACCCTGTAAAACCTATCCTAAACACACATGATCCTGTAAAACCTATCCTAAACACTCAGGACCCTGTAAAACCTATCCTAAACACTCAAGAATCCTAATAATCATGGCATCCAATAAGCCTGCGTCTTCTTATTTCTTCAAATAGTCCCTTAATAAATACTTCTCATGATGAGAATGCAAGATGAAAATTTTCCTTATTTTTACCAAAAAACAGGGTAATATATTTATTTAAAATAACCAAGATAACCTATAATTTAACTAGGTAATCAATACTATATTTTTATAAATGCTATCGATTACATAATGTCTGTCCGCCTACCGCTGGAAGACAAATATTTTCAGCCGAGTATGTTAAGTTTCTTCTACAATATTTCGGTAAAATAATTTGTGATTGTTTGCTTGCGTTTTAAACTGAAAGGTCTGAAATGTTTTTGGCTTTTATCCACCACATCTGCGTTTATTTTATTAGAGCCTCGCACGGTCTCGTGATTAAGGTGCTCGACTCCCAGTTTGAGGGTCACAGGTTCAAATCTCCATCACCTTTCATCATCGTAGACGTTGTAATATAAAAGTTATTCCCACTATTTGTTGATAAAGTCGTAGCCCAAGAGCTGGCGTTAGGTGGTAATGACTAGCTGACTTTCCTCTAGTCTGTCGCTGTTAAATTAGGGACAGCAAGAGCAGAAAGCTCTAATGTAGCTTTATTCGAAATTAAAATCAAACTTTATGTTGGTAGTAACAGAAGAATGTAGTGTACAATGTATTTTTGCATTTGATTTTTTTTAAAGGAAATAACTACCGAAAAATATTTTTGCTAACCCTTTTTACCTTGTTGAGTTTTAACTTATTTACTCATTATTTTTTTTATTATGTTCTGATAGGGCTTCCACAGAACTGCCTCTACCAGGGACAAACATACGGTTGTGATTTTGGGTTTAACTGTTGGCTTGAAGGAAAGAGGGCGCTAAACTTGTGCAATGGCGGCACGGTGTGGGCCTGTTGTGTGCCTTTGAACTTTCAATCATTTATCAGTGAAAGTTTGAGCTATTTGAGTCAGTCATTGAATGCCAACACACCAAAGCCTAGTGTTGGTACCATAAGCAGCCAAACCACGAAACCAGGGTTCGCTAGTGTAGCGCAAGATGGAGGTAGTAGCTTCATAATTATAATTTCTTACAGAACGATTTGATTTAACATTGTAATAAGAACCAATAGAAATCTCAATCGGTATATATAATGCTGGATGTGCGCCATCTATATGTCAAAACAAGATTATTTATTTTATTTTTGTAAAAGGAAAAGGAAATCAGTGAAGATTAATTTAGAAGTATAGAAATATAAACATATTTTTGTCATGTACTTTTATTTGCCTCATTTTACGCAAGAAAAACTGTTGGCGTATTTACATCCGGGTTTTATTTAATAATATACGTAAAAATGTGATTAGAATAATGTATTTGAGTTTTTCACACATTATAGAATTGTTTATTTGTTGTTTTTAAATGTGTATTTAATGGTTTTTAAAAAGAAATATATTGGCCCTATAAAAATGAAATAAAATATAAGGTATCGGCATACCAAATGTGTGTCACATAAAACCTTGCACCAGACGAGAAGATAACTAGAGCCCGCGAATTAAGGGAATTAGCCCATTCAACCACACACACATACATACATACATACGAGAATACACTTTTGTGCTTTACGTTCACGTGCAGTGCAATACACCTGGCTGACACTTGTTGAAATAACCAGGAAGTGTCAGGGTATTCCCACATCCTACTGTTTAATGTTAATATACCGTTATGTTCGTCTTTGCTTATGTTATGTAATATAAAATACAACTCTTGTTATGTTGTCACCGCATTAAAACGTATTTTTTTATGTATCCTTAAAAATAATAACTATTAACATAGTTATTTGGATATTCCTCTCAAAGTATTTGGCAAGATTTGTGGTTTTTTTCTTCTTTTAATTGAACAGTAGCCGAGCAAAATTGAGTCGTAAACACTAGGAGACCTTTCTTGTAATGTCCACTTTAAAGTAAAATATGCCTTAAAATCAACCTTTTCATGATTGATAACGTAAAGCTAGCACGTGAAATAAAAAGTATACGCGTCCTAAGAGATTTCCCATAACGCCTAAAACAGTAATTTCTAAGTCTTTGTCATGCACTCTTCAGCACAGATGATGATATAAATACACTTAGCCTTGCGTGGACGATTGGTTTAGATGCTCAAGTCGTGATCGTAACCAAACATGTTACACCCTTTCACCTATGTGGGCGTTGTAATATGACGGTCAACAGGTGCGTAGATTTTTTACATCCGATGGGGGGGGGGGATAATTTTTGCAACCACTTATGTGGACTGTTCAATTTGCAAATTGGTAATCTCTGATTACCTGAACTGAAAGCTGTAAACATGCAGTCACAGAGTAATCTTGTTGCCACGATACTTACATGTATACTTAGGCCAACTGACTGATACTTAAGAACTATCGCTTAGATCGAAAACCTTAGAAGCACGCCTATATTAAAGATGTACATTTTGACTACTGAAAAAGCCTACATCTAGGCCTAATTATGTAATTCGATTGGTAAGAACACGAGAATCACAAGAACAAACACACAATTTGTTGGCCTGTGATGCAATAAAACAATTCAACAGACCAAACTGTAGGGGGGGGGATAATTGTATGCACCATACCCCCACCTAAAATGAAGGGGGGGTATATACCCTCCATCCCCCCCAGGATCTACGCCCCTGACGGTCAATCACATTATTCCCTGGTAAAAGATTAGCCCAAGAATTAGTGGGCGGTGTTAACTAGCTTTTTTGTATCTACTTTATCATTTCTAAATTTAGTTCAGTTAGAGCTGATAGCCCTCGAGTAGTTTTGCACGAAATTCAACAAACTATACATAATTTCTAAGTTCAGCGTTAAATTTTAAAAATCCGTTTAGGAAGTTTGGAATGTATACTTATTTTAACTTCAATTTTTAGATTTCTAGAATAAGAGAAAAACGTAAGTAATCAGTGTAACACCTTTTTTTCTAAAATAAAATAGCTTTGTTTTTAAGCAGGTAGTATAAAACACCATGGCTTTGAATCTTACTAATACCAACAAAAAACAAAAGTAAAGTTAACTACCGTATTTTACGCCTTGTAAGACCCATTGTTTTCTTTAAAAACAAATCGAAAAATTCCCACGCGTCTTCCAAGACAAAAATGATGGTTTAAGGCAAGAGGTCAGCTAAGGGTCTACTTGAAACGGCCTCTCATACAGATCGTAATTTCATTACTTACCAATTACAAGTATTTCAAATAGCATAAAACATCCAATTTAACGAATATTGTCGATATACAGTGAAGAATATAATATATTTGACTATATTTACTCACTAGGGTGAATAAATGTCAAGGTTACATCAAGGTGTTGGTTACTGAGTCAAAATATTTGTTTTTAGGACTGTCTTTCTAAAATTAAAATGCGTCTTCCACGGTGAAGCGTCTTACAAGACGTAAAATATGGTATTAATTTAGTGATTACTAATTCAGATTTAAAAAGGCTTCTTTTGGTTTTTAAATACGTAAGTAGGCGATAATAAACGTGAATTATCTTAAAGTTACACTGGTTATAAGTAATGTCATGTGTTTATGCTTTTAGTGTGCGGAAAAACATATTTACGAGGTTCGAAAATCATTGGAGGCGACGATGCAAAATTTGGCGAAGTCCCTTGGCAGGTAGGCCTACACTTTTTATATTTCATTTTAAGCGTCGCGAAGTTTTATTAAAGTAATGATACATAGTTTTGTGAACTATGTTTTAATATTATATGCTGGACATGAACCAGCTAGCCATGACGTAGTAATAATGTGTGTTACCTAGAAATTTCCTGAATGCTATCTGGATTTGACGTGAGGTCCAGAATATTTGTTGAGAGAAACATTTGATGGTGTAAGAACAAAAAAACAGTTTGCTTTTTTTGTTACTAAGAGCAAAGTTATCAGTGTTGTGCCCACAATAGGTATCGACAACTGGATTGTATCGTTATAAACTTTAAAACTTATGGATTAGCCATAGAGGGTAGAGTAGTACAAAAATTGTCGTTAGCCGGTCGGTCTGTCAGTACATCAGCTTAAAACTGTACTATATGTGCATACACTGTATTGTAGTTATGGTAGGAAGTTTTGGCCTTTTTTTATTTCTTATAAAGCTCAACTATGATTTACAAGAGTCACCATATGAGTGTAGGAACAGGTTCACAAAAAACCTGGCGCTAGGCCCACTTACTTATAGCACGAACGAATTTATAATGTCGTTAAATTAAATGTCGGGAAATATATTTTTAACTTTCAACGCTTAGAAAGTTCTAAGTGTAATTTAAGGTAAGAATACACTGCACAACAATTTCTTTGAAAAGATTTGCTTCCTGAAAAGGTTTTTGCTGATTGTGACAGGTACCTGGTGGGTATGCACAAATATAGTTTTGGTTTTGCTTCATCGCGTAGGAGCTCTGAGAAATAGACAGTTAACTGTTTACTGGCAACAACGTATTTAATTGCGTTTATGTTTCTAATATGCTATTAAGTTCAATATAATTAAAAGTGTTTTGCTCCTGATTTTCGTTTGTATTCAATGTCCGGTGCATCACGTTGCAGAGTCCAACAGTAGTCAGCAAGCATTGGCGGATTCCAGTTGACCTGATATCGTTTTTCCATTGTAGCAAAACTGAAGATTTCGATGAAACGGCACGTGATGAGCAAATTTGGATGTGATTTTCGTGATCAGCAGCCAACAATCTATAAGGTACATCCAACAGTTTTCAAGAAGCAAAAACTGTGTTGTGCAGTGATATCAAATAGTATTTTGTGAGTTATTGAATGAATCTGTTTCAAGTTGGTTTCACACCCAGCAAACTGGAGTATACAGTTTGCTAACAGTAAATACTATTTCGTCTTCATCTTGTTACCAGGAATTGAATTTGGAGTAAAAATGGAATTGGTAGTGTGAGCAAATAATTTCTATAGTAACTACAGTCTAGAATTGGTAGTGTGGGTAAATAATTCCTATAGTATCTACAGTCTAGAATTGGTAGTGTGGGTAAATAATTCATATAGTATCTACAGTCTAGAATTGATAGTGTGGGTAAATAATTTCTACAGTATCTACAGTCTAGAATTGGTAGTGTGAGTAAATAATTCCTATGGTATCTACAGTCTAGAATTGGTAGTGTGAGTAAATAATTCCTATAGTATCTACAGCCTGGAATTGGTAGTGTGGGTAAATAATTTATATAGTATCTACAGTCTAGAATTGGTAGTGTGAGTAAATAATTCCTATAGTATCTACAGTCTAGAATTGGTAGTGTGGGTAAATAATTCATATGGTATCTACAGTCTAGAATTGGTAGTGTGGGTAAATAATTCCTATAGTATCTACAGTCTAGAATTGGTAGTGTGAGTAAATAATTTCTATAATATCTACAGTCTAGAATTGGTAGTGTGAGTAAATAATTTCTATAATATCTACAGTCTAGAATTGGTAGTGTGAGTAAATAATTTCTATAGTATCTACAGTCTAGAATTGGTAGTGTGAGTAAATAATTTCTATAATATCTACAGTCTAGAATTGGTAGTGTGAGTAAATAATTTCTATAGTATCTACAGTCTAGAATTGGTAGTGTGAGTAAATAATTCCTATAGTATCTACAGTCTAGAATTGGTAGTGTGAGTAAATAATTCCTATAGTATCTACAGTCTAGAATTGGTAGTGTGAGTAAATAATTCCTATAGTATCTACAGTCTAGAATTGGTAGTGTGGGTAAATAATTCATATGGTATCTACAGTCTAGAATTGGTAGTGTGGGTAAATAATTCATATGGTATCAACAGTCTAGAATTGGTAGTGTGGGTAAATAATTCCTATAGTATCTACAGTCTAGAATTGGTAGTGTGAGTAAATAATTTCTATAATATCTACAGTCTAGAATTGGTAGTGTGAGTAAATAATTCCTATAGTATCTACAGTCTAGAATTGGTAGTGTGAGTAAATAATTCCTATAGTATCTACAGTCTAGAATTGGTAGTGTGAGTAAATAATTCCTATAGTATCTACAGTCTATAATTGGTAGTGAGAGTAAATAATTTCTATAGTATCTACAGTCTATAATTGGTAGTGTGGGTAAATAATTCCTATAGTGTCTACAGTCTAGAATTGGTAGTGTGAGTAAATAATTTCTATAGTATCTACAGTCTAGAATTGGTAGTGTGGGTAAATAATTCCTATAGTGTCTACAGTCTAGAATTGGTAGTGTGAGTAAATAATTCCTATAGTATCTACAGTCTAGAATTGGTAGTGTGAGTAAATAATTTCTATAGTATCTACAGTCTAGAATTGGTAGTGTGGGTAAATAATTCCTATAATGTCTACAGTCTAGAATTGGTAGTGTGAGTAAATAATTCCTGTAGTGTCTACAGTCTAGAATTGGTAGTGTGAGTAAATAATTTCTATAGTATCTACAGTCTAGAATTGGTAGTATGGGTAAATAATTCCTATAGTATCTACAGTCTAGAATTGGTAGTGTGAGTAAATAATTTCTATAGTATCTACAGTCTATAATTGGTAGTGTGGGTAAAAAATTTCTATAGTATCTACAGTCTATAATTGGTAGTGTGAGTAAATAATTTCTATAGTATCTACAGTCTATAATTGGTAGTGTGGGTAAATAATTCCTATAGTGTCTACAGTCTAGAATTGGTAGTGTGAGTAAATAATTCCTATAGTATCTACAGTCTAGAATTGGTAGTGTGAGTAAATAATTTCTATAGTATCTACAGTCTATAATTGGTAGTGTGAGTAAATAATTTCTATAGTATCTACAGTCTATAATTGGTAGTGAGAGTAAATAATTTCTATAGTATCTACAGTCTATAATTGGTAGTGTGGGTAAATAATTCCTATAGTGTCTACAGTCTAGAATTGGTAGTGTGAGTAAATAATTTCTATAGTATCTACAGTCTAGAATTGGTAGTGTGGGTAAATAATTTCTATAGTATCTACAGTCTGGAATTTGTAGTGTGGGTAAATAATTCCTATAGTATCTACAGTCTAGAATTGGTAGTGTGAGTAAATAATTTCTATAGTATCTACAGTCTAGAATTGGTAGTGTGGGTAAATAATTTCTATAGTATCTACAGTCTAGAATTGGTAGTGTGGGTAAATAATTTCTATAGTATCTACAGTCTAGAATTGGTAGTGTGGGTAAATAATTTCTATAGTATCTACAGTCTAGGATTGGTAGTGTGGGTAAATAATTTCTACAGTATCTACAGCCTGGAATTGGTAGTGTGGGTAAATAATTTCTATAGTATCTACAGTCTAGAATTGGTAGTGTGGGTAAATAATTTCTATAGTATCTACAGTCTAGAATTGGTAGTGTGGGTAAATAATTCATATGGTATCTACAGTCTAGAATTGGTAGTGTGGGTAAATAATTCATATGGTATCTACAGTCTAGAATTGGTAGTGTGGGTAAATAATTTCTATAGTATCTACAGTCTAGAATTGGTAGTGTGGGTGAATAATTTCTACAGTATCTATAGCCTGGAATTGGTAGTGTGGGTAAATAATTTCTATAGTATCTACAGTCTAGAATTGGTAGTGTGGGTAAATAATTCATATGGTATCTACAGTCTAGAATTGGTAGTGTGGGTAAATAATTTCTATAGTATCTACAGTCTGGAATTTGTAGTGTGGGTAAATAATTCCTATAGTATCTACAGTCTAGAATTGGTAGTGTGAGTAAATAATTTCTATAGTGTCTACAGTCTAGAATTGGTAGTGTGGGTAAATAATTTCTATAGTATCTACAGTCTAGAATTGGTAGTGTGGGTAAATAATTTCTATAGTATCTACAGTCTAGAATCGGTAGTGTGAGCAAATAATTTCTACAGTATCTACAGTCTAGAATTGGTAGTGTGGGTAAATAATTCATATGGTATCTACAGTCTAGAATTGGTAGTGTGGGTAAATAATTTCTATAGTATCTACAGTCTAGAATTGGTAGTGTGGGTAAATAATTTCTACAGTATCTACAGCCTGGAATTGGTAGTGTGGGTAAATAATTTCTATAGTATCTACAGTCTAGAATTGGTAGTGTGGGTAAATAATTCATATGGTATCTACAGTCTAGAATTGGTAGTGTGGGTAAATAATTTCTATAGTATCTACAGCCTGGAATTGGTAGTGTGGGTAAATAATTTCTATAGTATCTACAGTCTAGAATCGGTAGTGTGAGCAAATAATTTCTACAGTATCTACAGTCTAGAATTGGTAGTGTGGGTAAATAATTTCTATAGTATCTACAGTCTAGAATTGGTAGTGTGGGTAAATAATTTCTATAGTATCTACAGTCTAGAATTGGTAGTGTGGGTAAATAATTCATATGGTATCTACAGTCTAGAATTGGTAGTGTGGGTAAATAATTCATATGGTATCTACAGTCTAGAATTGGTAGTGTGGGTAAATAATTTCTATAGTATCTACAGTCTAGAATTGGTAGTGTGGGTAAATAATTTCTATAGTATCTACAGTCTAGAATTGGTAGTGTGGGTAAATAATTTCTATAGTATCTACAGTCTAGAATTGGTAGTGTGAGTAAATAATTCCTATAGTATCTACAGTCTAGAATTGGTAGTGTGGGTAAATAATTCATATGGTATCTACAGTCTATAATTGGTAGTGTGGGTAAATAATTTCTATAGTATCTACAGTCTAGAATTGGTAGTGTGAGTAAATAATTCCTATAGTATCTACAGCCTGGAATTGGTAGTGTGGGTAAATAATTTCTACAGTATCTACAGCCTGGAATTGGTAGTGTGGGTAAATAATTTCTATAGTATCTTCAGTCTAGAATTGGTAGTGTGAGTAAATAATTCCTATAGTATCTACAGCTTGGAATTGGTAGTGTGGGTAAATAATTTCTATAGTATCTACAGCCTGGAATTGGTAGTGTGAGTAAATAATTCCTATAGTATCTACAGTCTAGTATTGGTAGTGTGGGTAAATAATTCATATGGTATCTGGCCCGGCATGTTAAGGCATGCGACTCGTAATCTGAGGGTCGTGGGTTCGCATCCCGGTCGCGCCAAACATGCTCGCCCTCCCAGCCGTGGGGTCGTTATAATGTGACGGTCAATCCCACTTTTCGTTGGTACAAGAGTAGCCCAAGAGTTGGCTGTGGGTGGTGATGACTAGCTGCCTTCCCTCTGGTCTTACACTGCTAAATTAGGGACGGCTAGCACAGATAGCCCTCGAGAAGCTTTGTGCGAAATTCCAAAACAAACAAACAAACTATAGTATCTACAGCCATGTTTCTTTACAACCCCTAATTTCCTTGTTATTAAGGTTTCATTTTATTTATTTTTGGTCCGGCAGTGGCTCAGCCGTATGTCTGCAGACTTACAGCGCTAGAAACCAGGTTTTGATTCCCATGGTGGCAGAGCATAGATAGTCTAAGGTGCAGCTTTGTGCTTAACTTAAAAAAGAAAAAAATCTATCTTGTTTAATAGATTATTGCTAGAAGTGGTCTTATTTAAGTGTCTAAACTAATGTTTGTTTGTTATTAAAATCCCCCAGTGGGTCAGTGGTACGTTTATAGACTAATTACGTAAAAATCCATTGTTCAATATTCTGCATTGGTCACGGCACGTAGCTTAACGTGACTTTGTTGTAACACCAACTCTTTATTGTTAAAACATCTGATTCTTCATTCAAGTTTCATAAAAAACATCTTTTAACAGGTAGCAGTTTTGAAGAAAAGTCGCCTTTCTAAACGAATATCGTGTGGTGGTGCTCTAATTCACAAGAAATGGGTGGCAACTGCAGCCCACTGCGTGTATCGGTAAGTGCGTATACGAACGTTACGTATGTGTACCTTCTAGGTCTGTATGTGGACGTTATATCATACAAATATATACCCTTTAAGCGTGTACGGATGTTGTATTACATATATATGAATGTATTCATCTTATAAATGTGTATATGTACGTTATATCATACAAATATATACCCTCTGAGTTTGTATATGAACATTACATTGTACGTACACATATGTACCCTCTAAGTCTATATATGCACATTGTATCATATATATATATATAAATGTATATGCCCTCTAAGTATGTACAGATGTTGTATCATATATACACATGTATATACCCTCTGTGAATTGCCTTCTGCCATTGTAGATACCTTGACTTTGGATTTTGATCTAATTAACTTCTTGTCAAAACACGTATGTGCAAGCCTACTAAAGCTATTAATATGTATGTGGTGCTTACTTCGAGTGCTGCTAGTTGTCCCTAATTTAGAAAGAACAAGATAGAAGCCACACAGAAACATTTGTTTTATAGAAAAAGTTAGACATAAATGGAAACTCTAGTATCTGTACTGAATTCACTCAAGCATAAATTTTATTATGACAAAGATACGAATTTAATCTGTTATTTTAGTGTTGAACCTGTATACGTAGTGTTATAATAAAGATACAACTCTATATATATTTGGTATTATGATAAAGATACAACCCTAACTTCTGTTATTTCAGTGCTGCAACACGTATACTTGGTGTTCGAGTTGGTGAGTATGATATTAGGACAACAAATGAGAAGTTACCTCATGATGAGTACAATATCAGAAGAAAGATTATTTATTCAGGATATAACCCAGGAAACTTCCTGGGAGACATTGCCCTCCTTGAGCTTACAGAACCAGTGAAACTCCAACGTCACATAGTTCCAGTGTGTCTACCACAGGATGAACAGGAGTTCACAGGAAACTTAGGAACAGTCACAGGCTGGGGACGAACAAAACATGGTAAGTCTCCATATAGTTCCAGTGTGTATGCCACAGGATGAACAGTAGTTAACAGGAAACTTAGGAACAGTCACGGGCTGGGGACGAACAAAACATGGTAAGTCTCCATATAGTTCCAGTGTATCCTTCACAGGAAGCCTATGAACAGACATGGGGCTGGGGGCCATCTGAGAAATGGTCTTATCATTATGATGTTTCTTTGCTCCAAAAATGGAATGGAAATCAGAGAATAAGGTACAGTAAAATCCTGGTTCACTTAGACTGGTATATTATCAACACCAGTTCTGGTTCAATAAATAAATAAAAAACATACAAGTTGATGTTATATCCACTTCATTTGTGCATATGTTAAGAACTGTATGCTTCCATCTTAGTTATTGTTATAATATTTTAATTAAAGAAATTTTCTTAATTATTTCTTCTTATTAACAATGGATTTCTTACATTGTTAGAAGAAAAAAAAAGTGGTATTTTATAATGGTATTCTCCATACAATTGTAACAAAACTGTGATGCTTCTGTTAGTTATGTGTAATCAAATACAAGAACTGTTCAAAGTACAAGTATTCTTCTAATGTTATTGTAGCTAATCAGAGAATAAGTTTTATTAACATAATGTTTTGGAGCAACAAGGAACCTATAGGTCCATCACGGACATTCCATCCTCTAAACTAAATTAATTATCATTATCATTTATATACTTTAACTCATTTAAATTTACTCACTCTACATCTATAGGCCAACCACCCTTCTTGAAAAGTAAAACTGTCTTAGCTGAAGATGACTCCAACCTTGCAAAAACGTATAATTGTGTTCCCTAGTCCTTCTATTTCCACTGGTAAATATAAAAAAATAACAATGCATCAACATTACCAATTCCCTTTACAATTTAAAACACATAAGTATATCCCCTTTAACTCTTTTTTTATTTAAGAGAAAACAACTTCAAAATATTTCAGCCTTTCCTCATATAACAACCCCCCTCCATCGCAGGTACCATTCTAGTAACCTTTCCCAACAATCTGATGTCTTTCTTAAGGTAAGGAACCCAAGACTGAACAATATTTTATATGTGATTTAACCAGTGACCTACACAATGAAATTAATAACCTCTTTAGGTTTGTATTCAGTATTTCTGCTGTATCTAATCAGAGGTTGGAACTGATCAAAGTTTTGGCTAGTTTTATACTTACTATATTATTTAGGTTTGATTTGTTTGTTTTGAATTTTTCACAAAGCTACACAAGGGTTACCTGTGCTAGCCGTCGCTAATTTAGCAGTGTACGACTAGAGGGAAAGCAGCTAGTCATCACCACCCACCACAAACATTTTGGGCTACTCTTGAACCAACAAAGAGTGGGAATGACCATCACTTTATAACACCCCCACAGCTGAAAGGGCGAGTGCGTTTGGTGTGACAGGGATTTGAACCTGCAGCCCTTGGATTACAAGTCGAGTACCTTAACCACCTAGCCTATTATTTTGGTGTTTGCTTCAGTGATGTTTCATTTCATGCATTTATCACACCTCAGTTTTTTAAATTAAAAAAGCGAAAAACTGGTTTTGATGTCAGAATTATATAGAGAAAATAAGCCTTAATACATCTGTTTATGAAACATTACTTTCTAACCTTATTGGGAGCTTTTATGGCCTCACCAACCTGAGGAAGAATTTGAAGGAGACATTTTTTTGTTTCTGATTTAAGGCTGTCACAGTTTATATAGTATTAACTCTCATTTTCATTGGGTTTATGAGCATTAGAACAATCACTGTTTGGTAGGAGTTCGAGCTGTTCCCAGTAAACTTCAGAAAGCAGTGGTGGAGATTATGGACAGTAAAAAGTGCCAGCAGTGGTATAAGAGTGTGGGAAGAAGAGAAAAGATTTACAAAGAAATGTTATGTGCTGGTTACAAAGACGGTGGAAAGGATGCCTGCCAGGTAAGAGCTTGTCACTGCACAAGATTTATATAATGAACAGATAATTATCTTGAGTTCCCACAACATAATTACATGTTGTAACTGTTTTCTGTAACAAATATTATACAACTTGTAGCCGTACAACCTCTGAACATAAAACCTTTAGTTAACAGGTAAATCTTTAATGCCATTTACTTCATACATCTTTTTTTTCCTTGTGTCACTTTTAATACTAAACTGAAACTAGTTAAAAACAAAGATATATTAACTGATTCTACTTGTCATTGCAGGGTGATTCGGGGTGGCCCACTAACAGTTAAATCCAATGGTAGGTACATGCTGGTAGGAATCGTTTCGTGGGGAGTGGGTTGTGGCCGAGCAAACCTTCCAGGTGTTTACACTAAAGTTTCCTCTTTTATGCCATGGATCAGAACTTATGTTAACTGATCAGATCTCCCACTACATTGCTATTACATAAATTAATTATCAATACGTACTACATTTCTCACGTCTTTGAATCGTGTAGTACAATGCATTTTATCAAACGAGAATCAATCAGTTTTGACTAAGATTATACATACTGGAAGTCTGTTTTGTTACACCAATAACTCCATCAACTATTTTTGTATATTTATTATAATCTGAAACTATGTACATTTATTGAATAAATGAAATGTAACATCTACTGATGAAACACATAGTGTTTACAGGTTTTAAAGTAAACAACTTGTGGAAGTATTTCATATTAATTTTGATCAGTTCAGATGTAGTGGTGAAGTTCCAAATTATTGAATAAGAATGTATGAAATACTCCAACATCGACCACATATGAGAATTGAAAGTTCCAGTGCTTTTAGCCCATCATGTTTTGTACAATTAATTTTATAAACATTTTTATGGTTATTTTTTTTCTTTAAATCTCATATACTTAGAAATGTTTGTATGTAAATATATATTTATGTAAAAAACGATATCGGATGGAAATATTCATGTGTAACACACATCTTAAGTGTTCATTCTGTAAGCACGAGTCAATATATTAAGATGGAAAATTTGCCAAGAGTCAGTTGTTTAAAAAAAAACTAACCAGTCAAACGTTCATGTTATGCATTTGTTTAACTGTATGCAAAATGATGAAAGGTGACAGTATCTCAACTGAGTTGATCTGTTTAATTTCTTAACTGGGATTTATGTGCCAAACATCCAACAAGATTCTGTACACACGGCTGAATAGTAGTCAATAAATGAGCCATCAAAACGGTTTTGTTTATGACTTATGTCTATCGAAACACTGACTCAATGAATTAATAAACTTGTATTTTATTTTTCACAAAAAAAATTTACCTAAATCAAATATTTTATTACATGCTTTTGGATCTAAATTTAAAAAAAAAAAAAAAAAGGCTTCAGTAAAGATACAAAAATTTATACTGTGATTAAGATGTGTGTGATGTCATTACTTGGTTCTCAAAAAAAAGAAAAGAAAAACCTCCAAGATGACAAAATAATATTAAAAAAACAACAAGGCACCAAACTTACATGTACCGACAATACATCCAGTGACTGCTGGATCATTTGTGTTTGTAAGAAAATTATCAATACTTATCTATTGGTGCCTCTTTGCATTCAACTGTTTAAAGGCAAAGCTGACATACCCAATTTTGAACTGCTGATCTCACAAAGAGGCAACGGACCAGCAGGACCCACTGCCAACTGTCGGGCTACTTTTCACCAGCAACCGTCACCATGGCCGAAAGGGCAAGCACGTTCGTTGCCAGATTTATATCCCGTGCTATGTCCTTCAGGATGTTATTCAAGCACCGTAACCATCAACAGAAGATATCGTTCATGCTACCTGCAACTAGAAGATTGAAGGAAAGGCCAAACAAATGTAGCCCTCACTTCCATTCACTTACCATTTGAGACAATCTAAATTCCAATGTACACAAAATGTTGGGAGGTACATGAACGAAATAACGTTAGAGTAAAAACATTTAAAATAGTATGATATTATAGCACTGCAGGAATATATGATACAGATTTTAATTCTTCAACATTATGTTACAAAAATATACTCTCCAAGTTCAGTAGCAGAAAGATGTAACAACTGCTTCCATAAATAACATGGAGAAATAGGCAAAGGTCATGAATTAACATATCAATAACATTTCTTATATTTACTAGGAAATCATTTAGTAAAATGCAAAATTTCAAGCTGATTAAGCTGCTAATGAATTTCTCTTACAATTGTTGTTTCACGAATAAATATGTTTAATCTTATTATTATTGGCTGTTTAATACGAGAGTTATTTAACTCATCATAACATTCGTAAGGTTAGGGACTTGAGGGAACCAATCAGTTTGGACAACTGGATAAATTGTCATAATCAGTAAACAAAGAAACTTCTACACAACCCTAATCAGGGTGAACCAAAGTCACTAGTAAGAAAGGATGGAAACAAAACTTCGGATAGTTGTAACTAAGGCAGAAGCAGTAATGATGGAACATTCACATAAACTGATTTATCCTCTTTGGGAAAACTGACTTTCTACTAAAGACAAGAAAGTCAAATTATTTTAGTTAAAATTACATAAAGTTTTGTGACCTTTGCTTTTGTAGTTTTTTTTTATTTGTGGCATTTTATTTCTTTCAATGAATAATTTCGAGTAAACCTCTCAGTAAATCACACACTTCTGTGTTCTGATACAAAGAAAAGCATGATCAAATAATATTACCCATAAAAATGATTAGAGAGATCATAGATCATAAAGTCCAGAAAACGTGAATTTTGAAGGACTTCTATGATAAATATTCGATGGCACAAAGGTAGCATGGCAACCTTGATGAAACAAGTCTCTGTCTGTTCAGTGAATTACAAGTTTTTATGTTACAAGCTTCATAACAATCTTTGAGAAGTACTTAAATATTTTTGTTTTCCATCATTTCCTTTGTTGAAACATTAAAATCGTTTATTTATATAATTTGTTGGAAGCTTGTACAAACAATGACAATGTTGAACAGCCACATTAGGATATCCAGTTAGTAAATTACTGCTTCTTTAAACTTTGCCAGTTCGCTGCTACAATCTTCTAATTTCATTTAAATTATTGTATTTTTACATCACTTCAATATTCCCAGACTTTCATCAATTTGTAGAATATGGAAGAACCTCTTCATCGCTGTCTTCGTCTTCCGGTGAGCATTCCTGTGAGTCCAGCATACAGAGAATCCGAATCATACTCCAAAATTTCTTGATCACTTAAATGAGATTCACCCTCGATAAATCTGGCAAATCTGTTAAAATAAATGTTTAACAATATGAGAATGGTGCACATTTTTTTGTGTATTAAAGAATAGTCTTTTCTGAAAGTTAAATTAAGAGAGTTAAAACCCACCAAACTATCACAACTGCCTTTTTTCACAGGTAACAAAATAACCACCAATAAGTATTTTTACACTGCTTTTATTAATTTGTTTTGTAGGCACTAACACAATACTGAAACGTTATTCTATATAAAAGCTACTGGTTTCATTTCCTGATGAAGGACTACCTGACAGGATCTTTGAGTCTACAGGTTAGTTTCCAAGGGCTACAATTGGGACTTTCACAGTAAGTTCGTAGTGCTTCTAAAGCTTTCCTCGTTTCTTCACTGGCCTGCTGGATGTATTCTGCTTCAGTCAGTAATTTCACTTTGGGAGGAAACTTACGCAGCCTGAAATGCAATAAAAATAATTACTTCTTTGCAAGTTATTTTGTTTTAAATCTTTCTATATAAAACCGATAAAAGTAGTCTGTAATTAACAGTATATCCAATCTTTAGATATTTTTTGGAAGATAGCTTCTTCCAGTTTGAAAACAAATCATTCTTTCAAAAGGAAACAAAAAATATCACGCAGGGATGCTTATTTTGTAATTACCTCATTTTGTGATGTACCTCATTTTGTGACGTACCTCATTTCAACTTAAATTAAATCTGGCCTAAAATGATTTTTTCATAATTAGTTTTATCATTAGAATCTCTAATGACTTCTTCATCAGTTTATATTCACTGTTTTCTCATGAATTTTAGAAACTTTAATTTCTTAAACTTTTCATATGATGTTAAAAATTAGTTAATTCCTCTAAAAAAATTAATCTAATGAATTTTATCAAACAAGTGAAAATCGTATCACCAACCAAAGTGTTTTAGCCTTGGCTATCCATGATTTTGGGATGTTGTATACAATTAGAATGACAATGATGATGGCCGTGCTTACTTCTCTCAGCTCTGAACTATAGAAGATGGACACCAGAGAGATCAACTGGAAATAATGAAAAATTAAGTTAAAACAGCAATCACACCAGGTGTAAAACAATGTAATCTACAATACATATTTATTAGGTTGATGTTCTTTCATATGCAAGATAAACTGTATTTCAGTATTCATTAAAATACATTATTTCTATATTCATAATTCTACTTGAGGTATGCGTTTTAATATGAAACCCCATTTACAGAGTTGAGATATATTTTTCAATATAGTATTATGTTTATATATAATGGTTGTTCTGTCCAATGAATGTCCTGTTAGCTGACAAATAAAACCATTGACACACGTTTTCCAAGCATAAGTCCTGAGTTAACATCAGTGACTTGTTGGTTTCCTCTGAATTCTATAAATTTCAGGAACGTACATTTTCACACTAAAATCATAACCACTAAACCTCTCTCTATTCATCATTACACAAAGAAACATTTCTCATGAATGTATCAGCATTTTAAATTGCAGCTATTTATTCAGAATTAGTGGGCCAACAAAATGATAATCTACGCAATATTCTAATCTACATTAAATTTTAAAACTGATGTAATACTTTCTCTCACATATCAATTACTAACAATATTTGTTTTAAGCTCTAATGTAAAAATTAAAAACATTTTCACAACCACAAACTATGAAATCAAGGACTGGCTGCAAAAATAGAAAACGTTACAAACAATCAGTGTGACCAAGTCCCTTGTCTGGAACATAAGAGTTTCTTTCTTTTAACGTCTCCAAGTGAATAACACTTCTAAATAATTAAGATGCTCATTACTATGTCAGCATATCACAATTCTGAATTAAAAGTTTAATAATATCATTTTGTTATAGTATATTTCATGACGATATTAATGTATATTGCAAGGAATAATATGGATTACAGTTACTGACTGCATGATTTTAATTGGTAAAATTCTATTCCCAAATAGAATGGCGCCACACCATACGAGCTTAACTAAATTAATTAATGAAAAATGTATTATACTCTTACAACTAAAATACTGTTTATCAAATATTATTAACCTGAACAAGTCAACATAATCGTTCTGATTAAAACCTCTCGGAACAGGTAGAGTCTTGTACAGATGTACAAAATGTGTGTACCTTCAGTACACTGGTTAAAAAAAACATCAGATTAGAACACAGCTTGTACCTGTAACGTCCACTGAATGAGGTTTAAACTCCTGTAATCGGTCACTGGCCCGTACCTGTAGCAGACAGCGAAACTAATCAGACTAGCAACTGTGATGTAACCCAACAAGACGACATGATACTTCTGAGTAATGTCACGAATGTTATTCCAGACCAGTTGTAGACTATAGAGGACGAGGGACCAGCCAAACAGCATGACTGTATATGCTCCAGCTTTCTATAGGATATCAATAAAATGTTCATTTCTATGCAAAGTAAACAAGTGTGGAGTTCAGTTTTCCAGTATAATTTGTAAGATCTTTAATTTAACCCACATCACCACATAAACAAGCTTAGAGTTCAGTTTTATAAAAGTACTCGTATGATCTTTAGTTTAACACAAATATCACAAAATAAACAAGTGTAAAATACAGTTTTCTAGAAGCATTCATAAGGGTTTTAGTTTTAACACAACTGTCACAAATTAAACAACAATACAAATAACAATGCGATCAGGCTTACGATTCAGTAAAATATTTATTAAAATGAAAACAAAATAAAAATATAGAGAAATAGTTATTTTTAACTAATATTTCATAAGACATAATTAATGTAGATATTTACATTAAGATGATAATTCTAATCATTGTATATCTGACTACTTGCTAGAAATATAACAATACAGGTTGGTTATAAAGTTAGTATGTCAAGTTGGAAATCTGACATCCTGGAAAAATTACAAAATGTATAAAAAAAACTAGAGATGGTGCACTAACTTACAGCAAACATTCAGTGTTGAGACTGTTATTTTGGTTCAATATTAGAGCATGTAACCTTTTGTAGGAATCAATAATGTTACAGCAGGTAACATCTCAAGGAATCACTGATGTTACAGCAGGTAATTTCTCACACAAACCAATGATGTTACAGCAGGTAACATCTCAAGGAATCAATGAAGTTACAAAAGAAGGTTTTATTTGGAATAGCTTGCTTTCACATTGCTCACTCCAAGTCGACTGCCAGCCGGCACAGAGCCGAGCCTTGAATACAGGACCACAGTCCATGTATGGAACAGGTACAGCAGTGATAGTGCCAGAGCAGATAGACTTAGCTGCAGTGTCAGCGAGCTTGTTCCCATGAATACCAACGTGGCCCGGTATCCAGAAAAACTGGATAGAAGTACATGTTAAAGAGAAATGGGCCAGTCGGTTTCGAATACCAGTGAAAACAGGGTGTGAACCAACGTGAAACAATTTCAGGACCAGTAGAGAACTAAGCGAGTCAGTATAAATACTGCAGTTTGAGTACTACTTAGCTTCTATGTGATCCAGAGCAAGAGAAATGCCACACAGTTCAGCAGTGAACACAGAAGCTGTAGAGGGTGTTCTGTGCGCAACCACCGAACCACAACAAACCATGGCAGAACCCACACAGTCACCTGATTTCAAATCATCTGTATAAATAGGAATGGAAGGATGGTTCAAAAGATGTTCAGCAAATAACAGACAGTATTTATAATCGGGAGTGTCTGCTTTTCTCAAATGACTTAAAGATAAGTCACAAATTGGGGACTGTAAGAAGCCATGGCGGGATGGGCTGACCAGTGGATACTGCAATGTTATTCAAGGACAGACTCAATTCATCCAACTGCTCCTGGATACAAAAGCCAAAAGGAGCAATGGTAGATCATCTGTTCTGAAAAAGTATGGCCCAACAAGGAAGGAAAACACAATCCCAAATGGGATGTTTTGGTAAGGAATAAAGTTTCAAAGCATGTAGTAAAGACAGTTGCAAATGGCAGACATGCAAAGAAGGTTCATGAGACTCTGTATATAAGATCAGAACTGGGGAAGTGCAGAAAGCCCCAGTGCAGAGCTAAGGTTCCTGATGATGAACAGGGTCCAGTATCTTTAAGACCAAGGGTCTGGCAGAGCTATAGATCAGTGATCCATAGTTGAGTTTCAATCGAATAAGAGCACGATATACTTTTAGCATGAAACATCGATCCGCTCCCCAAGTGGTGGAAGAGAGGACACAGAGGATGTTCAGTGCTCTTGTACATTTGACCTCTAGCTGCTTGATGTACGATATAAAGGTCAGCTTACAGTAAAAGATAAGCCCCATGATCTTTGTCTCAGGGACCACAGGTATCACAACTTCAGAGACATGGAGTTCAGAATCAGGGTGAATAACCCCTTGGCAACAAAAGTGCATGCAAACAGTTTTAGAGAGAGAGAAGGTAAAGCCATTTGTTGCGATCCACTTTAATAAACAACTGAGGGCAGTCTGTAGCTGCCGTTCAATATACCTCATGTTTGACGACTGACACGAGATGTGAAAGTCATCGACACAGAGCTCATTTGCCACAGTAAGAGGGAATTGTTCAGTGATGACATTAAACTTTATATTGAAAAGCGTAACACTCAAAACACAGCCCTGAGGGATTCCAAGTTTCTGTAGAAAAGAACGGAAAGTGTGGAACCAACACGAACTTGGAATCTCCTGTCCATTAAAAAATTAATAAAAATGAGCAAATGGTCATGCAACCCATAGAAATGGATGTCTCGCAAAATGCCATACCTCCATGTTGTGTCATAAGGCTTCTCAATGTCAAAGAATATTGGTACAAGATGTCGTTTGAGAAAGACTTCTCTGATTGACGTTTCAAGTCGAATCAGGTGGTCCATGGTGGAGTGCTGTTGTTAGAACCCACACTGGGAAGAGGTTGTTTGATTTGAGGAAGCAAACAAGATGAGCATTAACCATCCTCTCTAAGGTCTTAGAGGCTTAGAGAAAGGTAGGAAAATAGCCTGGCACCAGACATCAGGAAAAACATTCTCCTGCCAGATCCAGTTAAAAACAATCAGAAGAATATCAAGAGAAGCAGGAGATAGATGGTGCAGCATGTCATAGTGTACATCATCAGGTCCAACCGATGTACTGCCAGACCAATGAAGGGCCACTTTGAGTTCCACCAGTGTAAAGGAATGATTATAGTCATAGAGACAATCAGCTCAAAAGGAAAGAGGTGAACACTCTGCCTGAGTCTTGATGGCTAAGAAGGTGGAGGAAGAAGCAGAAGTGCTAGATACTTGGCAAAAGCTTTCACCTGGAGTATCAGAGATGCTCTGGGTATCAGCTACTTCATAACCATCAGAGAACAAGATCAAGAGGGAGACAGAATTATATTGCCCACTGACCTTTCAAAACTTGTCCCATATGACCTTGGAACTGGTGGTAAAAGATATGCTGATTGTGAACTTAATCCAAGATTCCTTCAGGCTTTGACATCTTACCAAGCATGTACATGGGCATGCTGAAAAGCAATGAGGTTTGAGAGTGTGGGATACCTACGAAAAGCATCCCAGGCCCATTTTTAGCCTTCTGTGCCATATGGCAGACATGATTCCACCATGGATGAGGATATAGTGGAAAATGTGTCGAGGTTTTAGAAATACATTGTATAATACAGTTAGTTAATGCTGCCACACAGTCGTCTATTGATGGCTTACAGACAATGGCAGAATCATGTTCTGCAAGAGCAATGCAAGAGGGCCAGCTTGCTTCATCCAGCTTCCACCAGGGGACACAGGTCAGGTGGCATCGACCACAGCCAGTCTCTCTCAAACTTACAGGAAGATGATCACTGCCTCACGAATTACTGTCAACCCTCTATGAAATGGAAGAATAGTGAAGAGGAGCAAACCGAGAGATCAATAGTGGTAAAGGACTGACTAGGTGCATGAAAATAAGTGGAAGAACCAGTACTGAAAAGAGAAAGGTTGTGATCAGAGAGCACACGCTTTACAGAGCAACCCATCCTATCAATATCAGCACTTCCCCAGAGGGGATAATGTCCATTAAAGTCCCCCAGAATTAAAAATGGAGATGACAACTGTTCAATGAGAGCATCAAGGTCTGATTGATCATATGTCTCTTCAAGCAACAGGTAGAAAGAACAAACAGTGATGGTACAATCCAAGGACACACAGATGGCTACAGCCTCCAAAGGTGTATCAAGTGGCAAAGACAGGGTGGGCACATACTGATCAACCAATAGTGCCACCCCTCCATGCACTCGTTCATCACACAGCCTGTCATTTTTGTACAGAGAAAACTGCCGAAAAGGTGACTGTATCAACAGGTTTAAGAAACATTTCCTGTAAGGAAAGACAAACAAGATGGTAGAAAGCAATCAGTGTTTTGATGTCATCCAGATTAGAACATAAACCTTGACAGTTTCATTGTATCAAGGTGACCATTTTTATTTATGTGTAGGCGAATTGGGTGGAGAGCCCTTTTGTTTACAACCACGTCTTTTTTTGTTACTGTTTTTATTCAAGGGAGGTCTATCAACCTCCATGGATCCTGCCCTCAGTCGATTAGGCAGGTCTTTGCTGTTGGAAGAGGATTCGAGTGACTGAGGATGTGAATGAATGATTGTTTTGCATCTTGGGATGAGAGAAGATGTACCTGAAGAAATGCCTGTACCCGGAACCAAAGGATGTGGATCTTGGGGTTTGTTGGAATGTGTGTAAGGGACAGAGATGGGTGTTGAAGTTGATTCATCGATGTTTTAAACCCTGGAGGTCAAAAGACTTTTCATTTGGTTTGAGAACGATTATTTTGGAGGCACCGAGAGATCTGTCTGCACTCCCATTGTAGTTGTGAAATGAAATAAAGCAGCATACATTTGAAATGAAGCGGTGGACAGCAACTATCAAGCCTCAGGATAAGTAATATTTTGAGTCGTTTTCAAACGCTGCATCTCTTTTTTTCTTCCAACCATTTAGGAAAAGAGCAAAAGTATGACAGGTGAGAGCCACTGCAATTGATACAATGAGGGTCTGTTTCACACTCACAGGCATCGTGGTCCTCCACAACGAGCACAAGTCAAGGAATCATGACACGACGGCTTCAAGTGACCAAACTACTGACACTGGAAACATCCAAGAGGGTATGGAATGTATGGCCACACCTTCCAATTAAGATAACCTGCCTTAATGGTGGCAGGTGGACATAGTGATGTAAATGCGAGAATGAGTACATTATTCAGTACCATAATTCCATCTTTGCAAGTGGAGATATGCCTCAATGCAGAAACTCCTTAGGTGAAGAAACCAGTGAGAATCCCTGACTCAGGAATGTTCTTCCAATTCCTCTCAACAATAACTCCTCCTGACAAATTCAAAATTGCATGAGGTGTGACCTCAATTGGTATATCTCCAATATATATATGCAAGAGGAGTTCACTGTGTTGAGATGTGGGTGTTTTCACAGGTATGTTTGTTTGTTTGTTTTTGAATTTCACACAAAGCTACTCGAGGGCCATCTGTGCTAGCCGTCCCTAATTTAGCAGTGTAAAACTAGAGAGAAGGCAGCTAGTCATCACCACCCACCGCCAACTCTTGGGCTACTCTTTTACCAACGAATAGTGGGATTGACGATAACATTATAACGCCCCCCATGGCTGGGAGGGCAAGCATGTTTGGTGCAACGGTGATGCAAACCCGTGACCCTCAGATTATGAGTCTCATGCCTTAACCCACTTGGCCATGCCGAGCCCCCACAGGTATGTCACGAGTGCAAGCTTCTTTACTAACTTTGGAGATCCACCAAGTCCCTCTAGTCCCTTCTGAATGAAAAAGAGAGACATCTGCCCTAAAGGTTTGTCTGAAAGAGAATGTAGTATAAGAAAATGAGGTCCAACAGGTGCTACAGATGAAGATTGTTGCTCAGGATCTTCAAGACGTGGTCGTTTACTTATGGACTGTTTTTTCAATATTTCATTTAAGTTTTTATTTGGAAATATCCATAATAAATATGCCACATTTCAATGCCCACTGACCCCACCCACCATGGAACCCTAAGAGGGGACACATTACAATGTCAAACAAGGATACTGCAGCAATGCCAGGATTTCGTGAGCACTATACCCAAACACCAGCATCAGATACAATGTCCACAACACCTGTTGAGAAGATCCAACACTGGTACTTGGTTAACCCTAGCCCGAGTGGACCAGCTGACTGACCCAGGGGGGGCCCCCAGAAGGCTGCCCGTCTACAGGAATTCAAGGCCAAAGTGGTGTGCTGAAGTTGGATCCCTCAACTACCAGGATTCTCTCCTCCCCTTTACAGGTTACCATGCACAGCAAACACGTGGATGGAGGTTTAGATTCCAGAGGAGGTAAACTGAAAGAACATAACCTTCCCTTGGAGGTCCCCTCACCACATACAGGAATCCACACTGAGGGGCATCTCAAGGGAATCAATAGTGTTACAGCAGGTAACATGTAAAAGGAACCAATGACTTTACAGTAGGTAACATGTAACATGAATTACCTGAACTTCAACTACAACACATAGTTCAGTTGAGAAAGGCTACACAAAGCCCAATAACCTCTAACCATGGGAGCATGATGAGAGTTGGAACTGAGAACCTGGTCCTCACCAAAAAACGACAAAATCATTGTCCCGCACAAATGGAACATACCTGACACATCCGTGTTCTTACTGATACTGCCTATACAGTTCACCCTACAAACTGTTCACATACTGAGTTTATAGTGACCATGCATGAATGTTTCATCCATACTAAATTTACAACCAACATATACTTATGAAACACGTGCATTACTATGTAACCTTGTAGAAGATAAAACATCTTTGTTCCTGATATTTTCCAGTTATTTGAAATTTACAATCTCCGAGAAAGAGAACTTTTTTGTGCGTGTTTTTCTGACTTCATAAGGTAATCACTATGTCCTGTTCTTACACACTTGTAATATCACTGGGCTGCATTCTTTATACTCAACAAAAATGTTTAATTCTACATAATCAAGTTTTACACACATCCTTACCTTTGGTACCAATCGACTGAGAACAAACACAATAATTAGGAGAGAAGCAATGACCCCAAAAGACACTCCTGTTGCGTAGAAGAAAAATACATTCCTTTAAAAGAAAGAAACGACAAATATTATTGTAAATCTTGAGATAAAATGACAAACCAGTAATTCCTCAGCTTAAATGATACACTTGAAAACTACCACAGATTACATTAGATATTCAAGTAACAAACAGTAAACGTTAATATGTACTTCTACTCTATACACAGAGTTAACAGAATGAGAGAGAAAAAAAATAAACCTAATCATACATAATCATTTACTGTCAAACTTTTCTGAGAGGATCTTTTACTATTCACAATTCTACACACACTCTTAATATTTTAATATCTGGTGTTCACACAACATGCAGTAATAATAATTCCTCGCAAGCAAACTGTGGTAAATCAATGAACATTCATACCTGCTGAATGACGGTGCAGAAAGGAAGACGAAGAGTCCACCTATTAACTGTAGTACCCTCCAATAATTCACATCTAAAACAACACAAATTAATAAATACAAAACCATCAAGTTACAAACATAAACATTCCACCTGTTAACTGTAGTACCCTCCAATAATTCACATCTAAAACAACACAAATTAATAAATACAAAACCATCAAGTTACAAACAAACATTTCACCTATTAACTGTAGTACCCTCCAATAATTCACATCTAAAACAACACAAATTAATAAATACAAAACCATCAAGCTACAAACATAAACATTCCACCTGTTAACTGTAGTACCCTCCAATAATTCACATCTAAAACAACACAAATTAATAAATACAAAACCATCAAGCTACAAACATAAACATTCCACCTGTTAACTGTAGTACCCTCCAATAATTCACATCTAAAACAACACAAATTAATAAATACAAAACCATCAAGTTACAAACAAAAACATTCCACCTGTTAACTGTAGTACCCTCCAATAATTCACATCTAAAACAACACAAATTAATAAATACAAAACCATCAAGCTACAAACATAAACATTCCACCTGTTAACTGTAGTACCCTCCAATAATTCACATCTAAAACAACACAAATTAATAAATACAAAACCATCAAATTACAAACATAAACATTCCACCTGTTAACTGTAGTACCCTCCAATAATTCACATCTAAAACAACACAAATTAATAAATACAAAACCATCAAGTTACAAACATAAACATTCCACCTGTTAACTGTAGTACCCTCCAATAATTCACATCTAAAACAACACAAATTAATAAATACAAAACCATCAAGTTACAAACAAACATTCCACCTATTAACTGTAGTACCCTCCAATAATTCACATCTAAAACAACACAAATTA
This sequence comes from Tachypleus tridentatus, assembly GCF_004210375.1. Taxonomy (NCBI): domain Eukaryota; kingdom Metazoa; phylum Arthropoda; class Merostomata; order Xiphosura; family Limulidae; genus Tachypleus; species Tachypleus tridentatus. The sequence goes on along the minus strand of NW_027467782.1, from coordinate 46,500,657 downwards.
ATAAATACAAAACCATCAAGCTACAAACAAACATTCCACCTATTAACTGTAGTACCCTCCAATAATTCACATCTAAAACAACACAAATTAATAAATACAAAACCATCACGTTACAAACAAACATTCCACCTATTAACTGTAGTACCCTCCAATAATTCACATCTAAAACAACACAAATTAATAAATACAAAACCATCACGTTACAAACAAACATTCCACCTATTAACTGTAGTACCCTCCAATAATTCACATCTAAAACAACACAAATTAATAAATACAAAACCATCACGTTACAAACAAACATTCCACCTATTAACTGTAGTACCCTCCAATAATTCACATCTAAAACAACACAAATTAATAAATACAAAACCATCACGTTACAAACAAACATTCCACCTATTAACTGTAGTACCCTCCAATAATTCACATCTAAAACAACACAAATTAATAAATACAAAACCATCACATTACAAACAAACATTCCACCTATTAACTGTAGTACCCTCCAATAATTCACATCTAAAACAACACAAATTAATAAATACAAAACCATCACGTTACAAACAAACATTCCACCTATTAACTGTAGGTACCCTCCAATAATTCACATCTAAAACAACACAAATTAATAAATACAAAACCATCACGTTACAAACAAACATTCCACCTATTAACTGTAGTACCCTCCAATAATTCACATCTAAAACAACACAAATTAATAAATACAAAACCATCACGTTACAAACAAACATTCCACCTATTAACTGTAGTACCCTCCAATAATTCACATCTAAAACAACACAAACTAATAAACACAAAACCATCAAGTTACAAACATAAACATTCCACCTATTAACTGTAGTACCCTCCAATACTTCACATCTAAAACACAAATTAATAAATACAAAACCATCAAGTTACAAACAAACATTCCACCTATTAACTGTTGTACCCTCCAATAATTCACATCTAAAACAACATAAATTAATAAATACAAAACCATCAAGTTACAAACATAAACATTCCACTTATTAACTGTGCACCCTCCAATATTTCCCATCTAAAACAACACAAATTAATAAATACAAAACCATCAAGCTATAAACAAACATTCCACCTATTAACTGTAGTACCCTCCAATAATTCACATCTAAAACAACACAAATTAATAAATACAAAACCATCAAGTTACAAACATAAACATTCCACCTATTAACTGTAGTACCCTCCAATACTTCACATCTAAAACATAAATTAATAAATACAAAATCATCAAGTTACAAACATAAACATTCCACCTGTTAACTGTAGTACCCTCCAATAATTCACATCTAAAACAACACAAATTAATAAATACAAAACCATCACGTTACACAGTTGCCATTACAAAGATCACTGCAATTCTTATTTTTTAAACAGTAATTTTGAATTTCTATCACAAATTTTATAACAAGGATATACTACGACACAATTTTCTACCATCTGAATATTTGATGTTAAGTTATGAACATTTTCAGATTATGTTACTAATATACAAATGTTGAGAGAATGTTTGATGATTATTATTTTTACAAAAAGAGGTTTCTTTTCTATATTTACTAATGTTACAGTTCAGTTTTTGGTGTGGGTGCGTGTGTGCATAGTTTGAATATAAATAACTTTTACCGTTTACTAATATTTTGCTAAACTCTGAAAAAGATTGAATACTCATAAACTGCACCTCTACAAAACCTATATCAATAACTGTTAGAAACTTATCTATCTAGAAATCACATTTCGACAGTTACAAATCCAACATTCATGTCAGTTTATTATTTTCGTTATCCCCAGAAAAAAACTGTGATAGATTATTTGAAATAATTTCAAAAAAACATAAATAGAATAAACTGCTAATTAATTAGTTACCAAAAGGAATTTAAATTACACACATTTGCAACTTAATAATGGGACATAATTATTAAGACACGTACTGCGAATAAACACTTGAAGTTCGTATCCATATTTGGTCGCTATACCAAAACAGTAAGAGTCGAAAGCAGGCAGAGAGATAAAAGTTTGTTGCCATGGTAGCAGAGGTAGCCAACTGCCCTGCTGTTCTTGGTACAATCTTACAACTTCACTGTGGTTCTCAGCTAGCAAAAGTGAATAGTCTTTAGGGACGACCTTTAACTCCACCTGGATGACCAAAATGGTGAACATTAATACCATAGAACCATATACACACATGCATAAATCTGCAGTACTAGTAAAAGTTGAAATCCACTACATTCTCTTATTACCTATCCTTCCATGAAAGGTTTTTTAAATATTTGAAATAACCTTTCACACTTTTTTAAATATAATTTTTGTATCAGGCCCCTGATGGACTTAACGACCATCTCACAATACTTAGATACAGATGCCAACAAAGTGTACAGATTTACAGCTGGGACTGTCGTTCACGTCTGCATCAGTTGTTTGGCTTCTATCTGACCACAACAGATTTCAGCTGTTGCCACAAATTTTCAATCATATTGAAACATGGAGAGTTAGAAGGTCTTCACTATTTTTATTATTTCAGCTTTACCTTATTACTCTAATTACCTTTTATTGCTTCAACCCCTGATGCATTAGATGGAGAGAGGGAACTTGCCAAGACAGATAAGGATAGTGTCTGATTGTTCTTCCTTCATAACCAAGACAGATAAGGCTAGTGTCTAATTGTTCTTCCTTCACAACCAAGACAGATAAGGATAGTGTCTAATTGTTCTTCCTTCACAACCAAGACAGATAAGGATAGTGTCTGATTGTTCTTCCTTCACAACCAAGACAGATAAGGATAGTGTCTGATTGTTCTTCCTTCACAACCAAGACAGATAAGGATAGTGTCTAATTGTTCTTCCTTCACAACCAAGACAGATAAGGATAGTGTCTGATTGTTCTTCCTTCACAACCAAGACAGATAAGAATAGTATCTAACTGTTCTTCCTTCACAACCAATACAGATAAGGATAGTGTCTAATTGTTCTTCCTTCACAACCAAGACAGATAAGGATAGTGTCTGATTGTTCTTCCTTCATAATTTTAATACATTCTGAACAGAAGAAAGATGCTCCCAAACCATTACTGTGCTCCCAATGTATCTCCAACTTGCTTTATTCACAGTCCACTGTCAGTGATTATTTTACAAAATCCAACCTTTTTTCACAATATGTTTTATGATTAGGTTTCTCAATGGCTACATTTTCCTCCAAGTTGTATCCTTTCTGTCACCTGAAATTGGTTCTGGAACTTTTTTTAAAAAAAAAAGAATTTTATGAAAAAATGTGGTTACTGACTTTAACAAAAGGTTCTGAAGCAGTGAAAGGTGAAAACCTTTTTAATTATGTTGTTTTCCCTGGATGATCTTTCTCACAGTTGGTTTTGACTGTCCTCCCACAGCACACTATTCAATCGTTATTATATTACATCTCTTGAAATGTCAACTTTTGTGTATAAAGTTCGCTCTTGTCTCGCACGGTCTTCAGTTCAAAAGATTTTTGTCATTTTTGTTTTAAAATCATTAATTTAAAAGAACTAATGAAATCTAATTATTTTAGCACAGCAATTTTAATAAAACAATTACAATCACGAGTAAAACATACCAAACTATTGTTCTCATTCATTGTAATTACTGGAGGAATGTACCTTACATTAATAACATGTTTGCCTTATTATTGGATGTTTTAGAGGGTTTATTTATTTCAACAAATATTTGTCAGTCCAGGACTTGAACTTTTGACCAGTACTGAAAAAGAATTTAGAAAGATAAACCAACAATAAATATGTTTCTGTAACATTTCGATAATATCCAAACAATAGTGCTGATTATTCATAAACTACAAAATAAATAACAAATACCTTTCTCTACTGTTTTACATCCCGTTGTTGCTTGTGTGTAAACCTTCTTTCTCTTTGGTCTTTAACCAATTAAATATATATTTATTTCACTAATATTTCTACAAAACATTTTAAATTTTATTCTAAATTCACATGAATTTAAGTAAAAATTAATTAATGTATTTCTCAGATCATGCAATGAAAAATTTTTAAATCATCTTTGATCATAATTTACTTACAAAATATTCTGATTCACCAACAGTTAGATAGCTATGCATGACATCAACCACTGTAACACAAGTTATTCAGCAAAATTATGACTAAGTCAATAAAAGTCATAAAGTTAACAACTAATTAAATGTTTTAAATTACTTCTGCTTCCAACTATCCCAGACATCCAAATAATCAATTGTTTGTGTGTTTTCTTATAGCAAAGCCACATTGAGCTATTTGCTGAGCCCACCGATGGGAATCGAACCCCTGATTTTAGCGTTGTAAATCCGTAGTCTTACCGCTGTACAGGGCTCCAAATAATCAAAATGTCTCTGATTTCCCATTATCATTTTTGATATATTCGAGGTTTTTCAACAACTGCTTTGTGTTCCAATACATAGAAGGTGTTAAACTACTATACCACATCTGATCAAAGGATAAAAAACTTACATAAACACTTTTCCAAAGAGCATACAAAGGCCTACTTCCTCCAGGATAACAATAAACATCCAGATCCTTTATGGGGCCTTTCAAAGTCTCTACACTTTTAATTTCTCTTATAAAGTAATCTGAAAGTACCAATAAAAACAACATCGATATTTTACACTTCATAAACAATCATACCAAAGTACTTTCTTAGTTATATGCATAATGTTTTTTTATATATACCACAAAAACAAATACCATACAAAAAGGATAAATTAACCAGGTTTCATTCTGGTCATACTTCTAACAATAGTATAAAGTTTCTTAAAACATCAGCATTAAACTATGTATAATAACTTATGAAACTACTTTACTTTTACCATTAAGTACAATAACAATATAATGAATATAATTAACTTAATCCGGTATTTAAATAAACATCTTAAAGTTACTAAAAATAACACAGACAAAATATAAAGTTCAGTGTTGAAAACAACATAACGCTAGGTAAACTGGTACTGAAAAAATTAGGTTATTTCTCTACTTTTATCATAATGTGAAATAAACTGTCACTGTCACATAATGTGAACACTGGGTTATCAGTTTTTACTTTCATCACTGTCACATAATGTGAACACTGGGTTATCAGTTTTTACTTTCATCACTGTCACATAATGTGAACACTGGGTTATCAGTTTTTACTTTCATCACTGTCACATAATGTGAACACTGGGTTATCAGTTTTACTTTCATCACTGTCACATAATGTGAACACTGGGTTATCAGTTTTTACTTTGATCACTGTCACATAATGTGAACACTGGGTTATCAGTTTTTACTTTGATCACTGTCACATAATGTGAACACTGGGTTATCAGTTTTTACTTTTATCACTGTCACATAATGTGAACACTGGGTTATCAGTTTTTACTTTTATCACTGTCACATAATGTGAACACTGGGTTATCAGTTTTTACTTTGATCACTGTCACATAATGTGAACACTGGGTTATCAGTTTTTACTTTGATCACTGTCACATAATGTGAACACTGGGTTATCAGTTTTACTTTGATCACTGTCACATAATGTGAACACTGGGTTATCAGTTTTACTTTCATCACTGTCACATAATGTGAACACTGGGTTATCAGTTTTACTTTCATCACTGTCACATAATGTGAACACTGGGTTATCAGTTTTACTTTGATCACTGTCACATAATGTGAACACTGGGTTATCAGTTTTTACTTTCATCACTGTCACATAATGTGAACACTGGGTTATCAGTTTTTACTTTCATCACTGTCACATAATGTGAACACTGGGTTATCAGTTTTTACTTTCATCACTGTCACATAATGTGAACACTGGGTTATCAGTTTTTACTTTCATCACTGTCACATAATGTGAACACTGGGTTATCAGTTTTTACTTTCATCACTGTCACATAATGTGAACACTGGGTTATCAGTTTTTACTTTCATCACTGTCACATAATGTGAACACTGGGTTATCAGTTTTTACTTTCATCACTGTCACATAATGTGAACACTGGGTTATCAGTTTTTACTTTGATCACTGTCACATAATGTGAACACTGGGTTATCAGTTTTACTTTCATCACTGTCACATAATGTGAACACTGGGTTATCAGTTTTACTTTCATCACTGTCACATAATGTGAACACTGGGTTATCAGTTTTTACTTTGATCACTGTCACATAATGTGAACACTGGGTTATCAGTTTTTACTTTGATCACTGTCACATAATGTGAACACTGGGTTATCAGTTTTTACTTTGATCACTGTCACATAATGTGAACACTGGGTTATCAGTTTTTACTTTGATCACTGTCACATAATGTGAACACTGGGTTATCAGTTTTTACTTTGATCACTGTCACATAATGTGAACACTGGGTTATCAGTTTTTACTTTTATCACTGTCACATAATGTGAACACTGGGTTATCAGTTTTTACTTTTATCACTGTCACATAATGTGAACACTGGGTTATCAGTTTTTACTTTGATCACTGTCACATAATGTGAACACTGGGTTATCAGTTTTTACTTTCATCACTGTCACATAATGTGAACACTGGGTTATCAGTTTTACTTTGATCACTGTCACATAATGTGAACACTGGGTTATCAGTTTTACTTTCATCACTGTCACATAATGTGAACACTGGGTTATCAGTTTTTACTTTGATCACTGTCACATAATGTGAACACTGGGTTATCAGTTTTTACTTTGATCACTGTCACATAATGTGAACACTGGGTTATCAGTTTTTACTTTTATCATGGCAGATGTCATCTGCAAACAAGTCACTTCCATTTTACAAACATGTGGTCAGCCTTTGAAATAGACTGACCTTACTGATACAAACGGATTAGATATAGTTTAAACAAGTGCTCGGTGAATATCTAAAGAAGTCACAGTTGTACATAGGTAAGTCGGGGCCTAATGAAATGTGTGATACAGCCACAATGGGCTGCTTTCTGTCCATCAAACGTGCCCAGCCACAAGACTCTCCACCTAACTACAGTTTTCTCAACAACCTTATCTCAAGTGAAAGAAACCATGACAACAGAGGGTCATGTACTTCCTCATGAACATGTCACATTAACCACTAGGAGAATGAACAGAATAAAACAAAATTATAGGAGCAAGTTCTAATAGGACACCTAGTGCCATATTCTAAAACTAGATAAAAGCACTTCTCATTATTTCTTATGTATGAAAAATATTTTGCTGCTAAATGATTAATCCTACAGATTATATGATACATCATAACTACCCTATGTGTAAAAAATGTACTGATCATAGTTGATTATACTACTTACTTTAATACCCACAAAAAGTTGCACTGTGAGAGTTTCATACAATATATAACACTGTTACTAAAAACTCACACAACAGTTACTTATTTGCAACACATGGAAACTGTTCACTTATGCTCTTTTTAAATCAGTCCAATAGCTATTATATAACAAGAGTATAACTAGAAACCATTGGTTAAAATGCATTATACATGTTTGATGTAGAAAAATCATGGAACTTATATCATACATCTATATTGCCTCTTGTCAATATATATAAAATCACTGTTAATTATTAATAGCTTCTGAGTGGAAGAAATGAACAGTACAAACAAAACATTATGTAAACTACATTACAGTTGTTATATCCTGTGCCAAAAAAAAACAACTTCTACCCAATATTAGGGTTCTTCAGATTGGTTGGAATATTAACAGATAAAGTGGTGGTTAACACAATATTTAGGTTAGCAAAACGTTTCACAAGAACCAACATGTGAACCGAACTATGCAAAACATATAAAGTGCATTTAATAATAATAATAAATGCATTAAATGTTGCACCTTTCTAACATTACTACGAACATAAAATGGTATCATTTATGACAGGCATAAGTCTAACCTTATTTGTGAAACAGGTAAGATGGACAACAATGCACAAAACAGTACTCCATATTCTGTAAGTGTGAAACTATTAGCAAACAGACAGAAAAATACGAGAACATCTTGTGAGAAATGAAAATTTAAAACAATCTACTTATGTAAATTGAAGTCGTCATTTCAAATATAACTGTCTGAACTTTGAAAGAACTAGTTTGGCATTCCTAAGGCCAGAATTAAACAATCTGATGAAATCACGAATTTGTAAACGAAATATCTGGTGTGAGTACGAACCAGGCTCAAGTAAAGTCGTGTTGGAGCAGCATAGTTCATTTACACCGTTACTATTTAAATAAATATAATACATATACTACACCTATATTTTAAACTTTAAAAAAGTTAAAACTATTCATAAAAGTTAATTGAAACTTATCAATACCAGTATCAATAATCTCTGACCAACTGCAGGCTATAAGAAAGAATACAGTTGAAAGTAGTACAGAGAAATTACAAGTAAATCTATAATTCATTTTTGAAATTTGTTAAAAGAAACAATTAAAAAAAAACAAGAACATTAAATAACTTATATTATTTATATCTTATAAGCTTCTCAACATGTCTAACCATGCCGCGCTTTAAATATTAGGGCGACCTCTGTGAAGTCAAATAGCTTGATAAAAATACGTATGGTTAGTTACCCAAGCTTTTAACTATATAACAACAAATTTTGAAAAAAAGCAAGCTACCTATACAGATTAGAACTAAGAATAATTTATCTGATAGCAAATATATCTGATTTAATACACTAATTAATGCTCATAACATTATTTTCCCTTAGAAGAAAAATGTTTAGTTCAGATACTGTTACTATATAATCAAAATAAGTTATTTATTTACGTGAAAAGCTAAATTGTAAATACGGGAGAAATAAAAATTTACAAGCAAATAAGTTAATCTATTTTATTCATTAAGGATCAGACTATTACTAATTGTCAGAGACTAACATCTGGAGTGCTGTTTCAAAAGTTATTAAATACAGTGTTGCTACCTCCCCGCCTCCCAGTGGCTCAGCGGTATGTTTGCGGACTTACAACCCTAAAAACTAGGTTTCGATACCTGTGGTGGGCAAAGCACAGATAGCCTATTGTGTAGCTTTGTACTTAATTCCAAACAACAACAGCCACTTCCCTTTCTCTAAAGTGCACTAATTGTTGGAGTAATTCAAAATGTTTATAGCTACTGAAAGTCTGTGAATATAGTACATGTTTATGGTTATTACAAGATTCGTTATAAAGTAGTGACCCCAAAAAATAAAATTAGTTGCAATGCTGATGGAATATATATTTCATTTGTTTGTTTGTGCGTGTTAGACTCACTTTTTAAATAAATATAAATATCTTACTGTTTTATTGAACAAGTAATTATAAAGTTAAATTTTCGTCCATGTCTCATAATCATGAGTTGAATTTAATTAATTAACTTTTTGTATTCTAAATTTTTGGATTGAGGTTTGCTAAGTGTAGACACATTAAAGCATGACTCATCAATAACAGACAAACATGATCAACGTTTCTAAATCACTGAAACATTCAGGAAGTGAATCAGCAAGCTTCTTTGTTTGTTTGTTTGTTTGTTTTGGAATTTCGCACAAAGCTACTCGAGAGCTATCTGTGCTAGCCGTCCCTAATTTAGCAGTGTAAGACTAGAGGGAAGGCAGCTAGTCATCACCACCCACCGCCAACTCTTGGGCTACTCTTTTACCAACGAATAGTGGGATTGACCGTCACATTATACACCCCCACGGCTGGGAGGGCGAGCATGTTTAGCGCGACGCGGGCACGAACCCGCGACCCTCGGATTACGAGTCGCACGCCTTACGCGCTAGGCCATGCCGGGCCGCAAGCTTCTTCAAACCTTTTATATTAGTATTATTATCTGCCTAAAGGTGTAACCCTCCACGTTAACTTAAGACAGGCTTCCTTACTTCGAGAAGCAATTGTTGTTTCCAGGAGATGGTGGTATATTGTTAACCAACGAAAGGCGTTCGATTGAAACATTTCTTTACTGTGTATATTTCAGAGCAAGACTGCGCAAAAGACTGTTTGTACCGTGTCCACTTAAGAGGTCGGATCCAAAATTTTAGCGCTATAAATTTCCAAGTTTATCATTAGTTTGGTTTGTTTTGAATTTCGCACAAAGCTACACGAGAGCTGTCTGCACTAGCCGTATCTAATTTAGCAGTGTAAGACTAGAGGGAAGGCAGCTAGTCATCACTACCCACCGCCAACTCACCAACGAATAATGGGATTGACCGTCACATTATAACGCCTCCACGGCTGATCATGTTTGGTGTGACGGAGATCCGAACCCGCGACCCTCAGATTACAGTTTATCATTGAGTCGTTGAGTCTATTTTTATTCAGTGTTACATCTTTTTTACGTTTTCTTTTTCTGTACGTACATATTATAAGTTGCAATAAACAAATCATTTTACTTATTTTAATTTCCATGGATTGAAACTATAATTGAGTGGTTTCAAGATTTCGTTTCTCAGAATCTTTCAGTTGAAAAGTTTGGAGTTAATATTGACTGTCAGAATTTTCATTGAGAATGAGTCACTATATATAAATATAGAAGGCCCGGCATGGCCGAGCGCGTTAAGGCATGCGCTCGTAATCTGATGGTCGCGGGTTCGCATCCGAGTCGCGCTAAACATTCTAGCCCTCCCAGCCGTAGGGGCGTTATAATGTGACGGTCAATCCCACTTTTCGTTGGTAAAAGAGTAGCCCAAGAGTTGGCGGTGGGTGGTGATGACTATCTAACTGCCTTCCCTCTAGTCTTACACTGCAAAATTAGGGACGGCTAGCACAGATAGCCCTCGAGTAGCTTTGTGCGAAAATTCAAAACAAACAAACAAAACAAATAAATATAGAAATGTTTGGTAAAACATTTAGCCAGCAGTGTAAAACTAGAGGGAAGGCAGCCGGTCATCACTACTCCCCGCCAACTTTTTGGCTGAAAAGGCGAGCATGTTTGGTGCGACGGGGATTGGAACTCGCGACCTTCAGATTAGGAGTCGAGCACCCTAACTACTTGGCGGGGAGTAGTGATGACCGGCTGCCTTCCCTCTAGTTTTACACTGCTGACTTAGAAAGAGCTAGCACAGATAGCTCTTGTGTAGCTTTACACGAAATTTAAAAAGAAACAAACCTACTAGCACAGTTTCTTAAATATTACTTCTCTGTGTTACAAGATCGTATTGCTAGTGTGGTATGTTCCGATACAAACATTTCTCACAAAGTAATGACTAAAATCCGTATAATAGAAAGTTAGATAAATATTACGTCATAGATTATAGGCATTATATACACTGCTGGCCAAAATCTTAAAGCCAATGAACATAAAGAAAAAATATGCATTTTGCGTTGTTAGACTCAACCACTTATTTGAGTAGAACTTCGAAAGGTGAAGATAAGAAAAGGGAAAATAAAAATAAAAAACTTTTTTAACATTTAATAAAGAACATGTGAACACTATGAAATTAACCTAAATACTAGCTGGTCAAAAGTTTAAGATCATACCAAAAAAAAGTCCTAAACAGGGTAGGAAATGCCCAACAAGAGGTCTCAGTAGTTAGTTGTACGGCCGTCATTGCAAATAACTGCAAACATTCGCTTTGGTATGGTCGATATAAGCGTTTGCAGAAGGCTGGCTGGAATGTTATTCCAAGTGGTGAAGATGGCTTCATGAAGATCATGCACTGTTTGGAATTAACATCAATTTCTATATACTTCCCTTACCATCCACTCCCAAACATTTTCAATGGGGTTCAGTTCGGGCGAACATGCTGGATGGTCCAAAAGAATCAGGTTATTCGCCCTGAAAATATCTCCGGTGGGATATCCTTATCGGGCCAGTAATGTTGGAAACCATCTGAATTATCCAGGTTAAATTTTTTTCTCATCAGTGAACAAAACCTTTGTCCACTTTTCTACGTCCCATGTTTGGTGCTTCTCAGCAAAGTCTAACCGAGCTGTTGGTGGTGTGGAAGGAAGCGTGGACTTTAAAGAAGTTTACGGTTTTTAAAACCTTTTTATGCCATCTTATTGTTCTTGAGCTGCATTCTGCGTCCGTAAGGGCCTTAATCTGGTTCGACGATCGGCTGGTGTCTTGTCGGACAACACGTCGAATCCTCCTTCTCAACGCCGGCGAAATTTTCTTGAGCCGACCACTTGAAATTCTCGTTTCGTATCCCTCAGTGTCTTTTAATAAATTTACAACAACAGTTTTACTACATCCAATCTCACCAGTGATGACACATTGAGAGAAATCTTGTTTTTGCAGCTCGACAATTATACCACGTTCAAACTCTGTCAACTTTTTAGCCTTTGCCATGTTGTTACCCAATGTAACACACGAGATGTCAGTGGGAGATGTTGACAATGCTAATGCTTGAACACAAATGACTAAATTTCGTTACGTGTTTACCGATTAACGCTTCGTTTTAGTATGGTTTTAAACTTTTGACCAGCTAGTATTTAGGCTAATTTCACAGTGTTCACATTTTCCCTTTTCTTATTTTCAACTATCGAAGCCCTACTCAAAAACGTGGTTGAGTCTAACAATGCAAATTGCATATTTTTTCTTTATGTTCATTAAACTCAAGATTTTGGCCATCAGTGTATGTAAAAACGGCTGATATGGGTGGAGAAAGCACAATCTAAAAGAGCGAACAAAATAAACCAATAAAAAGGAACACCTTTACACTTATATTAATAAATATATCCAACATCTAAGCACGCCCTCTACATCCCTACACTCAATTACACAAACGCCTTCAGATATGTAGTCAGCTATCGGTCAGTTACCTCTTTCTTTTTTTGTGAACCTGTCGATGACCGAAGAAGGTCGAAACGTTGTTCGCTCCTCTACATGGTGCTTTCTCTATCCATACCAACAGTTTATAAATATATAATTTTCTCTACAAGTGGGTTTTCTCGTCGTCACTCTGAATTAGTTAGTTAATAAAACAAAAGTCGATGCACAAAATAACAAACATTAATAAACAAACCCACTCAAAGTGAAGCGTAAACACAATACATGAAACAAGGGCATGTGTCTATGGTGGATGTGTTGAGCTGGAAAGAGAGAAAATGTGAACAGACCTTTAACGAATCCCTCACCATTACCATGTGAAATCCAATGGAAGCTAAAAATAGAAATATATTAAAATATGATACCCCTAAACGTCAAATAAAATATATTGAGATTTCAAGATGAGACAATCAGTAACTTGAAAACATAACAAATCTATGAATTTCAAACTCCACAAAATATCAGTCAAAATTTACTTAAAAGAAGAAAACTTGACAACAACGTAATGCACAAAGACAGATTGCTCACTGTATGCACCTTATAACTTTGGTTCTTAGATGGGCAGAAGCCCTAAACCATTGCACGTTTCACTGACAGAAAGACGGCCCTCTATCTGGGGACTTCACGGGTGAAGCCACAGTCCTTTTTTCTTTTAAAGAAACACGCTGAACGACTTATTGTTTGTCTGTTTGTTTTGGAATTTCGCACAAAGCTACTCGAGGGCTATCTGTGCTAGCCGTCCCTAATTTAGCAGTGTAAGAGTAGAGGGAAGGCAGCTAGTCATCACCACCCACCGCCAACTCTTGGGCTACTCTTTTACCAACGAATAGTGGGATTGACCGTCACATTATACACCCCCACGGCTGGGAGGGCGAGCATGTTTAGCGCGACGCGGGCGCGAACCCGCGACCCTCGGATTACGAGTCGCACGCCTTACGCGCTTGGCCATGCCAGGCCCCAGCTTTTCGTCAACATAACACGATCATATCGTTGGTGTTAACGGTTTCCTTTTACATTTTTCGAATGTTTATGTCTATAAAAATCCAGAACAAAAAGGAATAGTAATATAAAATTTAAAAGTAATTTTCTTAAATTACGTTATTCTAAAATATTTTAATCACAATATTACGGAATTTTTATAAAAGTGAACTGGTAACTAATATACTTGTCATGTTTATTATGCAAAGGATTTTTCTTAATCAGACGGCCCGACATGGCCTGGTGGTTAAAGCACTCGACTCGTAATTCGAGGGTCAAGGGTTCGAATCCCTGTCACACCAAACATGCTTGCATTTTCAGCTGTGGGGGCGTTATAACGTGACGGATCAATCCCACTATTCGTTGGTAAAAGAGTAGCCCAAGAGTTGGCGGTGGGTGGTGGTGACTAGCTGCCTTCCAACTAGTCTTACACTTTTAAATTATGGACGGCTAGCGCAGATAGCCCTTGAGTAGCTTTGCGCGAAATTCAAAACAAACCAAAGACAGTTTAATCACGTCTGCACATAAAGAAAGGTGGACACTTTGGCTCTCACAGACCCACCGATGAGTGAGCCGTGCTCTATTTTCTCGTTTAAGAGCTGGGACAAAACGGCTACATATACGCACTTTCTACAAAAAACGTGATTGTAAAGTGGCTCGTGGGACCCTGGAAAGTGTCGGTAAAATAGGCTTGGGAACCAAAGTGTTAATGATGGACCTTTATAAAGAGTTTCTAATGATGTATATTGATAAAAATAGTTTAAATGGTATATGTTTACAATGAAAATTTAATGACGTATATTTATATAGATATTTAATGATTCGTCTTTATAGATATAATTTAATAATGAATGTTTATAAAGAAAGTTTGATGGTATATTATTATAAACAGGGCTTAATTACGTATGTTTATAAAAACTTGGTTTGTTTGGAATTTTGCGAAAAGCTATACAGGGCCATTTTCATAAACAGAGTTTATTGATTTATGTTCATAAAAAAGGTTAGTGATTTAAGTTCATAAAAAAGGTTAGTGATTTAAGTTCATAAAAAGGTTAGAGATTTATGTTCATAAACAGAGTTTATTGATTTATGTTCATAAAAAGGTTAGTGATTTATGTTCATAAAAAGGTTAGAGATTTATGTTCATAAACAGAGTTTATTGATTTATGTTCATAAAAAAGGTTAGAGATTTAAGTTCATAAAAAAGGTTAGTGATTTATGTTCATAAAAAAGGTTAGTGATTTAAGTTCATAAAAAGGTTAGAGATTTATGTTCATAAACAGAGTTTATTGATTTATGTTCATAAAAAAGGTTAGTGATTTATGTTCATAAAAAGGTTAGTGATTTAAGTTCATAAAAAGGTTAGAGGTTTATGTTCATAAACAGAGTTTATTGATTTATGTTCATAAAAAAGGTTAGTGATTTATGTTCATAAAAAAGGTTAGTGATTTATGTTCATAAAAAAGGTTAGTGATTTATGTTCATAAAAAAGGTTAGTGATTTAAGTTCATAAAAAGGTTAGTGATTTATGTTCATAAACAAAGTTTAATGATGTATACTATACAGAAGGTTACTGATGTTTCTTTATATAGATAGTTTAGTGATGTGTATTTATAAAGAAAGTTTGATGATATATTTTACATAGAATGTTTAATGAAGTACTTTAATACAAATATATCTTTTAAAATGGCTGGTGTGGGTAGAGAAGACACTAATTTCTCTACAAGTGTTTTCTCGTCATCACGGATTATTCTTTCATACAAATAGTTTAGTGATGTATTTTTATATAGAAGGTTTAATAATGTATGTTCATAAAGATAGTTTAATGATGTATTTTTATACAGAAGGTTTAATAATGTATGTTCATAAAGATAGTTTAATGATGTATTTTTATATAGAAGGTTTAATAATGTATGTTCATAAAGATAGTTTAATGATGTATTTTTATATAGAAGGTTTAATAATGTATGTTCATAAAGATAGTTTAATGATGTATTTTTATATAGAAGGTTTAATAATGTATGTTCATAAAGATAGTTTAATGATGTATTTTTTATATAGAAGGTTTAATAATGTATGTTCATAAAGATAGTTTAATGATGTATTTTTTATACAGAAGGTTTAATAATGTATGTTCATAAAGATAGTTTAATGATGTATTTTTTATATAGAAGGTTTAATAATGTATGTTCATAAAGATAGTTTAATGATGTATTTTTATATAGAAGGTTTAATAATGTATGTTCATAAAGATAGTTTAATGATGTATTTTTATATAGAAGGTTTAATAATGTATGTTCATAAAGATAGTTTAATGATGTATTTTTATATAGAAGGTTTAATAATGTATGTTCATAAAGATAGTTTAATGATGTATTTTTATATAGAAGGTTTAATAATGTATGTTCATAAAGATAGTTTAATGATGTATTTTTATATAGGTTTGATAATGTATTTTTATATAGGTTTAATAATGTATGTTCATAAAGATAGTTTAATGATGTATTTTTATATAGAAGGTTTAATAATGTATGTTCATAAAGATAGTTTAATGATGTATTTTTATATAGGTTTAATAATGTATGTTCATAAAGATAGCTTAATGATGTATTTTTATATAGGTTTGATAATGTATGTTCATAAAGATAGCTTAATGATGTATTTTTATATAGAAGGTTTAATAATGTATGTTCATAAAGATAGTTTAATGATGTATTTTTATATAGAAGGTTTAATAATGTATGTTCATAAAGATAGTTTAATGATGTATTTTTATATAGGTTTAATAATGTATGTTCATAAAGATAGCTTAATGATGTATTTTTATATAGAAGGTTTAATAATGTATGTTCATGAAGATAGTTTAATGATGTATTTTTATATAGAAGGTTTAATAATGTATGTTCATGAAGATAGTTTAATGATGTATTTTTATATAGAAGGTTTAATAATGTATGTTCATGAAGATAGTTTAATGATGTATTTTTATATAGAAGGTTTAATAATGTATGTTCATGAAGATAGTTTAATGATGTATTTTTATATAGAAGGTTTAATAATGTATGTTCATAAAGATAGCTTAATGATGTATTTTTATATAGAAGGTTTAATAATGTATGTTCATGAAGATAGTTTAATGATGTATTTTTTATATAGAAGGTTTAATAATGTATGTTCATGAAGATAGTTTAATGATGTATTTTTTATAGAAGGTTTAATAATGTATGTTCATGAAGATAGTTTAATGATGTATTTTTATATAGAAGGTTTAATAATGTATGTTCATAAAGATAGTTTAATGATGTATTTTTATATAGAAGGTTTAATAATGTATGTTCATAAAGATAGTTTAATGATGTATTTTTATATAGAAGGTTTAATAATGTATGTTCATAAAGATAGTTTAATGATGTATTTTTATATAGGTTTGATAATGTATGTTCATAAAGATAGTTTAATGATGTATTTTTATATAGAAGGTTTAATAATGTATGTTCATAAAGATAGCTTAATGATGTATTTTTATATAGAAGGTTTAATAATGTATGTTCATGAAGATAGTTTAATGATGTATTTTTTATATAAAAGGTTTAATAATGTATGTTCATGAAGATAGTTTAATGATGTATTTTTATATAGAAGGTTTAATAATGTATGTTCATGAAGATAGTTTAATGATGTATTTTTATATAGAAGGTTTAATAATGTATGTTCATGAAGATAGTTTAATGATGTATTTTTATATAGAAGGTTTAATAATGTATGTTCATAAAGATAGCTTAATGATGTATTTTTATATAGAAGGTTTAATAATGTATGTTCATGAAGATAGTTTAATGATGTATTTTTATATAGAAGGTTTAATAATGTATGTTCATGAAGATAGTTTAATGATGTATTTTTTTATAGAAGGTTTAATAATGTATGTTCATGAAGATAGTTTAATGATGTATTTTTATATAGAAGGTTTAATAATGTATGTTCATAAAGATAGTTTAATGATGTATTTTTATATAGAAGGTTTAATAATGTATGTTCATAAAGATAGTTTAATGATGTATTTTTTATATAGGTTTGATAATGTATGTTCATAAAGATAGTTTAATGATGTATTTTTTATATAGAAGGTTTAATAATGTATGTTCATAAAGATAGTTTAATGATGTATTTTTTATATAGAAGGTTTAATAATGTATGTTCATGAAGATAGTTTAATGATGTATTTTTTATATAGAAGGTTTAATAATGTATGTTCATGAAGATAGTTTAATGATGTATTTTTTATATAGAAGGTTTAATAATGTATGTTCATAAAGATAGCTTAATGATGTATTTTTATATAGAAGGTTTAATAATGTATGTTCATGAAGATAGTTTAATGATGTATTTTTATATAGAAGGTTTAATAATGTATGTTCATGAAGATAGTTTAATGATGTATTTTTATATAGAAGGTTTAATAATGTATGTTCATGAAGATAGTTTAATGATGTATTTTATATAGAAGGTTTAATAATGTATGTTCATAAAGATAGTTTAATGATGTATTTTTATATAGAAGGTTTAATAATGTATGTTCATAAAGATAGTTTAATGATGTATTTTTATATAGAAGGTTTAATAATGTATGTTCATAAAGATAGTTTAATGATGTATTTTTATATAGGTTTGATAATGTATGTTCATAAAGATAGTTTAATGATGTATTTTTATATAGAAGGTTTAATAATGTATGTTCATAAAGATAGTTTAATGATGTATTTTTATATAGAAGGTTTAATAATGTATGTTCATGAAGATAGTTTAATGATAAACTTTTATAAGGAAAACGATACTCTTCCTCATATTTTCTTCTCAAATATTCGTTCCTTTGAAGTACACAAAAAGGTTTCTGAAGATAAGTGGACAAAGCTTTTTATCGAATCACGTGCAGTACTAGATTTATGTCAAATCGACGAACAAATGTTATGGATGTTGCACGAATGAAAAGGGTCAGGAAGCCGACATTTATATGATAATCAGTAGAGGATGCTGGGTACAAAAAATAATAATATGAAATGGGTGAGACTCCTTCTTTTTTTACTATTTTAGGCCGCTGCATACAAAGAGATCGCACAGTACAAATGTACCGCGCTACGCATAGCACGAAGCGTCACTTTCGTTTGGCGCCGGCTTCACGTATTTTACTTAGAACCCTTTCAAACTCGAACCATTCCTTCAGTTTCTCACCTATTTAAAATGTATCTTTAGATGTTCACCTCGCCAGGTTTCACTGAAACTGGTTCTGTTAGTTCCTCAACACTTCGTGATATCAAATCTCTCTCCCTATCTCAAAATATACACATTTTGTTATTTTAACTCAAAATACGCTGCATCGACTGAAAATATTTCAGGGTACGTGGTACAATTTGAGATTATAAAATGTATCCTAGGTTTTGGAGGCGACTGAGAAAGTAGGACCCACATTGCGATGGGGATACACCGTCTATCAGTCTTAACCTCTATTCGCCATTTTAACGTAAGAAATAAAGAATAAAGAATATCAATAGATAAAGAATTAAAAATAGAAATAGAAATTAGGTGGTGCTCAAGGCTACAACTTCCCACATCTTTATCACCCTTCACTGCCTACAAACAGTTGTGGGAAGGTAACTACTCTCCTATATATATATATATATAGACTATCGTATACAAATAAATCATGTATCCTTCTTGGCTTCATCAACTAAACTGGTACACTATAGCGTATCCAATGCTGTTTATAATTAAACGCAAAAGGACATAAGATAAAAGTTGAATTTTTCTTTTCTCTCACAGATAAAAGATCGAAACTTCAGCCGAAAAGCTTTTGTCCATGAACTTATTTTCTGTGATATCTGTTTCAAGGTTACCAGGATCTACAACAACAACCGCGTGTATTATCAACAAGATCACGTAATCGTTTGTGCCACGTAACAATTTTAAAATAGTTGACTTTAATTCAAAAGATATTTCTTTACAATTCAACCCTATTATCTCTTCAAGAAACACGCTTAAAATACGTTACAGAAGTTATTTATGCATATGGTTATCAGAAACAAATGATGTTACAATATTTAAGTGTGCATTTTCTTCTTTCACATGTGGTTCCCCACCTTGAGCAACCGAGATTTTCTGTTCATTATTATATTTTCTTAAAACTCAACATACAAGATTTAGACGTGACTTAGCTGAAAACAAACACTTGCTACAGTGAAATTCATACTTCTTGTATCAAGTAGAGTTTTAAAAACTCATGAGATGTACATTTTCACACATTGATGGTTTGACTGTTTTTTGAATTTCGCGCAAAGCTACACGAGGGCTATCTGCGCTAACCGTTCCTAATTTAGCAATGTAAGACTAGTGTGTATTTTCTTATTGCAAAGAAAGCCACATCGGGCTATCTGCTGAGTCCACCGAGGAGAGACGAACCCTTGATGTCTGTAAGACTAGAGGGAAGGTAGCTAGTCATTACCACCCATCGCCAACTTTTGGGCTACTCTTTTACCAATGAACAGTGAGATTGACCGTCACATTATAACGTCCACACGGTTGAAAGGGACGAGCATGCTTGGTGTTACAGGGATTCGAACTCGCGACCCTCGTATTGCGAGTCGAGAGCCTCAACCACCTGGACATGCCATATTATGGTCGGATATAATATTTAAACGTTAGACTTGGAGCTTCTGTAAATCCTAGGGGGGGGAACATATCCTTCAGAGGGCTGCCTGACAGCTTTCGGGCCCAGCTCGTGTTATGTCCACTAGCAAGATACACAAAATTATTACAGAGGAGATTGCGTGTTGCATAAATCATAAGTTATCCTGTGGAGGAACTTTCAGGGGATCCATTCCTTCTCACACACCTCGCAATAACATCACACAAAATAATTAGAAAACGTAGTTTTAATTTTTTGTTGCTAGATTCTAGAAACAGACAGGAACAGTCCAGTTAAACCTCTGCCAAGGTTTTATTTTATTTTTTATATAACTTCCCATATTTTTTGATTAACGTTACATTTGTTGGGTTGGACTGTGAAAAAGTCTTATATATACTTTCCTTTAGAACCCTCAGAGGCTTGAGGGTTCTACTGTAGAAGACGTTGACAGTAAAATAAAACTATTTTAAAAGTAGTTTTATTTATAAAAAGAAACCGTGTTACAGATAGTAGATGTAACCCACTATTTTTCTAGCGTTTGTACGAGAACTAGCTTACCTAAAACACCTTGTGTCCATACCTGTATTTAATATTAGATTTAGACGAATAATTTTACAAAAGTAGCAAACACCACACCAGAACAGAAAAACATTTGTTGTTGTTTTTACAAAAGATTTACATAATCTGCTGTTAGAGATGGACAAGTTACAGAATTCCTCATAACACGTGCAGACGTTGGTTTGTTTCCTCTCTCCTACTTTAAAGGTTAACCCTTCAAGCTCGAAGAATATTCATAAGATTTGAGGGGTTCGGAGCTTCCTGAAAATTATCCCTTAAACGTGTTCTTGTTGGAATTGACCCAGTCAATGTAGTGGGTGAGACGAGTGTAAACATCGGGAAACCCAGGTTTAGCGCAACCTGACCCAAATGACGTCACTCCTGCCAAGTACCATTTTCCGTTCTTCTTACACTGCAGAGGTCCTCCGGAGTCGCCCTGTTAAAAAGGGTAACCAAAATTACCCACAATGCAACTTGTCCGGTCAAGTTTACCTTTACGAAACAAAATGTTAAAAGTTTTATCATAAATATGGTTCAACGTTGAGAATGTAAGTAAACAATATCTTGACAAAACCAACTATCCCCTGTAAGACAGCTTCATGAAAATACAGACTCCACTAACTAGTGTTAACGTAAAATTAGTCAAAACCCAATATATACAAAGTGATCAGTGTTATAGAAAACAGAGTCCTGTGACCATTACTTAATATGTTATTGTTCGCAAGCTAATTCTACATACTGATTAATATATATATTAATTAATTAAATACATTTAAATGAAGTTAAATAAGTAAACAACATCACGAGAAAGAAAAACCAGCAGATGTGATTAATTATATTATAACCATTATTTTAAGCCAAAACAAAACACATTAAAATTAAACAAGATACGTTGCATTAAAAAAAATCCTAGGGTACAAGCTACAACGTGGGATTATAAAATCTATCCTAGGTGTTGGAGGTGACTGGAGAAGTAGAGCCCATATTTCGGTGGGGATACATCGTCTATCAGTTTTAACCTCCAATTCGTAATAGTTTATATATATATATATACACTGAAAGACACTTGTTCTATTGACTAGTTTCACGTAGAAATATCTACTGCAGTAAATAGTTTTCACACCTAAGAAAAGCCAATATACTTAAGGTCATTTAGGCTAGACAAACATCGGAGCTCAGTTTCCAAACTAAATATACTTGTCTAAGCAGTTTTGTTCCCATACTCACGTGACATGTTCCCTTTCCTCCAGCCAGAGTTCCGGCACACAAGTGCCACTGGAGAATAGGAATCTTAAACTGTTCTGAGTAGACCTTGCTGCAGACGGAGTTGTCAAAAATCTCCACCTTCACCTTTTGAAGAATAGTGGAACCTTTCTTGTCTAAACAAATAAACAGTCCTAATCAAAACGTGACCTGTTATAGATCAAAGGCTAGAGTAGTCACTATAGTAACGTATTTTAATTTATCAATCATATTTTAATTATTTGATTATATTGTGGAAACTAATTATTGTAATTTTTGTGTGTGGAAAACCTGAAATCAAAATGGGATATTTGGAAGTAAAGCAAGATAGAAAGGACCACAGCTATAATTGTGTAACTCATTCATGTCGACTTAAACTATAAAGTTTACAAAAACACACAAGAAACACGGGAGAAACCTACCAAAATCCACCTTTCCTCTTTACAAAAACACACAAGAAACACGGGAGAAACCTACCAAAACCCACCTTTCCCCTTTACAAAAACACACAAGAAACACGTGAGAAACCTACCAAAACCCACCTTTCCCCTTTACAAAAACACACAAGAAACACGTGAGAAACCTACCAAAACCCACCTTTCCCCTTTACAAAACACACAAAAACACAGGAGAAACCTACCAAACCCACCTTTCCCCTTTACAAAACACACAAGAAACACGGAGAAACCTACCAAAATCCACCTTTCCCCTTTACAAAACACACAAGAAACACGGGAGAAACCTACCAAAATCCACCTCCCCTTTACAAAACACACAAGAAACACGTGAGAAACCTACCAAAACCCACCTTTCCCCTTTACAAAAACACACAAGAAACACGGGAGAAACCTACCAAAACCCACCTTTCCCCTTTACAAAAACACACAAGAAACACGGGAGAAACCTACCAAAATCCACCTTTCCCCTTTACAAAACACACAAGAAACACGGGAGAAACCTACCAAACCCACCTTTCCCTTTACAAAACACACAAGAAACACGGAGAAACCTACCAAACCCACCTTTCCCTTTTACAAAACACACAAGAAACACGGAGAAACCTACCCAAACCCACCTTTCCTTTACAAAAACACACAAGAAACACGGAGAAACCTACCAAAACCCACCTTTCCCCTTTACAAAAACACACAAGAAACACGGGAGAAACCTACCAAAATCCACCTTTCCCCTTTACAAAAACACACAAGAAACACGGGAGAAACCTACCAAAATCCACCTTTCCCCTTTACAAAAACACACAAGAAACACGGGAGAAACCTACCAAAATCCACCTTTCCCTTTACAAAACACACAAGAAACACGGGAGAAACCTACCAAAATCCACCTTTCCCCTTTACAAAAACACACAAGAAACACGGGCGAAACCTACCAAAATCCACCTTTCCCCTTTACAAAAACACACAAGAAACACGGGCGAAACCTACCAAAACTCACCTTTCCTCTTTACAAAAACACACAAGAAACACGGGAGAAACCTACCAAAATCCACCTTTCCCCTTTACAAAAACACACAAGAAACACGGGAGAAACCTACCAAAATCCACCTTTCCCCATCCTGTCGCGTAGCAGTCGGAACCTTCGAACTGATCGAACTTGTCTGGCAAACAGACCGGTTGTACATAATCGTTCATCTCCACTGGTTCTGACAGTCTCATCATAGCTATGTCGTTGTCGTAATTTCGGTACCAGTGGTTATAAAAAACGTGGGACACGTTGTACGTTTTCTCACTCCCTTCCTGTCTCTTTAAGTGGTGGTCTCCGACTCTCACGTGCCAGTAAATTGGGTGTGGTAGGGAAAACAAGGGGCTAGGGAGAGAAAGCAGCGAAAAATTATTTCTAGTCTACGCAAAGACAGAAGTCCCCCCCCTCTCTGAGAAGTTACGTTTTAAAATGCGATTTCAAAACAAAAAACTATAGACATATCATGAATAAGGTAAAACAGTTGAGATAAATAAACGTTCAAATTAAACACCTGAAACATTTGGTGAATTTTTTTAAATAACTTTCAAAGAAAACAACACGACACCTGTAGGTTCCAAAATTAACTTCCCTTTGGAAGAGATCAAGAGATCTGTTTTTAAAAGACAGTTCAACTAATTTAAACCATTTTTTTCTACCAAAGTTTAAGACATATAGTAAGTTAATATATTTCAAGTTATTTAAACTCATGTATAAAAGTTAAAATTTTGTTAACAAATTTATAACGTGAAAAGATAAAATACAAATTTGTTTGGTTTGAACTTCGCGCAAAGTTACACGAGGGTTATCTGCGCTAGCCGTCCTTAATTAAGCAGTGTAAAGCTAGAGGGAAGGCAGCTAGTCATCACTACCGACCGCCAACTTTTGGGCTACTCTTTTACCAACGAATAGTGGGATTGACTGTCTAATTATAACGTCCCCACGACTAAAAGGACAAGCATGTTTGGTGTGACGGGGAATCAAACTGCGACCCTCAGATTACGAGTCCAGTGCCTTAACCACCAGGCCATGCCGGGGCCGTAAAACTAGAATGTATAGAAAGTTAGTTTTGTAACTTTCAAAACAATATTATTTTTTTATTGTTGTAAGTTTCGAAATGTTTGTCATTGTAACTTGCGTAGACAGTTAGTGGCTTAAAACTACAGCTGTTTTGAGTAGTTTTAACTGCCAGCTAATGAATTCTTAAGCAGTTTTTAACAATGTTTTAAAACTAGTTAGACATTTGGAGATCACCGTTTTACTCAGTGAGTTATGATCGACCAATCATAGGGTGAGATTATTTGAACTCCTTTTCTGAAGATAATAGAAAACGTTCGTCACCTGGTCAATTTAATGTGGTCATCTTTCTCGTGCACGTAAGCCTAGTGATATTTGATAAAGAATGCTAACAAATCATCTGGATCAGTTTCTTCTTTTTTCGTCTCCTGTTAATAGGTAACCGGCCCCCCAGTGGCACAGCGGCATATCTGCATGCTGACACTGCTAGAAACCGGGCTTCAATATCCGTGATGGGCATAGCACAGATAGCCCATTGTGTGATTTTGGGCTTAATTTTTTTTAAATGAATCATTCAATGCGTAAACTCTGCTCCACAGCCGACAGATTACAGATATCAAAACTGAAATATTCGTCTGGACCCTCGCAAAACATTCTCTGTTGAATACAACTCTTCTGTCATAGATATTCATGTACCAGTTTATTGGATTGTGAGGTTTATAAATGTCTACTGTCTAGTCGAAATACATTGAAACTAAATGGGTTCGTGACAGTACAAAACTTGAAATAAACTGTTGTTAGCTGAGGCATAATGGCTCAACAATTCCAATTTGTTGTTCTTTTGTTGTTGTTTATTTTCAAGTACAAAAGTTTAGCTCATAGCTTCGTCATCTCTTGACCGATTTAAGGTCCAATCACAGTTTTGAACTAAGGATCGGTGTACTTTCGATTGATGTATTTATTTGGCCACGTCCAAAATCGCATAGATTCATCTATTCTAAACCTGTTTAAAGTAACTTCAAGTGCCGCGGCTATTAAAGATTCCCTCTTGTTTTAGTCTAATATTTAAAAAAACAAAGAAAGTTTTCTCGGGTAAAGACGTTGCTGTTGTTAAACCCAACAATAGGCTACTTATACTCTTCCCGCCACGCGTGCTGAAACCCGAATGTTAGCAGTATGTACCCTTTACACTTTAACATAGTTACCATCATTAGAGTTTGTGAGCACAGTGTTAACTAAGCCTGTATTGCCCTTGATCTGTATCACAATTACTATCGTCAGAGTTTGTGAACACAGTGTTAGCTAAGCCTATATTATTGTTGTTTATAATTAAGCACAAAACTACACAACGGGCTATCTGTGCTCTGCCCACCACGTGTATCGAAACCCGGATTTTAGCGTTTAAAGTCCACAGACATATCGCTGAGCTACTGGGGGGGATTAGCCTATATTAAATTCAACCCATTACTGAAACAACTAATTAAGATTTTATCTTTAACCATTTTCTTACTTTTAGTACACAGTATCACATGGAGTCGAAAATAAAATACTTAATACACTGCTAATTCTATTGGCCATCATTGAAAAGCACTACCGTAAAAGAAAACTACGATTCATAACCATTTGTTATTGGTCTAGTCACAGCCGAATATATCTATCTTAAAAAAAAAAAACAACTATAAATATCACGAACTGTGTCTTTGACTCCTTCAAATAATTTTCATTTGATCATTTTCATCCTAAAACGTATTAAATAGAGATAATTGTTTGAGTAACTTTAAATAATTTAGGTCGTTATTATTCGTTCATTCCCATACGCTTACACTTGATTGGTTGTTATTATTCGTTCATTCCCATACGCTTACACTTGATTGGTTGTTATTATTCGTTCATTCCCATATGCTTACACTTGATTGGTTGTTATTATTCGTTCATTCCCATATGCTTACACTTGATTGGTCGTTGGTTAACAAGCTCACCAGGCTGTTAATTTGGTAAGAACAAAAAAAGGACTAGAGGAAAAGCTAGCACTTTATGAACATTGTTAAAGACGTATGGAAATACCTAGATCTTATATGGATACCCAGATATTTAAAGGGTAGATCAGGTGTTTATTGTTAATTATTTAAATTGCGTTAAGAGTTTATGTGTTTAAATACATTATAAATATCAAGGAAACTGCACCATATCAAAGACAACACGCCAGTCTTAGCCTTACTTAGTGTTTGTAGTGCCACACTGTTCGATACAACTGTGTTTGAAGTGCCCACCGTCCAATACGACCGCCACGCATTTGCTAAAGAAGTGTGAAAGTTGAGATGAAAAACAGATTTGAAACATGATTGTGACCTATGACCTTGCTCAAATTTATTATCCAATAAACAGTCGCGCGTGGGGGTCTTGTTCAGTCCAATCAGTAAGCCGCAAATTCAAATCTTGTTCGATTTTAAATTCTTCGTAAATTTACACCATTCAACAACACTCATACAGGAATGTGGTTTGCTACAATACTCATACAGGAATGGGTTTTGCTACAACACTCATACAGGAATGGGTTTTGTTACGTGAATTTAATTAATCTTTATAGATTCAAACAAGAAATTAAAATTAACAGAATTTAAAGCTTGAATTGTTGTATTACTGATGCTTTACTAGTGAAGAATAAGGTATGAGATTACCTAAGCCCAGGTTCGAACCTCGAATGGCATCACTTTCATTCATATTTTACAAAACCAATGCACTCTAATGTGTTTATAGGTCATTGTGAATGAGATTCTGGGAACATTAGGGTAAGAAAAGCTAATTAAGAGTAATTTCACTTTAGAAAATGTAAAAATAATTTAACTGTTTTAATGTGTCAGTATACACTGTATGAAAATAACTCAGGTATATTTGCTTTGAATTTCAAGTAAAACTACACGAGGGCTATCTACGCTAGCCGTTCTTAATTTAGCAGTGTAATATTAGAGGGAAGGCAGCTAGTCATCACCACCCACCGCCAACTCTTGGGCTACTCTTTTACCAACGAATAGTGGGATTGACCGTCACATTATAACGCCCCCACGGCTTAAAGGGCGAATATGTTTGGTGTGACGGGGATTCCAACCCGCAACCCTCAGATCACGAGTCGAGCGGCCTAACCACCTGACCATGTCAGGCCTACAGAGGAATAATTGTAGGTTTAACAATAGAAATATATATAGTTTATATAAATGACAGAAGTGTATGAACATTTGTTAATTCGCACGAGCCATACTTGATAATACAGTGACACGCTGTCATTATCCATTGTTTGTCTACAAGGACACCTCCACACCAGTGGCCAAGAAATCCAAATTGTGGATGGGTCAGTTGGAGAGAAATCTGAAAAGAAAAGTAAAAAACTTAAAAATAATTTGCTGGGTTGAGGTAAACAATTAAACACTTTCCGTACCTTTTACAAGTACGCATCTGGTCGGTATTTTCTTCATTCACAAGTTACACAAGCGAACGGGAACAGTGGTCCATCCCACCCACCCATGGAGGTACAACCTAAAGACAACAGCTGGTTAGGTCGGAGCAGGTGTTTTGCACGATATTCTCAGACAACGATAATTGAGTCGGTTTGTTCCGAGTTCCGTCTAAAGCCACTCAAGGACTATCTGAGTTAGCCATTCTTAATTTAGCAGAGATAAGCTAGAGCTAAGGCAGACAGTCAACACCTCGAGGACTATCTACGCTAGCCGTCCTTAATTTGGCAGTGTAAAATTAGAAGGAAGGCAATTAGTCATCATCACCCACCGCCAGCTCTTAGATTTCTCTTTCACAAACGTACAGTGGAATTGATAGTCACATTATAACGCTTCTGTGACTAAAAAGGTTGGCATGTTCGATCAAGGAGATTTGAGACCGCGATCCACGTGCTGTTAGTCGAGCATCCTAACCAACAGGCTATGCTAGGCCTGGAAGTTAATTATATACATATAATCAATACAATAAAAGACCACTTATAGAAATTCAACTTCACGACTTCGAGTATTGAAAATGTAATTTAGAATATAAATCAGTTAGGAAAGTGAAAATAATCCACCATGAATTATATCATTAGCCGAGTTACCTATACCTATTACAGCGTTTTTAGCTGTGATAAGGTATAGCAACATAAAGATTATTCCATAAATCTCACTGAATAAATTATAATTTTTCTTAAAAGGCCATCACGAGTGAACGAGACCACGTGCTTTAAGTCAAAATGTGCCCTTGAAAAATAAAATCTAATTTTTCAACCTACCTTTCAGAAACTTGCAAGGTGGGTATTATAAACAATTGAAGCCATTCTAACATGCAGAGATGGAAGCCAAGCATTATTAAGTCGATTTTATTGGCTGTTTCTAATTTATCTCTCCACCTCCTACACTCGACAACCAATTACTCGTTGGATAGCGGGTGGGTCTCTTAGAAAAAGTGAAAGAAAAAAAAGACAACTACAGCACAGCTCATAAATTAAAGGGAGCGACAGGAAACAGTTCCTTTTCGTCAAGATGAGGTGCGAATATAAATATTAATTAATTTAATACTGTTATAGCTTGAAGCCCCCTCACGTGGGAAACGTCCAATTAAAGAATAAACCTTTGTTATTCAACTATTGTTTATTGTGCATTTGCTCTAAATTTTCTCTAGTAGAATAAATACAAGACTTACGTATTATATAGCGTCAGTTTCCAAGTCTGCTAGTGACGTCATTGTTACGTCATAATGTTAAAAGCACGCAAAATAGACAAACAAACAACCTTACGTTAAGATGGAAATGTGCAAATGTTAAGTAACTGAGGTGAACTTTTGTGAAATTATTAACAAGTGATAAAGTTTTGATCTTTATTAGCAACTATTGAAATAAGAGCCCTCCCAATAACGTAACGGTGGGCTTACGATGGTAGGTACCAGGTTAGGATACCCGTGTTGGGCAGACAACCAATAGCCTGTCGTACAGTTTTGTGTGTAAATTACAGTTGGAGTACAAACAACGTGGTTTTTAAAGTGTTTTTTAGAATCTGGAGACTTAGGATTCTGGTAAATTATGGCTATTTCTAAAGTCCAAAATTTATAATTTACTATAAAATAAAACAAGTTTATAGATGGTAACTTCACGGTTTAAAAACAAGATAGCTTCTTAGATGAAATGTTCGTTTAAAGTGGTACCATGACTTTATACACAACTGTTATGGTTAGATAAATAATGAATGGTGAAGTGTTAACATGTTTGGTGCATTCTTTAATTACTTGTTTTTAAGTAAATGTATTCGAATTTTGTGTTTTAAACATAGTTTTGTCTGACGTGTCACTAAAAATGTGTTTTTTGTTTTAGCTGCCCGAGATATCCAACTGGGTAACTGTCCCCGTGGTGAACAGAGCACTGATAGCACTAAAATGAAAACACATTTACTTAAGATAGAATGTAAAGTTATTCACAATAAACATGTTTGTAAAAACGGGTCGTTTGGGTTGAGAAAATATTTTTACCTAGAGGAGCGAACAACGCCTCTTCGGTCATCGTCAGGTTCACAAAGAAAGAAAGAGGTAACTGACCGGAAGCTGACCACATGTTTGAAAGGAGTTGTGTAACTGAGTGTCGGAATGTAGAGGGCGTGCTTAGATGTTTGAATATATAATTTTATATTATTTATTTTGTTAGAATTACATGACTTACAAAACCAAAAATGAACCTAGACCATCAACTGGCATGCTGCATCAAACCAGGGATTTACGGACTTATACAACGAAACATAAACCAAATCAACACAAGGAATGACAGAGACAAAAAGATCTGCCACAACAAAAAAACTAGAAAAACTAAGACGCAAACAACAGAAAAGACAACACGACAAACCGTTGACTAACCTCATAATTAACAGATTCGACCGACAATTAAACACAGACGAGATACATCTACTTAACAAAGGGCTCAACTTCGCAATAGCACCTAAGTACATTCCAACCATAGAAATCAAAACATGTTTAGAAGATTTAGCCAGGAGACTTGTGATACTTTCCACAGGAAAAAAAACAAGAAAATATGCATGTTTGTTTTCGGGAACAAAAGAAACAATAAATTATTTTTTCATAAAGTTACAATATTTCTAAACATTCTCAGAACAGAGTAATTTACTTTAAGTTATTGTTATAAACAAACAGTTTTTATGTTTGTACGATCAAATGTTTACAAAGATCATGTCGCTCGAAAATACAAAACTAACAAATTAAGTCGCTAAAATCGAAAGAAATGGGTTCTCATAATATAAAATTAGCGAATAAGAGTTTTAAAAAGTAAAAAAAAATATTTGAAGAATCCAAAATCCACAAATTAAATAACTAAAGCGAGCAAATAAGTTGGAAAAACCAGAACAAATTAAATTGTTAAAAGTGAGAAAATGGGTTTTTAAAACCTAAATCTAGTAAATTCAACCACAAAACACGAGAACCCAAAAAATAACAAGTTATATCTGTAAAAGTGGGACATTAAGTTTCATTCTAAATGTTTTGTTTGTAGTTTCATCAAGAAGTTTTCTGTAGCTCCGAAATGCAATTTGCAAAAGCTTTAGATATTTTTAAGGTGAAATCACCTTTTAAGCCTTTTCAGTTCGTTATCTAGTTAGTAAAGTCACCTTCTAAGCCTTTTCAGTTCGTTATCTAGTTAGTAAAGTCACCTTCTAAGCCTTTTCAGTTCGTTATTTAATTAGTAAAGTCACCTTCTAAGCCTTTTCAGTTCGTTATCTAGTTAGTAAAGTCACCTTTTAAGCCTTTTCAGTTCGTTATCTAGTTAGTAAAGTCACCTTCTAAGCCTTTTCAGTTCGTTATCTAGTTAGTAACCTTCTAAGCCTTTTTAGTTCGTTATCTAGTTAGTAAAGTCACCTTCTAAGCCTTTTCAGTTCGTTATCTAGTTAGTAAAGTCACCTTCTAAGCCTTTTCAGTTCGTTATCTAGTTAGTAAAGTCACCTTCTAAGCCTTTTCAGTTCGTTATCTAGTTAGTAAAGTCACCTCTAAGCCTTTTCAGTTCGTTATCTAGTTAGTAAAGTCACCTTCTAAGCCTTTTCAGTTCGTTATCTAGTTAGTAAAATCACCTTCTAAGACTTTTCAGTTCGTTATCTAGTTAGTAAAATCCCCTTCTAAGCCTTTTCAGTTCGTTATCTAGTTAGTAAAGTCACCTTCTAAGCCTTTTCAGTTCGTTATCTAGTTAGTAACCTTCTAAGCCTTTTTAGTTCGTTATCTAGTTAGTAAAGTCACCTTCTAAGCCTTTTCAGTTCGTTATCTAGTTAGTAAAGTCACCTTCTAAGCCTTTTCAGTTCGTTATTTAATTAGTAAAGTCACCTTCTAAGCCTTTTCAGTTCGTTATCTAGTTAGTAAAGTCACCTTCTAAGCCTTTTTAGTTCGTTATCTAGTTAGTAAAGTCACCTTCTAAGCCTTTTCAGTTCGTTATCTAGTTAGTAAAGTCACCTTCTAAGCCTTTTCAGTTCGTTATCTAGTTAGTAAAGTCACCTTCTAAGCCTTTTTAGTTCGTTATCTAGTTAGTAAAGTCACCTTCTAAGCCTTTTTAGTTCGTTATCTAGTTAGTAAAGTCACCTTCTAAGCCTTTTTAGTTCGTTATCTAGTTAGTAAAGTAAAAAGTAAACTTTCAAACCTGCCATGGAAACTCTCCTTTCTCTGCATTCACACCTCCAACGATCCGGACGGTAAAAGGATCGTCAGCGAATTTACTAACACCACATTCTGGAAAAACAAAAGATGATCCATTCTTTATGAACAATTCAATCTTGATAGGCCTAAATGAACATTTTGTATCAAGGGTTAAAAACCGTTATAACCGTTTCATCGACTGAATTAAGTGAGGCAGACCCAATGAAAACAATAAGTTTGAATTTTCTTACGTTTCGTAAGTCCCACATAAAATAGTAGAATAAAAAATCTCCAGAACTGGATCGATAGCAACATTTCTAAAACAGCGACTCAACAAAGTTATTCAAGGTAGAGAACTTCTCTTTTATAGTCTCTTATTAGTGCCCTTGAACCTACCCCGACCTTGAGGTATGGTAGAGCATCCCTTGTATGTGGCTGCTAAATAGATCCAAAGAAACACGCCCCGAGTTGTTAATGAGATCAAAGAAAAAAACAAAAAACTTGTTATACCTTGGCCTTGAGCAGCCGGTTCGAATTGTTAGGTAGTAGTAGTGTTAATAGTTTACACTGGACAATGATAGGTTAGTTAGTGATGTTATTATCTTATAGCACGGAAGCCAATCCTCTAGGTTTCTATTTCCCATTTGCATCCCTACTGGTTTCAGTTTTTCTTTTTCTCACTCAAGTTTAGCAAACCGAAACACAAGCTATCAAATAAAAAAAAAAATCTACTTTCTGGTTGCTGGCTCCCCCTGTCTAAATAAACGGGAAATTAATTAATTAATTAACCCTGATTTAAAACTTGAATACTTTCTATACAGTCCAACTTTAAACACCAATCAGTGTTTTAGGAAATTGTTTTAACAAATGTTAACTACTCGCTTGTTTAACCAGATAACACTTCACAAGTTTAGGGTTAACATAAAGTTAGCACTAGCTGTCAATACCCACTTGTTCGATCAGATCAGTTTAGGGCTAACATAAAGTTATTACCAGTTGTTAATACCCACTTGTTCGATCAGATCAGATAATCCTTCACGAGTTCAGGACTAATATAACGTTAATAACAGATGTTGACACCCAGTTGTTAAATTAGATTAAATAATCCGTCACAAGTTCAGGGATTATATAAAGTTAATAACAGATATTAACACCCAGTTGTCAAGTTAGGTCAGACAGCCCGTCACAAGTTCAGGGCTAATAGTGGACGTTAACAGCCAATAGTTCAGTTGTGTCTAATTATCTTTCATAAGTTCATAGCTTTGTATAGTTTTATTTTAGTAGAGATAAGTTGGTTGACATATCTGGCTTATCTTTTACCGGTATTAAAACTGGGATTACAGTGTTTTCACTTTAAAAGTGTGACGTTTTTCGGAATTAGCTCTGTTTGTTAAATCCTAGAATTTAATTATTTACTGATGTTACTTTATAAGTTAGTCCTACATAATAGTTCTAGAATGTCCAAATGGCACAAACTGATCCGAAACTAACACTAGATGTATTCAGAAATTTTTGTTAAATTCGACAATATTAATTATAATGTTTGTTCTTTACTCGCTGTTGAGGACAATGCTACAGAAAGGAAAAGCTATACGCTGCCACCGCGGGTATCGAAACCAAGTTTTAAACTTTCTAAGGCTCTCAGACGTACCTTTTCATTTTGGCGTAAAACTACACGAGAACTGTCTTCATATAGCTACACCTAATCTCGAGGTAATGGACTATAAAGATAACAGTTCAACAGAACCAGCCATTGGACTTATTAAAACAGTGACAATTTAATGTCACTCTTGTGACGCACTCATTGCTCCATACCAAGGAACAGGATTTTTTGTTTGTAGTAATGAGACGCGAACCATAAACCTTCGGATCTACACTCATCACAGCTATTAATACATGTAAACAGTGGCTATGGATAAAAACTTTGAGGGTGGTGAGTTTGTACTCTCGTTACTTAAAACGTATTTCTTTATATAAATATGAAAATATTTATTGTATCTAATACGTCACGTCTCTTATTTCTTTATCAAATTAAACATTTTTTATTAAGTGCTGATTAGAAACATATTAGAACCTTAAGGAATAATTTAACCTGATAAAACACCTGAAATCATAACCTCTGGAAATAAATACCTGAAGACTCACCCTTTTCTGAGAAACCTACTTTCAGGAAAAACATTTAACCCAATAAAACACCTGAAATCATAACCTCTGAAAAGAAATAACTGAAGACTCACCCTTTAGAAACCTGCTTTCATAAAAAAAACACATTTAACTGGCTGTTTAATTAAGTATAAGGGATAAAACTGAGGTAATTAGCACACAGTTTCACTTTCAAGCCAACAAAATACCCAGTCTTTCAGTATTTTATATTATAGAGTAGTTGTACAGAATATCTTATATATATAGCACACGTTTGTGTGTGTTTTCTTATAGCAAAGCCATAAAGGGATATCTGCTCAGCCCACCGAGGGAAATCGAACCTCTGATTTTAGCATGGTAAATCCGGAGACATACCGCTGTACTAGCGGGGGGCCAGGATGTTTGTAGTGAACTTTGTTGTTTTCAATTAAGCCTTGTATTTTTAATTTTAAAACCCTTTTGAAAATGTGGTTTAATAGTAGTGTAAGCATGGATAAAATTGTTTTATATTTTGTTATACATTGAATTAATAACTTTACAAATCAGTAGTTATCAGATTACCTTTTGAAAGGTTATTTTGTTGTTGTTGTTATTTCTCAACGCTAATAACCCCAACTTTTAAATTTGAAGTTCTAACTCAAATAAAACTTAGCTAAGTTGATATCACCTCGCCCATTGGTGGGCTCTGCTGATGGTGATATATTTTACATTTGTATTTCAAGATACTGCGATCTTAATAACTGAACGATGACCTGGGGAAACTGGAGAAAGGATTCCAGGTTGGCAGTTCGTTCGGTAAGCTAACCCGGGTTGTCTGGAGGTCACTTGGGCTGTTTAAACATAAATTATTTGAAACGTTATGACAGCGAGACGTCAGAAGTAATTTATTGACAGTGAATCGAACACGCCGTTCATGCAGGGCTTTGATCTTGTGGCGTAACTCATCAAGCTCAGGGCTACTTAGTAAACACGGCGTACTTGCGCGTTTTACTTAATGCGACCAAGGTCATAGAAGAACGTTGTAATGGTGACCTTGCACTGATCTGAATTAATGACAACACAAATTACCTTATTTAATAAAAAAGTGTAATGTTTTAAGTATTACTAGAATTATAATATATCTATATAAGAAAAAATAAGTATATATATATGTTATAACGTACATATGCGTATTTTGATACCACTGCCAATGTTAGGGTCCTTTGTGTAGGGCGAAAGTGTCCTTGAATAACACTAAAAAAAACTAATAACCTTCACGGTGTCCAGAGGGGGCCACTTACACCTGGAAAGTTTTGGATTTCAATCTGGTTATTTTTTGTAGCATTTTGTTTGTTTGTTTTTATGTTTTTTGAATTTCGCGCAAAGCTACTCCAGAGCTATCTGTGTTAGCTGTCCCTAATTTAGTAGTATAAAACTGGAGGGAAGGCAGCTAATCACCACCACCCACCGCCAACTCTTGGTCAACTCTTTACCAACGAATAGTGAGATTAACTGTCTCATTATAACGCCCCCACGGCTGAAAGGGTGACCATATCTGGTGCGACGGGGATTCGAACCAGCGACTCTCTGATTACGAATTGAACGCCTTAACCCACCTGGCCATGCCGGGCCTGTAGTACTTTAAAACGGTTTAGACATGTTTATATAATTGATGAATATTCTCTAGCTTATTAAGTTTAACATTAAACGTCCATATCAAATATTTGTACGTATTTTGGTTTCTGACAATGATGTAGGGAAAGCAACGTCTTCGTATAACGTTCGAAGAGGCGCAGATGTTCCCATTGTAAAGTCCACAAATCCGCCTCGCACTGTCAAGTGAGTAGGGCACTCGACTCACAACCTTAAGATCGCGGGTTGGAATCTCTCTCCCACCAAACAGGTTTGTCCTTTCAGCCGTAGGGCGTTATAGTGGTACAGTAAG
Organism: Tachypleus tridentatus; assembly: GCF_004210375.1. NCBI lineage: Eukaryota > Metazoa > Arthropoda > Merostomata > Xiphosura > Limulidae > Tachypleus > Tachypleus tridentatus. Next base: position 46,464,186 of record NW_027467782.1, on the reverse strand, counting down.
TCCTACGTTTCATTGGTTGCAAAGTACTCCAAGAGTTGGCATAGGGTGTTATTAACCATCTGCTTTCTCTGCAGTCTGTCACTTAAAAATTTGGAACAGCAAGCGCAGATAGCCCTCGATTTGCCCTAAATATTAAAACATGTAATAACAGCAGACAAGTTAGGAACACGTAATAATGACAATGAGCTGGTCTCCATCATTCAAAGGTTTCAAACGAGGGGCGGACACGTGTCAATGACGTATGTCTGAAATATTACAAATTACGTTTTTCTTTCATCTTTTGTCCTTCTCACACCATCCAAAAACGTGATTAGAATCTCAATGTCAAATAACAGTGACGATTTTCTTGCCAGTCTTTTAGCCTTGATATTTCAGAACATTGTGATGTATTCATTGTTTGGGTAATTACACACTGGATCACTGCGTGGAGTTCTCACACGAATAGGCCCCACCTGATTTCAAGCACAAGGCCTCGAGCTCCAGGAAAGTCTGTTTTGTTTTCCGTTAAATCGTTTTTTTTTTCTTTTTTTAACCCTAAAACCACACATACAGTTATCTGCGCTCTTTCTACCACGAGGAATTGAATCCTGGATTTTAGCGTTTCTCAATTTACGTAATGAAATATATCATATGTAATAAATAATAATGTATAATATATATAAAGAATAATATATAATACAGATATCATCAATATTTATAAAATAACATACAACCTAATGTCACAGATATCATCAGTATTTATAAAATAACATACAATCTAATGTCACAGTTTATCACAGATAATAGCAGTATTTATAAAATAAATTATCCAATTTTGTTTTATCTAAGGACTTAAAGGTAGCCGCCTTGTATTTATATTTTCAACGGTTTCTTATAGGACACACTGAATAGACAGCCAAATTACACATGTAAACTTCCAACGTAGCCTTTCCTAATATAGAGCTACAGAAGACAGAAGATACGGGGCCAACCTCGTAGGAACGTTTATAGAGTTATATAACAAGTTAAACAACTTTCAACTGAATAATTCATAAAAATATCGTTAAAAAACTTCTTATTGCAAGCCTGTACAAATATAGGTTCCATGTCGTTAGTAAAAGTCAACTCTAAACGCCATATATATAATAAACACTTCACTAATATAAGAAACCCAATTTGTTTATTTTTCATTTGTCTTTGCCCGGAATTACTGATGATGAGTAAAATTCCTCACAACTGGCATAGCTCAGTGATAAGTGGGGAGTCTAATAAGAAACTGAGATTCATATTTATTTATAGAATGGAGCGTATTCAGCGACATACCACAACTCGAACCTTGAGTCTTCCGATCTACAGCTTGCAAATTAACCACTACGCTGGCGCATTCTCTTAACATGATTACAGTTTTAAACATTGTATATGTAAAAACCTGTATACAACTTTCAAAGTTTATAATATTTACATAATTTTAAACAAAATATTAAAGGTGAATTTTTCAACAAATTTAATAATTGCCTTGGAAACTGTACTTTGGTTAGGTATAATTCCTGTGTGGTTGCCATATTTTTAAACATTTTAGTTTTGAGCAAAAAATGAAACAAAATAGGCGGGTCCTCGAACTCAAGTTCCTCTCGGTCGTTCGGCTGTTTCCGTGACGTTTTACAACTATGACGTAATAGTTGCCAAACACGCTTCGTTGCGCGCCGACCATTGTGTTCCTTTCAGTGCTGGCGTTTTATGTAAATCTATCGGGGTTTTTTTCGGATTACATACTTTGTGAGACTATTTTTTTGTCTTGATATTGCTACTTTATGTTTGTTTTATGATAACATGGTTTACTGCTGCGTACAGGTTCCACCCCTCTGAAGCCATCCCTTGCAATCACAAAGAGAACAAACTTAAAGGTATGTGTGCAGTATAAAGCGATAAACAATAACTAGTATAATATAATAATTTAAAAGTACAAATCGAGTATATTCCAAGTTTAAAAGCTGGTAGATCATTCCGTAGATGTTTTTGTATCATTTTTAAATATGGAAAAGTTTGAAGAATTCCATTTTTCAAACTTAACATTTCAAGATAAATTAACTATTCAGACTGCGACATCTAGTTTAATTTTGTAGACAGAATTATGACGTATAATTGAAATTCATTTTCTTTTTCATTTTCATTTCATCTGTTTCTTCGTATGCACTGGCCATGTTTATTTACATTCAACGCGCTGGCGTTGGCGGTTTGTTTGGCAACTATTACGTCACATTACCTTTCCTAGCGTCAAAGGTAAAAACTAAAACGTTCGGATTGCCGTTCGGAAAGGGCTCTTTCAGTACCAAGTTTTATGTTTCATTTATTAGCACATATTTTTTATAAAAAACGTGAACCTGCAAAATTAATCAGCATGAGTAGTTCTTTTGACTGCAATGTTTTCTTTTTTCTGTAAAATTCACCTTTGAAACGTAATAATAACCTTTCCAGAGACTTGTTAACTTTCTCAAACATTTTCTGTTTTTCTTTCACACTTTAACAAAAGTCATTGAAATAAGTGTTAGAATTATTTCATAAAACCTGAGAAAAACTCACACAGTTGAAAGGAAAAGCTTTCCTTTCTTTCCTTTTTTATTATTATTTTATTTTATTTTATTTGTTTATTGGCCGGCATGGCCAAGTGGGTTAAGGCGTGCGACTCTGAGGATTGCGGGTTCGCATCCCCGTCGCGCCAAACATGCTCGCTCTCTCTCAGCCGTGGGGGCGTTATAATGTGACGGTCAATCCCACTATTCATTGGTAAAAGGGTAGCCCAAGAGTTGACGGTGGGTGGTGATGACTAGCTGTAGTCTTATACTGCAAAATTAGGGACAGCTAGCACAGGTAGCCCTCGAGTAGCTTTCTACGAAATTCAAAAACAATCTTTTTTTATTAATGTTACATCCAACTTTCCTTTTTGTTTATGTTACATCCAACTTTCCATAACTACTAAGATTGAATAAGAAATATTTTTAACTTTAATATATTTAGATTCGAGAACATGTAAAAAAATGATCCAGTACTCTGAAACTATTGTGATCACAGTTCATAAAAAAACCTTTCTATTGTAGAGATCACGACAGAGAGGAACACCTTTACAAGTCCTGGTGAACTAAACCTTTCCATTGTAGAGATCAAGACGAGAGGAGCACCTTTACAAGTCCTGGAGAACTAAACCTTTCCATTGTAGAGGTCAAGACGAGGAGGGAGCACCTTTACAAGTCCTGGAGAACTAAACATTTCCATTGTAGAGATCAAGACAGAAAGGAAAACCTTTACAAGTCCTGGAGAACTAAACCTTTCCATTCTAGAGATCACAACGAGAGGAACACCTTTACAAGTCCTGGGGAACTAAGCCTTTCTATTGTAGAGATCAGGACGAGAGGAACACCTTTACAAGTCCTGGGGAACTAAACCTTTCCATTGTAGAGATCAGGACAGAGAGGAAACAACCCTTAAAGAACCTGGGGAACTAAACCTATTCATTGTAGAGATCAGGACGAGAGGAACACCTTTACAAGTCCTGGTGAACTAAACCTGGTAGAACTTTTCCATTGTAGAGATCAGAACGAGATGAAAACCTTTACAAGTCCTGGGGAACTAAACCTTTCCATTGTAATGATCAGGACGAAAGAAACACCTTTACAAATCCTGGGGAACTAAGCCTTTCCATTGTAGAGATCAGGACGAAAGGAATACCTTTACAAAACCTGGGGAACTAAGCCTTTCCATTGTAGAGATCAGGACGAGAACACCTTTACATGTCCTGGGAACTGAATAAGACCCAATTAACTATTTAAATACAAGAAGGAAAACTTCTTGTCAGTGAAACAAAAGAAATCATAAAAAAGAGTGGGAAATGTAATGGTGGGTGGTCAGTAACTTTCACCACGTTTGACCATTCCAGGTTTTGTTTTTTGTGAGGAGATAAAGAAAGGGATCTTTTGGAAAAAACGAATATTGTTTTTTGTTTTTATGGCCAAAGATTAGCAATTGGATAACTGTGTTCTGTCCTCCACAGGTATCGAAATTTGAATTTTAGCATTATAAATTCTCAAATTTGCCACTGAGTCATCGAGGGGTGAGCTTGCGAAAGGGACTGACATGCCAAAAGTTTCTGTTTTGATTAGTTACTAAACTCGCTCTGATTTTTTGTTTTTGAATTTCGCTCAAAGCTACTCGATGGCTATCTGTGCTCGCCGTCCGTAATTTAGCAGTGTAAGACTAGAGAGAAGGCAGCTAGTCATCACCACCCACCGCCAACTCTTGGGCTACTCTGTTACCAACGAATAGTAAGATTGACCGTAACATTATAACGTCCCCACGGCTTGGAGGGCGAGCATGTTTGGTGCGACCGGGATTCGAACCCGCGACCCTCAGATTACGAGTCGAACGCCTTAACACGCTTGGCCATGCTGGACTAACTAGTTCTGATTTAAGCCAAGCTTCTTAGCTACTGTTTCTGTTTGGTTTAACAAAACATTTCGCCGTTTCTGTTATTCAAGAGGTTTAACTTTTATTAATTTCACATTTTTTATGTTTTAATTTTTCTTTCATGAAAAACGTTTTACATATCTTTCTCTGGCTTGGCCAGGTGGTTAGTGCTCTTCACTCCTAATTGTAGGATCACTGGTTCGAATCCCCCTCCTACCAAACATCTCAGGCATGAGAGCGTCATTGTGTTACGATTTATCTCCACTATCCGTTGATGTGTGTGTGATTTTTTTCTTATAGCAAAATTACATTGGACTATTTGCTGAGCCCACCGAGGGGAATCGAACCCCTGACTTTAGCGTTGTAAATCTGTAGACTTACCTCTTTATTCGTTGGTAAAAGAGTAGTCCAAGAACTGGCAGTAGGAGGTGATGACTAGCTGTCTTCCCATCAGTCTTTCACTGCTAAATTAGAGACGGCTAGCACAAATAGTCCCCGTGTAACTTTGCACGAAATTTAAAACAAACAAACAGTTTTCTGTTTTTAAAAAATAATTAATTTACGTTTTCCTAAATTATTCTGAGTGACAACACTTCTACAATTAAAAATTAATAATCAATCATTTTCAAATATTTGCAATCGTTTTGTCGAATTTTTGTATAAACAACAGACATAGGATTGAAGTTGACTAAATTTATCTGTTACATTTTTTTAAGATGTTATAAATGACTACGTCATTGATATGAATGCAGACGAGTAAGGTCATTGCGTTTGAAAGCTACACCCTGACCAGAAGAGACCACACCTTGAGGACCGTTTTACATGATATCACTTGCAATACAAGGAGAAGCCCGCTTGCTAAGGACGACTACACCATGACAGACCAGTAGTTTTGTCCACGTTTTCCAGTCTCATTGTGTTCGACGTTCTTCTTTGCCTGTGAAAGTGTCACACTAAACATGCTCACCCTTTCAACCTTGGAGGCGTTATTTACTGAACTAAATTCATTAAGGTGGTATAGATACGAAACACCAATAAAACACGACCACAGATATGGAAAGTGTTTTATTACGTCATTGTGTTTACTGTTTGAAAACGACGATTATATAAAGTTGTGGGCCTGATACAACAAGAACGACGCTCACCTTGATGTGTCAGCTTTAAAATGCCATTGTGAAAACAAGAACAGACACGTCTAACACCACATTTATCATCTTATAATATTAAACAGATGTTTATCAGAAGAGGTTAGCTCATCTGTCAGCTACACTATTACTGACGATCGAACATCAGTAATTATTTTATCTCCGATATAAATATTTTTCTTGGTGTTTAGCGTTCTGAGGTAAAGCTCCAATAAACATTGTACAATATTCTACCACTAGGTGGTACGTAAAGATTTGGCGGCTCCATAATAAGTTAATCGAACCAGTTAAACAAGAGTCCGCGAGGTTGCGCTAACGACTCACTTTTGAATATATCAAACTAAACTTCGATTTCTAGTTTTTTCCTCCCGCCATTAACACCAGTGTTCCTCACCTCACTGTTAATTATGTTTGTTGTTTGAATGTCACGCAAAGCTACACGAGGGCTATCTGCGCTAGTCGTCCCTAATTTAGCAGTGTGAGACTAGAAGGAATGCAGCTAGTCATCACCACTCCTCACCTACTCTGGGGCTACTTTTTTACCAACGTATAATGAGTTTGATCGTTACATTGTGACGCCCCCACGGCTGAAAGGACGAACATGTCTGGTGTAACGAGGATTCGCGATCCTCAGATTACCAGTCAAGTACCGTAACCACTTGGTCTTGCCGGGTCACATATACAGAGAGAGACACAGAGACAGTACATATGTGTATAAGTGTGCATGTTTTCTTGTCTAAAGTCGGACAATTTTTGGAATGCATACCTTCTAACTGATGACAGGTTGTACTGGGAGAATCAATGTGACTGGATACAAAAACACATTAATCACATATTAGGCCCTAAGCCTATCATAATGTCTATCAAAAGTAGGGTTTTTTATTCCTTGTATAAAGTTGCTAGATGACTTATGTAAGGTTCATGTGTAGATATTTTTTCTAACCATCCTGAGGTCACAGTTCAAAACCTTGCAACAAATGTGCACACAGGATACCCACGGAACATGGCAACACATTACTTTGTTTAACAAACTACAATACGATATCACTTGTGTAATTCACTCAATATGGACTGCTGGACTTCCAATATTTTATTATAAAAATCCACTTATTGAAGCTGCTACTCTTGTTAAACAATAAAATTCCATCTATTTTCATAATAAAAACAGCAAGTAAGTCGCATGACCCTTGAAGAAGAAAACATCATCAGGCTACAGACAGGATAAAGACAGGTTACATACAGGCTACAGACAGACTACAGACAGGCTACAGACAGGTTACAGACAGGCTACAGACAGGTTACAGACAGACTACATATAGGCTACAGACAGGCAACAGACAGACTACAGACAGGCTACAGACTACAGACAGGCTACAGACAGACTACAGACAGGCTACAGACTACAGATAGGTTACAGACTACAGACAGGCTTCTGTTGTCTCCTCCCCCTTAGGTCAACATTAAGACGCCAACAGAACGGGAATTTGACCCCATCTGGGAAATATATTATAAAGCATAATGGAGTCCTAGTTTGTAAATGATTCGATTATTTGTTTGTATTTAAGCACAAAGCTATACAATGGGCTATTTGTGCTCTGCCCACTATGGGTAACAAAACCCTGTTTCTAGCATCGCAAGTTCGCAGATACACCACTGTGCCATTAAAACGTGGGATTCTTTAGGAGAAATACAACAGTGTGGTGGGTATAACTCATGGTTATACGTGTCATATCGTGGTGTGTCTTCAAACGTTTGTGAGAAACCCCAATCTGATGACTTTAATGGAATATGTTTATTTGTTTTACTGTGGAAACATTTTTATGATGATAACTGTTGGAAGATATCAAATAGTCTGAAGATAAGCTGGTAGAGTGTATGATTTCCTAAAATTAACCTGTGTAGGTCGAAATTGTTCTTCCTTGGTTGACCAGACGGTTAGGGTCGCGAGTTCAAAATCCCCTCGTACCAAACATGCTCGCCTTTTCAGTCGTGGGGACGTTATAATGTAACGATCAATCCCACTATTCGTTGGTAAAAGAGTAGCCCAATATTGGTGGTGGGTCTTACACTGCTAAATTAGGGACGGCTAGCGCAGATAGCCCTCGTATCGCTTTGCATGACATTTAAACAACAAACAAACAAACTCACTACATCTCCCGTATTCAAAACCGACTACGTCTGCATGTCCAGATGATTAAGGCACTCGATTCGTAATATGAGAGTCGGGGGTTCAAATCCCCATCACAGCAAACATGCTCGCCCTTTCAGCGGTGGGGGCGTTGTAATTTTACGGTCAATCTCACTATTCATTAGTAAAAGAGTAACCCACGAGTTGACGGTGGGTGGTGATGACTAGCTGCCTTCCCTCTAGTCTTTCAACTGCTAAGTTAGGGACGGCTAGCGCAGATAGCCCTCGTGTAGCTTTGCGCGAAATTCCAAAATAAACAAGCAAACTATGATTTTTCTTCTAATGAGATACGTTCGTCTATTTAATTTATAGGTTTACTAGTACGATTAATGTTGTGCTATTTAACACTTTCAACCTCAACAGTTTTATTTCATTTCTATCATGACCTGTTGAACCTACGTGTTCTTCTAACATCATAAACCTTAACAGGGGGTAAGTCACACAGGTACAACAGAACACTGTGGTAAAAAATACCACTCAACTACCAATATGCAAGTCACGAGCTCTCATTCCATCACCAATTATCAGAGGGCATTATAATGTGTTAGGTAATCCCATATTTTCTCTGTAGAAGAGTTGACTGTGTGTAGTGTTGACTAGCTGCTTTTCATCTCGTCTATCACTACTAAATTAGGGACAGCAAGCATAATTAACCCCTTCGTATCTTCGCACAAGGTCAACAAACATTAGCATTATTACTAATGTATCTCAGATAATTGGAGTTGCCGTTCGTTGTATACAGTTTATTTTACCACAGAACTAACGCGTCAGGTTTGTTTTTAAACTATTTACGTTCTTTAGTCAGTTAAACTAGTTGTACCTCTTATATCAACAGTATTTTAATACAATTACTTTATCTGAGAAGCACGCTATAACTAATGATTTAAACTTTAGAGCCAAGATAAACGAGCACAGAACTTTCTTAGTTTTATAACTTAAATATCTCTTCCTCTACTCATCTTGGATAACTGGTCGAGCAAGTTTTTTTATATTTGTCTTTATACCTATATGTATATATATATATATATTATAAGACGAACTACTATGACTTTTTAATGTCTTCACTTCATCAGACGATTTGCGATTCAGATTTCTTTGCACTTTTATGTTAACCTAACTGGTTTTCTTTGGAAATTTTCTTTTAACAGTTTGTGTATGTCACATGGCATAACTGCTTCAAATGTCTTTTCACGACTATTGAATTGATATAATTAAATTCAAAGTGCAGAACACGTTTCAGTTGTTTTTTTTATATTAGAATCTCGATTTTTCCTTCACCTCTTGTCATAAAAACTCACAAAAGTTTATTGGAATTTTACACTCTCGTCTCTCCCCCTCTGAACCCTACGGACGTGAAACCTTGAATTAGATTTTCTGTGTCAGACAAAACAGTTTGTTTGAAGTTACACATAAAGCTACACAATGAGCTGTCTGTGTTCTGCTCGCCACTATTAACGAAACCCGGTTTCTAGCATTGTAAGACATACCGCTATGGTACTGAGGGCAGGACAGAACAGAAATACTTTATTTTATAGGTTTTCTCCAAAACAAACGAACAATTTTGTTTTCTATATAAAACAAACATATAAATTAAACATCTAACAAATTATCCTCCGAGATTAAATATTAGTCTCATATTTATTTTTAATGAAAAAAATGTTATTTTTGCTCCTACTTGCCCTCTTCAGATTATGTGATTTTATGACAATTGCTGCTTTCCTCAAATTGTGCTCCTTTCTTCTTGCAGTAGTTATAATTATATAAAGAATTCTGCACTCAGTTATTTTTTCCCTCTTTGTAACAGCAATCAACATGTATTCACGTCGTTTCAAATGAAAATTGCGAAATCGGTCAAAATCAAATTTTCATAACCGTTATTTGAGTGCACAACATTTCTAATGTGTCTTACAACATTGTGTCTGTACTTTTTTATGTTATAATACAGGTTCTTTTTTACATGATGGAATCCCTTTCACTTTCTTTATCACGTGAGAAAGAACTGTACCACAGCATATAAAACCATAGACAGGAAAAATATGCTCTGTATCTCCTGGGCCCGACATGGCCAACTGTGTTAAGGCGTGCGTCTCGTAATCTGAGGGTCGCGTGTTCGCATCCCGGTCGCGCAAACATGTCCGCCCTCCCAGCCGTGGGGCGTTATAATGCGACAGTTAATCCCACTATTCGTTGGTAAAGAGTAGCCCAAGCGTTGGCGGTGGGTGGTGATGACTGGCTGCCTTCTCTTTAGTCTTACACTGCTAAATTAGGGACAGCTAGCACAGATAGACCTCGTGTAGCTTTGTGCGACATTCAAAAAAAACAAAACAAACTGTGCTTCCTGTGGTTGGCAAATTTAGACTGCTTTATTTAATTGTATGAACCACAAAATGTTTTCAAAAAATCTATCTAACTAGTCTCTCTTGACTTGTTTGTGTATGTTTATTGCATCATTAATTCTGTTTCAAATAATTCTTCTAATAATTTTCCGAATAACCAAAGAGCCCTACTTTCTATTAAAATTATAATTTTGTTCCTAATTATTTATTCAGTTTTTGTATGAAATGAACACAACTATAAACTCTCAGTACAGCCTGAGAGCTATGAAGATTACAAGGCTTAAAACTACAATAATAAAGTTGCGAAATAAAATTCCTACTTTTGTGTCCAGATAAATCTGCCAAAGTAGGAAAACATTTCATAGATTTGTGATTGTGATTTAATTATTGTTTCATTTATTGTTATAAACTGTTGTGTACTTCATTTCAGAATTCAGAATTTCTAATACTCTTGTTTGTTTATGTTTTATGATACACCTATATAGTGTATATACTTTAACTATGAAAACTATCGAGTATTTATAAATCGATTAAAGCGCCATCTGTTGCGTTGCAAATATATTTAAGGATGTTCATGATACGATTATCGTATATATTTAAAAAAAATATGAATTTGATCATCTGAATATTAAACGTGAATACTCTCAGATCAGACAAGTAGCCTCAAGACATCTAGTAACATTAGCCAAGCAGCCTAGGGGCTAGTCACGATGACGTGATTAGGTAAATAGGTAGGTAATAATAAAAAAAGTTGCTGTTTTTACAATTTTTGAATTGTTAAACTGGAGTTGTTAGCAACGTTTTTAGGGTATTTTTAATATACACACGTTTATCAACACTTTAAGTGTTCGGTTTTCATTGTTGTATTGTAACATCATTCTTACAAGATGAGATTATCATTATACTACAGTATCATTGTTGTAAAGTGAAATTATCGTTGTACTATAATATTATTGTTACAAGATTATTGTTGTACTATAATATCATTGTTACAAGATTACTGTTGTACTATAATATCATTGTCACAAGATTATTGTTGTACTATAATATCATTGTTACAAGATTATTGTTCTACTATAATATCATTGTCACAAGATTATTGTTGTACCATAATATCATTGTCACAAGATAAGATTATTGTTGTACCATAATATCATTGTCACAAGATAAGATTATTGTTGTAGTATAATATCATTGTCACAAGATTATTGTTGTACTATAATATCATTGTTACAAGATAAGATTATTGTTGTACTATAATATCATTGTTACAAGATAAGATTATTGTTGTACTATAATATCATTGTCACAAGATTATTGTTGTACTATAATATCATTGTTACAAGATAAGATTATTGTTGTACTATAATATCCTTGTCACAAGATTATTGTTGTACCATGATATCATTGTTACAAGATAAGATTATTGTTGTAGTATAATATCATTGTTACAAGATAAGATTATTGTTGTAGTATAATAGCATTGTCACAAGATAAGATTATTGTTGTACTATAATATCATTGTTACAAGATTATTGTTGTACTATAATATCATTGTTACAAGATTATTGTTGTACTATAATATCATTGTCACAAGATTATTATTGTTGTACTATAATATCATTGTCACAAGATTATTGTTGTACTATAATATCATTGTTACAAGATAAGATTATTGTTGTAGTATAATAGCATTGTCACAATATTATTGTTGTACTATAATATCATTGTTACAAGATAAGATTATTGTTGTAGTATAATAGCATTGTCACAATATTATTGTTGTACTATAATATCATTGTCACAAGATTATTGTTGTACTATAATATCATTGTCACAAGTTTATTGTTGTACTATAATATCATTGTCACAAGATTATTATTGTAGTATAATATCATTGTTACAAGATAAGATTATTGTTGTAGTATAATATCATTGTTACAAGATAAGATTATTGTTGTAGTATAATATCATTGTTACAATATTTTTGTTGTACTATAATATCATTGTCACAAGATTATTGTTGTACTATAATATCATTGTTACAAGATAAGATTATTGTTGTAGTATAATAGCATTGTCACAATATTATTGTTGTACTATAATATCATTGTTACAATATTTTTGTTGTACTATAATATCATTGTCACAAGATTATTGTTGTACTATAATATCATTGTTACAAGATAAGATTATTGTTGTAGTATAATAGCATTGTCACAATATTATTGTTGTACTATAATATCATTGTCACAAGATTATTGTTGTACTATAATATCATTGTCACAAGTTTATTGTTGTACTATAATATCATTGTCACAAGATTATTATTGTAGTATAATATCATTGTTACAAGATAAGATTATTGTTGTAGTATAATATCATTGTTACAGGATAAGATTATTGTTGTAGTATAATCGCATTGTCACAATATTATTGTTGTACTATAATATCATTCTCACAAGATTATTGTTGTACTATAATATCATTGTCACAAGTTTATTGTTGTACTATAATATCATTGTTACAAGATAAGATTATTGTTGTAGTATAATAGCATTGTCACAATATTATTGTTATACTATAATATCATTGTCACAAGATTATTGTTGTACTATAATATCATTGTCACAAGTTTATTGTTGTACTATAATATCATTGTCACAAGATTATTATTGTAGTATAATATCATTGTTACAAGATAAGATTATTGTTGTAGTATAATATCATTGTTACAAGATAAGATTATTATTGTAGTATAATATCATTGTCACAAGATTATTGTTGTAATATAATATCATTGTTACAAGATTATTTTTGTAGTATAATATCATTGTTACAAGATAAGATTATTATTGTAGTATAATATCATTGTCACAAGATTATTGTTGTAATATAATATCATTGTTACAAGATTATTGTTGTAGTATAATATCATTGTTACAAGATAAGATTATTATTGTAGTATAATATCATTGTCACAAGATTATTGTTGTAATATAATATCATTGTTACAAGATTATTGTTGTAGTATAATATCATTGTTACAAGATAAGATTATTATTGTAGTATAATATCATTGTTACAAGATTATTGTTGTAATATAATATCATTGTTACAAGATTATTGTTGTAGTATAATATCATTGTTACAAGATAAGATTATTGTTGTAGTAAAATCGCATTGTCACAAGATAAGATTATTGTTGTACTATAATATCATTGTTACAAGATTATTGTTGTAGTATAATAGCATTGTCACAAGATAAGATTATTGTTGTACTATAATATCATTGTTACAAGATTATTGTTGTAATATAATATCATTGTCACAAGATTATTGTTGTAATATAATATCATTGTCACAAGATTATTGTTGTACTATAATATCATTGTTACAAGATTATTGTTGTACTAAAATATCATTGTTACAAGATTATTGTTGTACTATAATATCATTGTTACGAAATAAGATTGTTGATTAAACTAATATTGTAACCACATTGTCTTAATGGATGTCATGAGAAACAGGAACAAAGATGTCGCTTTAATTAAAACCCTTTGTATAAAAGTATTTGTTTTTTAGTTTCATCCGTGGTATCATAGAGTCCCCTAGTGGCACAGTGGTATATCTGCAAACTTACGATAGCAGAAACCGGTTTTCGATACCCGTGGTGAGTAGAACCAGCTTCTTCTTTAGGTAGAATTTTGTTTAGCTATTAACAAACAAATCATATTATCCAAGTTTCGTAACCGACTGTTCTTCGAAGCAGTGTTAAGGTCGGTTTTAGTCGAACATAGGTTCACGTAAACACGTACAACACTATTATTTTAGTTTGTCTTTAGATTGTATCTTAAAGTTCCTTCTCAGCAGAAGATATTAAGACAGGGAATTTCGAGAAAGTAATAGAAAAAAATCACTTGATTTTCATTAGATAATAGAAACAAAATGTCCAATATTTACTATTATTATTTTTATATTATATATTTTTTGTTACCTTCCTGAAAATTTTACTTAGGATCGGTAATAAAAATTACGACGACGCCCCATAATCGAACCACTGAATATATGGTGCCCCAAGCAACCTTTCAGGTGTTCATCCTTAACGTTGGTTCTTTTCTGTTTTGTTTTATCACTTTTTATATAAGTTACGTTTATACATATACATATTTATAGTTTATGAACAGTAAAACTACATACAAGTGGTTTATTTCGTGTTGTTTTTATTCCCTCGCTTCTACAGACAAAGATTAAGTGGTGTCCAGTTGGTAATGGTAAGAGTTTGTTTCAAATCTGGCCGCTAGGAGGTTTTTGTGAAAACATGATATTTATAAACAGTAAACTTTCTGTTGCTGCTGTCGTTTCTTTGTTATACAATGATTTATTTTTGTTGTGTTAACCATAAGTATCGAAACTCAATCTTTAGGTTCGTAAGCTTTCAGTTTCACAGGTGGAGCCACAGCAGAAGAACGGCTTTTAATGTGTAGCGTATTAATTTAGGCAAATTACATAAATACACAGCGATAATCGTCTGTGTTAAAGAATGCTTATAAAGCAATAGTGTCCATGTGTCACATTCTATGTAACAAGAAACGTAGAATAGACAGGAAGAATATTATTATAGACCAATGTGTGTCTTGGTCCAGAATATCATGTCGGGAGATTTTTCGTTTTTGTCAGAAAAAAACAAACAAACTGATTCTAAAATTCTCCCAGCTGGGAGAACTGGGCGTGTGATGGATGAAGTTTCCTGCTTCGGATTGCATTAATTACTTCAGCCGCCAGAGGGCAGTTATAGTGGAATGTCTCTCAGCATGTCCTTTAATAGAAAGTAAGCAAGGCAGGGAGTTCTTTTAAGTGATGAATCGAAAGAAGAAATAAGAAGGAAAGTTTCCAGTGGAAGGAAAAAGGAAAACGTTCCTTGTTTGGAACACCGATTCTACGTAATCTCTTCATCGGAAACTTCTGAACAACATTTATCCATCTGTTTGGATTCTAAGGACACTTTGTAGAACACTTATCTCCACAAAAAGAGTTCATATTCAATCCAAATGGTAGTTTCCTGTTGGATTCCCGACATCCAGAACGTTGAATCCCTCTTTTGATGTGTGACTTTGATATTAAATGTTTGATGTTTCTTCTGAGCCTTCTTGTACTTCTACGTATAAGGAATTTTTCTACTCAGTGTTAGATCCATTGATTTTCCTTACATTCTCTCTACCGATAATAAGTCGATCGACTTTCTGACGTATAGTAGTATCTCTGTAGATGGCGCTTCTGTTGTACTGAACCATCTTTGTTGGACTGATACATCATTGGGCAATAGTTTTGTAATGTCGTCCACTCGAATGGCTTTTGTACTAGAACTTTATGACTGGTTATAGTCTCTTTAGTCGGACCCTCTGGATGACTCCCTCAATATGTACAACTTCCTTTATAACAGTGGTTACCAACGTTTTCTGAACTTCGCACACCCTATGGAAGACCTTGCACCCTCCTTACAGAGTGTGCATCAGATAATTCTTCTTCACGACAACTGAGAGAAAACAGACCTCGTACAGGCCTCTTCCACCCACCTCCTGGACCCTCATTTCGCACACCCAGGAGGGTGCCAACACCCCTCGTTGGAAACCCCTGCTTTAGAGAGAGGCTTCAATTATTTCCCAGTCTGTAATCTACAAGGTTTATTTGAGCTACAAAAGGAAAACATCTCCGCCATACGAAACGACAACCCATCAGAATCTAGGGCAAGATGCATTGGAGGACTCGTTTCAAAAGAAACGTTATTAGTACTCACTTTTACGACTCCTTACCCGAAACGACATTATTTCGTTCTGTCCACTGTCACTTTCTGTAAGCCCAACTTTTTCCGAGTAACAAGTACACAATGTCTAGTTGTGACGAAAACAAGTTTATTTATTTTAAAAACCACAACCAAGAAAACACAGAAACTTAATAAACGTTTATTCTATTTTAACTCCTAAAAACTGAGATTCTCATAGGTCGAGTTTCGACTTCAACAAACGTAACCAGGCAACTTTCCTCCGTAACTACTCCAACGTTTTATAATAGCATACAACTTGTCTCCAGGACAGGCTGTACACTTAGCATCTCGATGACCATGTACCGTGTGACTGGAAGCGATGTAGCCCTGAAAAGATGACGTATACACACCACGTGATATGACAGTAAAGAAGGAAAGGACATGTGACTTACAATAGATATATGATATTCGTTCGAAACATTGTAATGAACGTACTTACCTTAGACACGCCACACTTAATCAATGTCTTGGCAGCTTCTAACATTCTGCTACTTGGTGACACTTTCTGGAAGTTTCCCATGAAAGAGATGCCAAGAGACTTACTGTTGTGACCAGGTGAATGAGCTCCTCGTGTTTTCCAGCCACGACCTTCGTAAACTTTCCGTCTCCACCAATCAGGAAATTGTAGCCGATATCTGACCATTCTGAGGTCAAATTTAATATTTGATTAGTAATTTCATGCATAGTGTAACTCCGGAACACAAGGTTTATGACATGCGTGCCCTATTGGCGTGTTAATAAACAAAGAAACATATATAATCTGAGTGAAAGTTTTGGACTTCATTGAAAATACAACCCTGATCTCAAAAAGACAAAACAAAATAACAAAGCAAGAAACAGTTATGATAAGATAAAAACAAATTAATTCGTGTAATTACTAAAACAAAATAACAAAGCAAACGACAGTTATGTTAAGATAAAAACAGATTAATTCGTGTAATTACTAAAACAAACAGGGACTCCATCATATAACAAAAGGCTCGAAGGTAGCTTTGCTTACCAGAAGGTAAGATTATGTCAGAAATGAAGAATGGATGAAGATGATGTTCAGTAGCTTTCATAAACATGCTAGAAGATATGGTTCCATTTAATTCAGTCAAACAGAGAAGCCATTGGCGGGAAAACTTATGGGGAGGTCGAATTATCAAGGTGTACTGAGACGAGTGTTTATAACTAGTTATTAGTAAATCTAGCTTATGGAAAACGTATCTAAACTGTGCGTAAATAAGGATTTCCATAGTGGTGTCTCAATCAATCCTACCAAGATTAACGTCAGTATCTTGTAATGTCGTCACTCTAGTATCTAGCCAATAAAACTTGGAAATGTGTATGCTATTGGTTAATACTCTCCAACCAGAAACAAATTTCTCCCGAAGTGTTCTCTCATGGGTCTACTATCCTAGTAAGTACTAAAAAAAATAGAAAACTTACTTTTTGTTTCCATATGGTACTTCTGGATGTTGCGCACTACACTGGAGCAAGACGACTGGCTGCTGCATGTGGTTCCTGCAGTATGGTGAATCAAAATTTTACCAACAGGTGTCCGTAAGCTGGACCGACTCTTCGGTCTTCGAGCTCTCCATTGGGAACGTGTTACAATAGTTACGTCATTACAGTCTTCAAAACACGTGGCAGGATAAACGAAATAGAGTGTACTTTATATATACATAATTTCAATAGGAGTATAATACGATACTGTTCAAACATTTAAAACAGTTTCATTTTGTGATTCTTAAAGGTTAAATACTGTTTTAAAAATAAAAGCTTTTAAATGTATGGTCTCTCAAAAGTACATAACATTAACTCAGAGATTCAACTCTCAGAGATAAACTGATAAAGATATTTCATCTTTAAGACTATGAAAAGGAGGTACAAGGGTATTCGCACATCCTGCGCCATATTGCACCAGTCCCGTACTTAACACACAATTTTGTACTCTGTTATATTTATTCGTATAGACATTGCGAACCGTGGTGTCTGTACGAGTGTTCGCCTGTCTCTCGTTTACGGCGGCCGCTTCCCGCGCTGGGAAAACTCAACATCCACTGTTGAAATGACAGGAGAACAGACATGAATTACATTTCTCAGTCAGGATATTCTACACTAAATTATTAGGAATTAATCCCGCTGTTACTCACAAGATATGAAGTAAATTAAAAAATAGAAATATACATTTAACATATCTTACCACGTCTTAGCACGACTGAAATGCAGTAGGCATTATAAGTAGTTCAGCTTTGGTTCTGAGTGAAACCAAGAGTGCAACAGCTAACCTGTTTAAAGTCCATGAAATGATTTAAGTCAACAGATTAACATAAACCTTTCCATCACTGGGGACGGATAGTTCTATCATTATTTTATAAATATCATTCGTTATATCTTTGGTGTTATATAGTTTATTTTGTGGTATTTATTATATCCTTGATCTGTGACTTGTATGTTTTGTGACATTCTTAATGCCATGTGAGGGATTCTATAACCCAAGTTATAGCAACATAGACAAACCTTTAAAAGTGCCTAACAAAACTACCCATCACCATGATTACATTACAGGCAGCACCTTATTTTGTGTATATACATACATAATCTACCTGAGGTACTGATTAAAGACAGTATTTCATGAGTATCCTGTCAGTTTACCATTTAATAATTTTACAAGATAAGCGATACATTTAGTTATCTCCCCACATGTTACAAGCTAAATGATTTTTTTTGTTATCTCCATAATGTTACAAGCTAAATGATTTTTTTTTGTTATCTCCATAATGTTACAAGCTAAGTGATATATTTAGTTATCTCCATAATGTTACAAGCTAAGCGATATATTTAGTTATCTCCATAATGTTACAAGATAAGTGATATATTTAGTTATCTCCATAATGTTACAAGCTAAGCGATATATTTAGTTATCTCCATAATGTTACAAGATAAGTATATTTAGTTATCTCCCATGTTACAAGATAAGTGATCTCCTCCACATGTTACAAGATAAGTGATATATTTAGTTATCTCCTTACATGTTATCAGCTGATTATTATTTTACCCCTATTTTTACCCTATTTCAATAAAGAAAAGTATGTACTAAAATACCAAGGGTCACTCACTGGTCAGACTGATACAGTTAGGACAAAGCATTTGGTCCGGGAATGTGACACAAGGTGGCACCTCTATATGTGTCACGTTAGTCTGTTGGACACAACTGTATCGGCCCGGCATGGCCAGGTGGGTTAAGGCACTCGACTCATAATCTGAGGATCACGGGTTCGAATCTCCGTTACACCAAATATGCTCGCCCTTTAGCCGTGGGGCGTCATAATGTGACGATTAATCCCACTATTCGTTGTTAAAAGAGTAGCCCAAGAGTTCGCGGTGGGTGGTGATGACTAGCTGCCTTCCCTCTGGTCTTACGCTACTAAATTAGGGATGGCTAGCGCAGATGGTCCTCGTGTAGCTTTGCACGAAATCCGAAGCAAACAAACACAAGTGTGGTTTCGTGCATGTTCGTTTTGTTGAGCCCCCGCTAGTACAGTGGTATGTCTCCGGATTTACAACGCTAAAATGAGGGGTTCGATTCCCTCGGTGGGCTGAGCAGATAGCCCGATGTGGCTTTGCTATAAGAAAAACACACACACACACACTCGTTTTGTTGAATTTTGCTCAAAGCTACACGATGGCTATCTGCGCTAGCCATCCCTAATTTAGAAGTGATATACCAGAAAGAATCTAGGCGCGAACTCTTGGGTTTTCCTAACTGAATAGTATATTGGTCATCCTAGGTCATCATCAGATTAAGATGACCTAGGAAGGTCGAAACCTCCTTTTCCCCTTATCAACAAAAGTGGTAAAACCCATACGAACCGTTCTGAGGTACATACAGTGTTCGTAATAATATACTGAGAAACAAAATTATTGTGGTCAGTTAGTGACATCTTTATGTAAAATTATATAAAACATTCGTCTAATGTCGCAAGTACTTTTATTTTTATTAGTGGAATCAGCTATAAATCACACCATACCTTTCTGGTTACTTGAAGAGCACGTGTTTCTACCGAAACAACATTTGATGTTGTTTGGCTGTGTTGGACAGAGTCCACTAACATAGTTCCCCCTGTCACAACAAACGGTTTTCATACAAACACCAGCTCGACCATTCCTGACTTTGTCCTTACACGGGGATTCATTATAGGCTATGACATACAAAATGAATCAATATTACTTCATTACCACGGATATCTCGTTTCCCTGGGTAATGAACGGAATTAGTTACTAGTTTACTTATAACTTTTTGTGTTAAACATAACAACTTCTTATGTTCTTTTTTTTTGCATTGTTAAGTTCAGTTTATGAGTTCTACATTTCTCGTATGAGAGACTTAACTCCAGAAGAATAACTTGATTCATCACAGACTGAGAGTTTAGACCTTTTATATTTTAATATTTTTACACTGATATCGTCTGAGTGATATCAGATTGTGTTCATTATAACTGAAAGGAAGTACACTAAAGGAGGGCGGAACGACTATAAATACCGTGGATAAAACATTGTATATCTTCTGTATAAACAAGAAGCTCGTGAAAGTTCACGAGTTTTCTGCATCCGGTTTACAAATAATTATGACACAATTACATGCTGGTAAAACAGAAGTTTTGGGGGGAAACACCTGAAAATATATCAATGATATATTGATATATATAGATATATATACCGTATTTTACGCCTTGTAAGACCCACTGTCTTCTTTAAAAAAAACAAATCGAAAATTCCCACGCGTCTTCCAAGACAAAATGATGGTTTAAGGCAAGAGGTCAGCTAAGGGTCTACTTGAAACGGCCTCTCATACAGATCGTAATTTCATTACTTACCAATTACAAGTATTTCAAATAGCATAAAACATCCAATTTAACGAATATTGTCGATATACAGTGAAGAATATAATATATTTGACTATATTTACTCACTAGGGTGAATAAATGTCAAGGTTACATCAAGGTGGTGGTTACTGAGTCAAAATATTTGTTTTTAGGACTGTCTTTCTAAAATTAGGGTGCGTTTTATAAGGTGTAAAATACGGTATTCTATACTACTTATGAAAGTATAAACACAATGACAAAATACGGTATTCTATACTACTTATGAAAGTATAAACACAATGACAAAATACGGTATTCTATACTACTTATGAAAGTATAAAAGACAATGACAAAATACGGTATTCTACTACTTATGAAAGTATAAACACAATGACAAAATACGGTATTCTACACTACTTATGAAAGTATAAACACAATGACAAAATACGGTATTCTATACTACTTATGAAAGTATAAACACAATGACAAAATACGGTATTCTATACTACTTATGAAAGTATAAAGACAATGACAAAATACGGTATTCTATACTACTTATGAAAGTATAAACACAATGACAAAATACGGTATTCTATACTACTTATGAAAATATAAACACAATGACAAAATACGGTATTCTATACTACTTATGAAAGTATAAACACAATGACAAAATACGGTATTCTATACTACTTATGAAATTATAAACACAATGACAAAATACGGTATTCTATACTACTTATGAAAGTATAAACACAATGACAAAATACGGTATTCTATACTACTTATGAAATTATAAACACAATGACAAAATACGGTATTCTATACTACTTATGAAAGTATAAACACAATGACAAAATACGGTATTCTATACTACTTATGAAAGTATAAACACAATGACAAAATACGGTATTCTATACTACTTATGAAAGTATAAACACAATGACAAAATACGGTATTCTATACTACTTATGAAAGTATAAACACAATGACAAAATACGGTATTCTATACTACTTATGAAAGTATAAACACAATGACAAAATACGGTATTCTATACTACTTATGAAAGTATAAACACAATGACAAAATACGGTATTCTATACTACTTATGAAAGTATAAACACAATGACAAAATACGGTATTCTATACTACTTATGAAAGTATAAACACAATGACAAAATACGGTATTCTATACTACTTATGAAAGTATAAACACAATGACAAAATACGGTATTCTATACTACTTATGAAAGTATAAACACAATGACAAAATACGGTTCTATACTACTATACTCACACAATGACAAATTATATTCTATATTACTTATGAGTATAAACACAATGACAAAATACGGTATTCTATACTACTTATGAAAGTATAAACACAATGACAAAATACGGTATTCTATACTACTTATGAAAGTATAAACACAATGACAAAATACGGTATTCTATACTACTTATGAAAGTATAAACACAATGACAAAATACGGTATTCTATACACTACTTATGAAAGTATAAACACAATGACAAAATACGGTATTCTATACTACTTATGAAAGTATAAACACAATGACAAAATACGGTATTCTATACTACTTATGAAAGTATAAACACAATGACAAAATACGGTATTCTATACTACTTATGAAAGTATAAACACAATGACAAAATACGGTATTCTATACTACTTATGAAAGTATAAACACAATGACAAAATACGGTATTCTATACTACTTATGAAATTATAAACACAATGACAAAATACGGTATTCTATACTACTTATGAAAGTATAAACACAATGACAAAATACGGTATTCTTATACTACTTATGAAAGTATAAACACAATGACAAAATACGGTATTCTATACTACTTATGAAAGTATAAACACAATGACAAAATACGGTATTCTATACTACTTATGAAAGTATAAACACAATGACAAAATACGGTATTCTATACTACTTATGAAAGTATAAACACAATGACAAAATACGGTATTCTATACTACTTATGAAAGTATAAACACAATGACAAAATACGGTATTCTATACTACTTATGAAAGTATAAACACAATGACAAAATACGGTATTCTATACTACTTATGAAAGTATAAACACAATGACAAAATACGGTATTCTATACTACTTATGAAAGTATAAACACAATGACAAAATACGGTATTCTATACTACTTATGAAAGTATAAACACAATGACAAAATACGGTATTCTATACTACTTATGAAAGTATAAACACAATGACAAAATACGGTATTCTATACTACTTATGAAAGTATAAACACAATGACAAAATACGGTATTCTATACTACTTATGAAAGTATAAACACAATGACAAAATACGGTATTCTATACTACTTATGAAAGTATAAACACAATGACAAAATACGGTATTCTATACTACTTATGAAAGTATAAACACAATGACAAAATACGGTATTCTATACTACTTATGAAAGTATAAACACAATGACAAAATACGGTATTCTATACTACTTATGAAAGTATAAACACAATGACAAAATACGGTATTCTATACTACTTATGAAAGTATAAACACAATGACAAAATACGGTATTCTATACTACTTATGAAAGTATATTCTAACACAATGACAAAATACGGTATTCTATACTACTTATGAAAGTATAAACATGTGAGTGACAAATTACGGTATTCTATACTACTTATGAAAGTATAAACACAGTGACAAAATACGGTATTCTATACTACTTATGAAAGTATAAACACAATGACAAATTACGGTATTCTATACTACTTATGAAAGTATAAACACAATGACAAAATACGGTGAAAGTATAAACACAATGACAAAATACGGTATTCTATACTACTTATGAAAGTATAAACACAATGACAATGAAAATACGGTATTCTATACTACTTATGAAAGTATAAACACAGTGACAAAATACGGTATTCTATACTACTTATGAAAGTATAAACACAATGACAAAATACGGTATTCTATACTACTTATGAAAGTATAAACACAATGACAAAATACGGTATTCTATACTACTTATGAAAGTATAAACACAATGACAAATTACGGTATTCTATACTACTTATGAAAGTATAAACACAATGACAAAATACGGTATTCTATACTACTTATGAAAGTATAAACACAATGACAAAATACGGTTACATTCTATACTACTTATGAAAGTATAAACACAACGTCAAATTACGGTATTCTATACTACTTATGAAAGTATAAACACAATGACAAAATACGGTATTCTATACTACTTATGAAAGTATAAACACAATGATAAAATACGGTATTCTGTACTACTTATGAAAGTAGATGATGAATGACACGTGAGAGAAACGTTTATTTAGAGATAGATCTATAGATCTATAACATAAAAACAGGACAAACTAATTAATTTTCTGTGACAATAATATTCAGTTAAAACGATTAGATTAACAAATAATTAACAGTTTTTACACTTACCAGCAAAAATGCCCACAACATGGAAAAAAATAACCAAAAGTACGTAAGTCATTTTACTGTTATTCTGTAGGCCTTCATCACGAACATACTTTTATAACTGTCTGAGGAATCCGGAAGTACGACATCAATCCGGATGTTGCATCTTGTTTAGAAGAGCTTCTAAGCCTAACATCCTGTGAAACTCTGCGAGTTACGCAATTTTGCGCAGTCGGCAAAAATATCCCGGAAAACGGATGTGACATTTGTATGGGAAGTCCTCTGTCGACAATTATAAACATCTATTTTATTTTTATTTTTAAATAGAATAATTAATTCAGTAAAACGCAAGTCGCAAGTAAACTTCTGTTTTGTCTTAAAAGTCACTGAAAATGTCAACACGTTGGTTGGAGTATTTTCAAGAATTATGGAACAAATAGAATTAATAACGAGATATCTGTTTCTCATCGTCAGCTAACAAATAATGTTTTTAAGTTTCGCCAATTTATCAATAATAGTCTGCCAGTAGGAACAACTAGAACAAACAGCTTTGTGTAGCTTTGTGTAACTCCTCTCCCAAAATTAGAACAGAAAAGTACCAGAAATTTGTATATAGTGAAATATGAAACAGTATTGTGTCTTTATTGGGTGCATTTTAATAAAATTTTAGGCCTTATTGCTCAATAAACTCAAGACATTTATGTTATTATGAAATGAGTCTTGCGTTTCGGTGGCCTGGCATGGCCAGGTGGGTTAAGGTGTTCGATTCGTAATCTGACGGTCGCGAGTTCGAATCTCGTCACACCAAATATGCTCGCCCTTTCAGCCGTCGGGATGTTATAATGTGAGGTCAATCCCACTATTTGTTGGTAAAGAGCAGCCCAAGAGTTGGCGGTGGGTGGTGATGACTAGCTGCCTTCCCTATAGTCTTACACTGCTAAAATAGGGATGGCTAGCACAGATAGCCCTCGTGTAGCTTTGTGCAAAATTTAAAACAAACAAACCTACGTTTTGTTGGTTGTTTTTTAATTTTACAAGGACGGTTTCTTAGAAATGAAGTAATAATGTTTACGCACGAGCTGTTCTGGAAAAATACGTGTTCATCTATGATACAAAAGAAAGCAACAGTTGGTTATGCTGAGAAAAAAAAATTCATTATTCAATGTCGCGCAAAGTTACTCGAAATCTATCTGCGTTACCTGTACCTACGTTTGAATTGTGTGTTTGTTTGTTTCTTGAAACATACACTGTTGGCCAAAATCTTAAGCTCAATGAATATGAAGAAAAAATATACATTTTGCGTTGATCGACTCAACCACTTATTTGAGTAGAGCTTCGAAAGATGAAAATAAGAAAAGGGAAAATAAAAAAAACAAAACGTTTTAAGCATTTAACAGGAAAATGAGAACACTATGAAATTAGCCTAAATACTAGCTGGTCAAAGTTTAAGACCATACCAAAAGAGAAGTCCTAAACAGGGTAGGAAATGCTCAACAAGAGGTCTCAGTAGTGAGTTGTACGGCCGTTATTGTGAATAACTTCAAACATTCGCTTTAGAATGGTCGATATAAGCGTTTACAGAAGGCTGGCTGGAATATTGTCCCAAGTGGTGAAGATGGCTTAACGAAGATCATGTATTGTTTGGAATTGACGTCCATTTCTATATACTTCCCTTGCCATCCACCCCAAACATTTTCAATGGGGTTCAGTTCGCTGGATGGTCCAAAAGAATCACCTTATTTGCCGTGAAAAAGTCCTTTGTCCTGTGGGTATTGTGGATTGCAGCATTGTCCTGCTGAAAGATCCAATCATTTCCACTCAAGCGAGGGCCTTCAGTCAATAAGGATGCTCTCTCCAACATGCCAATGTAGCCAGCTGCTGTTTGACGCCCCTGTATAGCCTGAAGCTCCATTTTCCCATGGAAGGAGAAAGCACAAGATCATGATGGAACCTCATCCACTGTGTCGTGTAGAAAATGTCTCCGGTGGGATATCCTTATCGTGCCAGTAACGTTGGAAGCCATCTGGACCATCCAGGTTAAATTTTTTTTCTCATCAGTGAACAAAACCGTTGTCCACATTTCTACGTCCCATGTTTGGTGCTTCTCAGCAAAGTTAAAAAGAGCTGTTTTGTGGTGTGGAAGGAGGCGTGGCCTTTGAAGACGTTTACAGTTTATAAAGCCTTTCTCTCGTAGATGCCGTCTTATTGTTCTTGAGCTGCATTCTGCGTCCGTAAGGGTCTTAATCTGGTTCGACGATCGGCTGGTGTCTTGTCGGACAACACGTCGAATCCTCCTCTCAACGCCGGCGAAATTTTCTTGGCCGACCACTTGAAACTGTCGTTCCCTGTTCCTCAGGGTCTTTTAATAAATTTCCAACAACAGTTTTACTACACCCAATCTCACCAGTGATGACACGTTGAGAGAGACCTTGCTTTACAGCTCAACAATTCTGCCACGTTCAAACTCTGTCAACTTTTTAACCTTTGTCATGTTTTTACCCAATGTAACACAGTAGATGTCAGTGGGAGATGTTGACAACGCTAATGCTTGAACACAAATGACTAAATTTCGTTACGTGTTTACCGATTAACGCTTTGTTTCATTATGGTCTTAAACTTTGACCAGCTAGTATTTAGGCTAATTTCACAGTGTTCACATTTTCCTATTAAATGCTTAAAAGTTCTTATTTTTATTTTCCCTTTCTTATTTTCATCTTCCAAAGCTCTACTCAAATAAGTGGTTGAGTCTAACAACGCAAAATGTATATTTTTTTCTTTATGTTCATTGGCCTTAAGATTTTGGCCAGCAGTGAATCTAAATGTTTTATTAGAACCTTTACTATTTAATAAAACATATCTGAAACGTTTTATTAGGATCTTTATTTTAGTAGATATATCAAAATGTTTTTTATTAGAACACTTTGATAAATATATCTAAAACGTTTTTATTAGAACATTTATTTTTTAATAAATATATCTAAATGTTTTTATTAGAATCTTCACTGTTTAAGAGATATATCTAAATGTTTTATTAGAACCTTCACTGTTTAATAAATGTATCTGAATGTTTTTATTAGAACCTTCAGTGTTTAATAGATACATCTAAATGTTTTTTATTAGAACCTTCATTGTTTAATAAATATATCTAAATGTTTTTATTAGAACCTTCATTGTTTAATAAATATATCTAAATGTTTTATTAGAACCTTCATTGTTTAATAAATATATCTAAATGTTTTAATTAGAACTTTCATTGTTTAATAAATATATCTAAATGTTTTTATTAGAACCTTCATTGTTTAATAAATATATCTAAATGTTTTTATTAGAACCTTCATTGTTTAATAAATATATCTAAATGTTTTAATTAGAACTTTCATTGTTTAATAAATATATCTAAATGTTTTATTAGAACCTTCATTGTTTAATTAATATATCTAAATTTTTTATTAGAACCTTCATTTTTTAATTATATATCTAAATGTTTTTATTAGAACCTTCATTGTTTAATAAATATATCTAAATGTTTTAATTAGAACTTTCATTGTTTAATAAATATATCTAAATGTTTTTATTAGAACCTTCATTGTTTAATAAATATATCTAAATGTTTTTATTAGAACCTTCATTGTTTAATAAATATATCTAAATGTTTTTATTAGAACCTTCATTGTTTAATAAATATATCTAAATGTTTTTATTAGAACCTTCATTGTTTAATAAATATATCTAATTGTTTTATTAGAACCTTCATTGTTTAATAAATATATCTAAATGTTTTTATTAGAACCTTCATTGTTTAATAAATATATCTAAATGTTTTTATTAGAACCTTCATTGTTTAATAAATATATCTAAATGTTTTAATTAGAACTTCCATTGTTTAATAAATATATCTAAATGTTTTTATTAGAAACTTCATTGTTTAATTAATATATCTAAATGTTTTTATTAGAACCTTCATTTTTTAATTAATATATCTAAATGTTTTTATTAGAACCTTCATTGTTTAATAAATATATCTGAATGTTTTATTAGAACCTTCAGTGTTTAAATAGATACATCTAAATGTTTTTATTAGAACCTTCATTGTTTAATAAATATATCTAAATGTTTTATTAGAACCTTCATTGTTTAATAAATATATCTAAATGTTTTATTAGAACCTTCATTGTTTAATAAATATATCTAAATGTTTTTATTAGAACCTTCATTGTTTAATAAATATATCTAAATGTTTTTATTAGAACCTTCATTGTTTAATAAATATATCTAAATGTTTTAATTAGAACTTCCATTGTTTAATAAATATATCTAAATGTTTTAATTAGAACTTCCATTGTTTAATAAATATATCTAAATGTTTTTATTAGAACCTTCATTGTTTAATTAATATATCTAAATGTTTTTATTAGAACCTTCATTGTTTAATAAATATATCTGAAACTTCACTTTATGGCAAAATTCTATAAATATAATAATAATAATATAATATTATTTTTTCTTAGAAGTTGATTTTAAACCTTAATAACGTGTTCTCTGTTTGTTTGAAGTATGGTAAAGCTTATTTCACGTTTGAAGTTTAACGTTCCTTTAAATGTTTATAATTGTGGACGTTTGTGTGTGAAAGCTATGTCGTTATTTGTTTGTTCGTCTTGAAGCAACACTGGGCTATCAGCTGTGTCGTTATGTGTTATTTCGTCTAAGAGCAACACTGGCTATCAGCCATGTTGTTATGTGTTTGTTCGTCTTGAAGCAACACTGGGCTATCAGCTATGTCGTTATGTGTTTGTTCGTCTAAGAGCAACACAAGGCTATCAGCTATGTCGTTATGTGTTTGTTCGTCTAAGAGCAACACTGGGCTATCTACCACTGATGTAACTGATATAGTGAAACATTAGTTGTGATTATTTTGTTATTTTTCATCTAGTTTCTTGGCCTTTTCTTATTTACTACTTAACGTCTTTTATTTATGTATTTTGTTTACATACCAAATACCAAAGGAAATACCATTGTGATTTCTACAAAATAACGAAGTTATATTAAAATATGTTTATCAAAGGAATTCCTCCTCACGTTTAAAACGGTTCTGCAGTTTGTTCCACTAAGCGTGATTAGCATGGGACAGACCAACCTAAAGATTGGCAGTTAAAGGTACAGTTTGACTTTTAGCCATTGTTTATTAGCATAAGTCTGAAAGCAAAGATGGCATACGTCAAAAGTTTCATTTTACCGGGTATATCATGCCAGTAGTGTTGGTCATTTACATAAAGTGATGTTTCGTAATTAATAATTCAATCAAATATTTCCAGTGAACATTGGCTGGCTGCCTTTTAAACTCAAGCGCTATGTTATTAAGCTGCCAAGTAATTAGATGCAGGAATATATAATTTCGATAATTATGAAGGAAAGTCAGTGGACCGTTGAATTTATGTGAGTCAAAATTGGTAAAAAATAAAGATAATTTATTACTGTTTCAACAATACATTTATCATGTTGTAATTCGCCTCTCTCCAACTTACATTCCTGGGTTGACCATTCATCACGTTTTCCTGAGTATATCTAAATACAAGAATGCGGTGAAATAAATTAACACTAAATTATATATGTGTGTATCTATATATATGCACACCATGCAGAGAGCAGCTCAGTGGTGTGTTTGCGGACTTACAACTCTAAAAAACACAGTTTCGTTTTCCGCGGTAAACAGAGCACAAACAGACCGTTGTGCAGGTTTATGCTTACTGAAAACAAACAAATAAAAACAGCAAACTCATTGTACTTATATTTAATGTTTGTACACGAATACAACTGCAGTGAATGAAGATAAAAACCATATTTGTTTTGGAATACCAAACAGGCCAACAACAGAGACGGAAGTCAAAAAATTACATTACCTGTCATAAAAGTACAACGATTACAAAGCAAAATGAAGATACCTACTGCGGTAGTTGTCAAACACGTTAAAGGTCATTTGGTTATTAAACATTGTGAAAATAACACCGATAGAAAACAAGAAAAGAGAGATACAGAAACCAGAATCCGAAACGCCTCAAATATTACTTACACTAGCTCTTCCGGTGCGAGAATATAGAAACCAGAACTCAAACGTCTCAACCACAGCTAGCTCCTAGTTGCTTCCAGTCAGTTGTAGGCATGGTAGTTATGTAGAATCATTATTAATTATAACTGTTCCTCATCGGTTGTAGGCATGGTAGTTATGAAGAATCGTTATTAATTATAACTTGTTCCTCATCAGTTGTAAGCATGGTAGTCATGTAGAATCGTTATTT